>NC_046333.1:94431467-94740912 GCF_000738735.6 Corvus cornix cornix | reverse complement strand
AAGAATCTTTTTGTTGGCTTTTAATGGGATGCCTTTAAGGGTTATCATTCAACCTGCTAGAAGCACAGAGGTTGTTCTTGTTACAGTACCTTATCTACTTTTCAGACCCATTGCATTAGAATTACAGGGTAGGCAGTTCTAGTATTTTGCCCCCCATTTTGCTGCAATTAGAAATGAAAGACACAAACCTCTGTAGTAAGGTTATCTGGTTGTCTCATAGTCTGTGCTGTTCCTCAGCCATTGTCATATCTAAGCCATTTTTTTCCACCATAGTGGCATCGTAATACAGACACACACACATGCACACAGATTTGTAGCATCTGTGCCAGAATTTTGTATGAACATTTGTATATACTAATACAGAAGATTCACAAATCTTCCAGCAGGCATGTTAACCTCTCACAATGTGAGATTTTGTATTCTTCTGTAAAACTCTCATGACTGTATTCTGGAAACATGTCTGTAAATGGTTTGGGTTTTTTCATCTCCCTCTTGTTTTTCTGTAATGAGGGAGATGTGTGGCTATAGATTGTCTTTTCTATCCGTACCTTTTTTTTCCTAAGATATGAAATGTGTTCTTGAGTTCAGTGGAAATCACCCCCAGCCTGGAGTGCAGTTTGTGCAAGGTGACAGTGTGGGCTGTGAAAACTTCTGCAGCTGCTGTCTCCTGTTGGCTGGGTAAACATTAGAAGCTGTGGCAATACATCTGTTGAAGAATGGTGAGCACTCACATTGTGCCACTACTGTTTAGTCACAGAGTAGGCTCTGACTTAGTGAAGAATTTTAGACCTAAACCTGTCCCTATTCATGAAACTATGAAATACGTATTTCAGTGAAAATTATTTCAATATTCAATTCCTTTACTGAACTGTGACCTTCACTGCTTAGGTGTTTCTTCGGAATAAATTTATTTATTTGGAGGATTTAAAATCGGGTCTTGAAGAGCTTTCTGCATTTAATTTCGTACACTATTAAAACCAAATACAATCATTACTTTTGGTCCTTTTCAAAATAATTTATTCAATGTTGAATCCCTTTCTGAATGGAAAAGAATACCTCCGTAGAGACAGATTCCTTCAAAAGCACCGTTCCAAGGTTGTGGAAAGGTTTTATGTGAGAATATTTGTATTTTTAACCACATCCTTACATTTCAGATCTCTGTCTGCTTTTTCAAACAATGGATGTGTATTTATAGTGTAAATATTCTCACTGAAGCAAACACAATGTGCTGTGCTACTCACACGTACAATATATAGCGTCTCATGTCCACTTAGATTAGAATGCACAGCTTTTAACACTGCTCAAAGATGACAGTATATCTATGGGGAAGCATTGGCATCTAGAAGGCACATTTTATAGGCAAAAAAATAATAGCAATACTTAATAGGAAGAAAAGAAATACAAAATGCTCCCCCTAATTTTTAGTTGTCTGGAATTTGAAGGTTTTTTCCCCCTTTTACACCTTGCATTTGCCTCAGTCTGTCCAGATACAAATGAGAAGGAAGAGGAAAGCTGATGCTATGTTCTGTAATTTTTTCTACTTTGAATATAGTTATTGTTGAGGAGGATCATGGCTTATATCTGCACTTGATATTTTTGTGTGGTTTTGGGACATGTGTAAACCAGCGGTGTCTTTGCAGATACAGGAATGTCCGGAGAAGATTGCTAGGAGTTGCTTGGTCACAGAAAGATATGTTGTCTGAAATCTGTCTGTTGATCTACATTTTATAATTTAGAATCTGAACATCTCATGCTTTTATTTAAGGTACAATATATTACTTGTCTCTGCAAGTAATTGTAATAGGAACATTTTTGCTGTGTTTAAAATACTGAATTTTATTTATTTGTCAAATTTCTGTGAGAATTTTAGTAAAACATACATGTTTTTAAGAATTAACATTCTTCCTTTTGTTTGCTTCTGTGTTAGCTCTTACAGAAACCTTTTTAGTTAGAGAATTGCACTGACCTTGCAAAATACCATATGTTGAGTGTGCTGCTATTCATCTCATAAGCATTAGTAGTCATGAATGAGCAGGTATTGTCTCTATCCTATGATAACCAGAGGAATTAAAGAGAATATTTTTTGATTGCAGTGATAGAAATTAAACATTACAGATAAATTATTCTCCTTTTTGTTAAGAAGCATTTTTTCTTTGTGACTTTAGATACATGTACAGACACGTGGGTGTGCACATCATACAAATTCAGGGGTTTTTTAGAACTGGCTTAAATTCTGAATTTGTAGAAAATCATAGTTCTGGACAATTATACATTTTTAACCCTTATAATGCAGTATGTGTTGATAAGGGAGTGAACTCAATCGTGTAGTAGTCTCAGCAAAACCAAAGAGTAGGAAAAGTAAGTAAAAGATGGATATTTCACCCTAACACTCAGTTTCTTTGCTTTGGCAGTTTAACATGGACCTTACATGTAATTTTAATGTTTCTTGTGTGGTTTAACTCCTTTTTATTTTTATGATACAGTGCAAAAGTATGAGAATAGAGAAAATGCCATCATAAGTAAATAAAGGAAAATGAAAGGCCTGGCAGTGGATCATGTAGAGTTTCTACTTAAGCAGATATTTAGATGGTTATATATAGCAATTATAAAAATTTTTTTTTTTGCAATTTAGAATTAAGTAAAGAGATATAAGCAAATAATTCACACAGATCCTTATCTCAACTGTATCAACTAGAGGAACATCCAGCATCTTACAACAGTTTTTTGCACCTAGTAATTAAAAATATTGGGATGTGAATATTAGAGAAAAGTGGCATAGTTGCACTGTGGTTAGTGAAAAGATTCCTGTTCATAAAAGCTCAAAATGTGTGTCCTCTCAGTTTTTAGCTTGTACTTGTTTTGGTTTTGTTTTTTTAATAAGAATGCCAGATGGTAACTGCCCGTTGTTGCGCATTTTAGGTCTCTGAGGTTTTTTGTCTATTTAAAAGAAATTTCTAAATCAGAAACCATACTCTTCTTTAACTGTTCCTCACTTTTCTGAAACTTAAAAATGTATTGTCTTTTGCCATTAGAAATTACTGGAAACAGGTGTGTTGAATGAGAGAGCTAAGAGATCCTAGACTGTAACTGTGGGAATGAATTCCATGTGCATACCTAGAGCTCAGAACTGCGGCGGTCCTACCATGCTCAAATATCTGCAGAGTGTTTCAACAGCAGCATTGCTGCAGGACAGAGAGGCTGACTGCCTTCGCAATTCTCTTACTGCTTCTGCATTCTATTCTTCATTTTATGGACAAAACACCTCTTGGAGAATATTTTCATCTGGTTTTACAATGCTTTTCTGGCATCTTCCTGGCCTTTGACCCCAGGATTATTTCTGACTTTTATTTATTGTGCTTGGTACTCACTTGTCCTTTTAAACATATTAGAAAACACTTGAGGCTGATTTATCTGTAAGGAATTGGTCTCTGATTAGAACTTTTTTGAAAACTAAACAGTAAAATTATCTTCTGAAAAAATTGACACTTAGGGGACAGATGAAAAATGCAATGGGCATCTTAAGGTTCAGCACAACCCCAGTACTAGATGGAGTATTTTCCTACTTCATCTTAAAAGATCAGGCTGAAGCAGTTAGGGGCTGCATTAAGACTGAATTGCAAAGGTGAATACATAATGCAGTACTTACCGTAATATTGTTATTTTCTACCAAAAAAAAAAAAAGAAAAAAAAAAAAGAAAAAGAAAAAGAAAGAGATGTTTCAAAGAGTATTCATATTGCAATGAAGAAGATTCTTTTTTTTTTTCAGAAAAGACATTTCAGAATATATTAGCAACTGTGTACAAAAAGAAGCTCGACTTGTACTTTTGCTCCCCCCAGTTGAAGAAGACCTCAGCTTTGTTAACAGGATAATACATATTTTCTTCATACCACATAGGAGCAGAAGTGCCTCTTTTCTGGCTTTCTTTCAGCATCGTACCATGGAAGGACATAGGACACATTTCAGCATCACTTGCTGCAGAGTTCGCCTGACAAGGAGGCACTTCTTTATTCAGTTACTGAAAATTGTTCATAATCCATGTTTTCTACCTTGACATTCTTATAAATGATCTACATTCCATTAGCATTGTGATTTTTTTAAGCTTCTTTTACAAAACTGGAGGGAAATGTGTACAACTATGTTTTTTGCTTTGCAATGAAAGTGTGCATTTATCACTTAGGTACATGTAAGTCACTTCTGTGAATTGAGCACTTGGAGTAAATGTGTTTTGATGTAATGGCCATCTGCTCATGAATATCATATTTGCTGGTTTAACAAATAGTTTGATATAGATAAACACATAGTTTGGTGAGATCATATAGTTTCACAGGTAGCAATGCAATAGCAAAGTTTCATATTTTCCATAAGCCAATAATCAAGCTGCAAAGGGAATCTCAAGGTTTTTGTTTGTTGCTTTAAGAAATTAATCTCTAGCATTTACCTTTCATTTCTGACTGCCTTTCTCAAAATGGTAAATGCAGGACCCACATCAGATCATAACAGGAGGCAAACTATATCCTACCCATTTCAGAAAGCAATCAGTCTTGCTTCTCTTTTCACCTTTCAAAAATGAAAGCTGTTCTGCTCTCAGATGGACACAGTACAGCCAGCCACCAGGAGACCCTGGGAACAGCTGACCTGACACTCTTGCCCTGTATGGCTTCATTAGAGTCAGGTATCAGTGACACAGAAATGGCCCCTGGAGCTGTAGCTAAAGCCAGTTTGCAAGAAAAGACAGAACTGACAAGGTAGAGTTGGTCAAGTCAGTGATTCTGAGCGTCATGGTCTGAGGGATGCAGGTCAGCTGCAACGTGTTACACATACATATGTAGTGCAGTAAACACAGCTCAGTACCAGGCCATTTTTTAAGTTGATAGAAACTAGTTTAATAGGCTCTTTGTTTGATTTTAGTTTTGATACTATGGTATTTACTGTGGTCTTGGCACATATTTTACCACTGAAGTCAAAGTTTATTCTTCAGTATCACTGATATCAAACTGTAACCATGACAGAGTATGTGGATTTATAGGAGGAGTGTGTGAGTGATGGTGAGTTTCGGTTTTGGATGTATCTTCAAAATTTGTCTTCGTGGTTACTGTTTTTAGTGCAGAAGAGAGCCATGTAAAATGTGTGTGTTCGATAACTTTGTCTTGTTTCCCCCCATCTCCCCTCCTGTATTTTAGCATATGTTCCTGAGGAAGAATTGAAAGCAGCAGAAATAGATGAAGACAGCGTGGAAGATGATGGGCTGTCTCTGGACATCCAGGAGAACGAGTATTTGTGCAATGAAGAAGCAGAGATCAAAGAGGCTCAAAGCTACCAGAACTCCCCAGTCAGCACTGCAACTAATCAGGATGCAGGCTATGGTTCGCCGTTTAGTGAAAACAGCGATCAGCTGGCCCATTTCAAAAGCACTTCCTCTAAAGAAGAGAAAGAGGATCCTCAGTGCACAGACAATGTTTCCTATCCACAGGACAGCTTGGCACAAATAAAAGCTGTGTATGCAAATTTGCTTTCAGAGACTTGCTGGTCCAGTTTAGCTTTGGACTTAAAGAAATCTAACCCAACCACCAGCAACAACGGAATCAGCCAGAATGAAAACACCACCAGTACTGACACCAATACCAATTCCCAGAGTACTTGTGCTACCAGTACCAACACTAGTACCAGTACAACCACCAGTAGTACTAGTAACAGTAATAGTAACAGTGGTGGGTCAGGTTACGACTGGCACCAAGCTGCGCTAGCTAAAACTCTGCAGCAGACCTCATCGTATGGACTTCTCCCAGAGCCGAGTCTCTTCAGCACAGTACAGCTTTACCGGCAAAACAATAAACTCTATGGGTCTGTGTTCACTGGTGCCAGCAAGTTCCGATGCAAAGACTGCAGCGCAGCCTATGACACGCTGGTGGAGCTAACAGTGCACATGAATGAAACTGGACATTACCGTGATGACAACAGAGATAAAGAAGCTGATAAGACCAAGCGGTGGTCAAAGCCTAGGAAACGATCGCTTATGGAAATGGAAGGCAAAGAGGATGCCCAGAAAGTGCTGAAGTGCATGTACTGTGGGCATTCGTTTGAGTCTTTGCAAGACCTCAGCGTCCATATGATAAAAACAAAGCATTACCAGAAAGTGCCTCTGAAGGAGCCAGTACCAGCCATCACCAAATTGGTCCCTTCTACCAAAAAGCGAGCACTTCAGGACTTGGCTTCGCCTTGTTCACCTGAGCCAATAGGGATCACGGCAGAAGCTTCACTGGGTGAGTCTGCAAAGGATCAGAAAACTGCCAACCCCTACGTGACTCCGAACAACCGCTATGGCTATCAAAATGGTGCTAGCTACACTTGGCAGTTTGAGGCACGCAAAGCCCAAATACTGAAATGCATGGAATGTGGCAGTTCCCATGATACTTTGCAGCAGCTCACTGCTCACATGATGGTCACCGGTCATTTCTTGAAGGTGACCAATTCTGCTTCCAAAAAAGGCAAACAGCTGGTGTTGGACCCAGTGGTGGAGGAGAAAATACAGTCTATACCTCTTCCACCCACCACTCACACAAGGCTACCAGCCTCCAACATTAAAAAGCAGCCCGATTCCCCAGCAGGCTCCACAAACTCGGAGGAAAAGAAAGACCTAGAGAAAGAAAAGCTGGTGGTCACCGAAACAGAGAAAAAGATTAAAGAAGAGAGTGAGGACTCTACAGAGAAATTTGAGCCAACAACTTTGTATCAATACCTCAGAGAGGAGGACCTAGATGATAGTCCTAAAGGCGGAATAGACATATTGAAATCCCTGGAGAACACAGTGACAACAGCCATCAGCAAAGCCCAGAATGGAGCCCCTTCCTGGGGAGGATATCCCAGTATTCATGCAGCTTACCAGCTCCCAGGAACAGTCAAACCCCTTCAGCCTGCGGTGCAGAGCGTTCAAATGCAGCCGTCCTATGCTAGCAGTGTGAAATCACTGTCGTCAGAACACAACGCACTCATCCATTCCCCAGGCAATCTCACACCCCCACCTCACAAGAGCAATGTATCTGCTATGGAGGAACTAGTGGAGAAAGTTACAGGTAAAATCAACGTGAAGAAGGAAGAGAAGCCTTTGGAGAAGGAGAAGAGTTCTCCCATTAAACCCATGTCACCTGCTGCTAAAGAAAACAAGGATTTCCCAAAAGCAGAAGAAATAAATAACAAACAGCAGCCAAAGAAGAGCTCTGAGTCAGAAGTTCAGAAGGTCAAAAAGGATAGTCCAGCAGAAGCACATACGCCAAATGGTACAGAGCCACTTAAAACAAAGGTTGCAAATGGCTGTAACAATTTAGGAATTATCACAGATCATTCACCTGAGCCATCCTTCATTAATCCATTGAGTGCTTTACAGTCCATTATGAATACCCACTTAGGCAAAATTTCTAAGCCGGTAAGCCCCTCTCTGGACCCTTTGGCCATGCTGTACAAAATTAGTAACAGCATGTTGGACAAACCCATTTACCCAACCACTCCAGTCAAGCAGGCTGATGCTATTGACCGGTATTACTATGAGAACAGTGATCAACCTATTGATTTAACTAAGTCCAAAAACAAGCCTCTTGTTTCCAGCGTGGCTGACTCTGCTTCATCCCCGCTGAGGGAGAGTGCCCTGCTGGATATTTCCGATATGGTGAAGAACCTCACGGGCCGTTTGACACCCAAGTCTTCAACTCCCTCTACCGTGTCAGAGAAGTCTGATGCTGACGGGAGCAGTTTTGAGGAAGCTCTGGATGAACTGTCACCAGTACACAAGAGGAAGGGCAGGCAGTCCAACTGGAACCCTCAGCATCTTCTGATCCTTCAAGCCCAGTTTGCTTCCAGCTTGAGGGAGACCCCAGAAGGCAAATACATTATGTCGGACTTAGGTCCACAAGAGCGGGTACACATCTCTAAGTTTACTGGTCTTTCCATGACCACAATTAGCCACTGGCTGGCCAATGTGAAGTATCAGCTAAGGAGGACAGGTGGAACTAAATTTTTAAAGAACTTGGACACAGGACATCCTGTTTTCTTTTGCAATGATTGTGCCTCTCAGTTCAGGACTGCTTCTACATACATAAGTCACTTAGAGACACACCTAGGGTTTAGTTTGAAGGATCTGTCAAAGTTGCCACTTAATCAGATTCAAGAACAGCAGAATGTTTCAAAAGTCCTCGCAAACAAGACTTTGGGCTCACTTGGAATTGCTGAGGAGGACTTAGGCTCCACATTCCAATGTAAGCTCTGTAACCGAACTTTTGCAAGCAAGCATGCAGTCAAACTGCACCTTAGTAAAACACACGGCAAGTCCCCAGAGGACCATCTGATCTATGTAACTGAGTTAGAAAAACAGTAGCGTCCAGGTAAGCAGCCAGGTATGCAAGTGACCACAGGAACATTGCACTAAACTTCTTCATAGTACTGCACTAGGCCTGACCTGAGCCTCTGAAATCAGTCTTACTTTTGTTGCTGAACTGCCTATCTGGACCTTGGTTTTTCTTACACTTATTTTGTAGTTATATTTATATGCTCTTTGTCTGATCTGTGCATGGTTATTTTTTTGTTTCTGTTTTTATTTTTTTGTGAGTCAAAGTCTGACCTTTATTTTCAACATCTGTCCTTGATGTTAAGCTATCTTTTGTAGAATATAGTGGGAGACACTATTGAGAGACATTAATTTAGCCGTAAAGAAAGACACAAAGAACAATGATAAAGAGACATCCTAAAATTACAAAGTTGCCATGACAATAAAGGTCACAGAACCTGGTAGTGTCAAGTTTTAACCCTCTGAGAACTGTAATAGCATTTCTGTGCCTTTCCCAGTGACTAAATAAGTAAATAAGGAAAAACAAAATAAAACAAAAGGCTTAAAGGCATTTCATTAAAATAAAAGCTGTGTCGGAAGCAGGACTTTTTTTTTTTAATGAATGAGCTTCCTTTTTTTTTTTTTTAATGCAGAACTGGTTTGTGAAGATATTGTGCATGCAGTCCTTGGAAGAAGGAGAGCTGTGTAGTACTCAAGGGGTTAGGAAGCCACAACTGTATAAGTTAAATAATAATTAAAAAAAAGCAAACCAAGTTGCCACTATGCCCAAATCCTCTGGATGCTGAGAATTGCCACTTTTTGGCAAAAAAAAAAAAAAAAAGTATGCAAGCTGTTATTTAAAACAAATGTAAAAATGCTCTTTTCTTTCTTTTAGTTTTTTTTTTCTGTAAAATACTGCAGTTTATAGTTATTTACAAATGTTAAGCTTTGGTACAAGCTGACCTTTCTATAGTGTGCTGCATTGGTAAATGAAAACAAAAAAAAATGGGGCAAATGTTGGATTCTGTTCCTTGTAAATTGCCAGCATCAGCTTAAAAAAATACATGTTACATATCGTACCATTTTAAACTGTTCAACTTTCTTTGTACCTTCTGGCTGTATGCTTTCTCTTTTAACTTTTTATATTGTCATTTTATATTCGATTTCTGTGTATATAATGTAAAACCACACTTTTTGAATAAAATTTAGTTCCTGCAGCTTGATATAAATAGAGGAATTTTACTGGCACCTGCATCTTTCCAGATGCATGTACTTAAAGGAACTATCTGACAAAAAAAAATAAATAAATAAAAATAAAGCAAGCAATGCACTATGAATTATACATTTTGATGTTTTATCATTAATATTGTACAGTACATTTTGGTTCACACAATTAAATCCACTGTTTTCTCAAGTGTAAAATAAACCCACATGCAGTTCTTGATTTACATACATTGTCATGTCGTCATTATATTGCCTTTGAGGTGTTATTCCAGCTGTAAGAGGCATCGTTTATATAATCAACCAGTGAAAATCTATTTGAAATCATCTCTCGTGATCTGTGTGCTGACGTGTCTCGCTGGAAGCCGTAATGCTGGTAACCTCTTAGAAGAGATTTGCAGCAGGTACGCACTGCAAAAGGTACAGAGTCAGAGCAGCGAGGGGCATTCTGCTCCTCACTGGGGCACAAGAGAGGCTGCAAAGCTTTTGGCCAAGTTAATTTCCTTGTGCTGTATGACTGTACCTGTAGCCATTTTCTGTGTGCGCTCAAAGGCTGTCTCCTCCCTCCCTTCTCTGGTGAAGCACCTTTTGATTTCAACAGTTTCATAGTGAGAGGCTTTGGCTCCTGCCCCTGCAGTCTGTTGGATAATACGGTGCTGCCTTTCTGGCAGTGGTGAGGACCTCAGAGGCTTTGACACCAGTTTTTACTTACAGTACAAGGAGGCAGACCTATGTTTCTCTGTACTTTTTAAATATTGCATTTTGAGGTAAGCTGAGTGCTATCATATCAGGTGTTTCCCTTAATCTTTATTTCTGTTCCGTTGAATGCAGATGTCATTTAGAATGTAAAAGAGAGCTGTCAGAGCCTTCACTTCTCTATCTCCTGAGTGCTTTGACAGTTACAGTGTATGAAAGCCTGGGATCTGCTATCCATTACACTTTTTGGAGGGGCTATTAAATATGAGGACCTAGAGGGGTTTGCTTTCACATGGTATTAGTGATACTATTATGTTATATATACTTCTGTGTACATATGTATATTTCTGTTTCTTCTCAGTTCTTCTGAAAGTAATTTAAATGTAAGATCTTTGCTTCCAAATACAGCACAGTTTGACATTTAATCTTTACCTTAGCTACAACTCCAGAAATATCCATGCACTTTTCTGTTCTCTGTAAAAACCTATCAGGTCCAGGTCAGTTACATTTGCATGGTGTTTCTAAGTAGTGCAGGAAAGTGCCATGCGGATTTTTTAAAATGTCCCTTACTTTCTTCGCTGCTAACTACCTATGTCCTTCAGGGGATCTAGCCATTTGGACATTTCAGTTCAATTACTGGATGATTATGTGCTTTGGGCCCAAGGGGTGGTGAGGAAGAAAAACAGTCAGGCCTATGGCCATAATACAGAGTCCTTAAATAATAACCCTTTGAAGTTTTGTTTACTTTCCCACAGGCCTGCAAACAAGTGATTATAAAATATGCTGTAGTACATTGCAGTAGTGTGTGAAAAGGTTGAAAGGGAGAAATAATAGCTCTAAAGTGCGTTTGAATCTAATGTAAATCCATTAAAACTGATTTTGAAACACGGCATGTAAAGTGAGTTCTCAACACCAGGTGACTCCCTCGAGAGGTGTTTATGACATTGCTAAATCCGTTCAGTTCTGATAGCTTCAGAATTGGACAATCACTCATCATCTGTGCCACTGTCTGAAGAAAGTCCTTTTAGAATAAACCAGCAGCTTTACCTGGTGGCTATGCTGATGTAACACTTTCTGCAACTGAATTATGGAGTAGATAAAAATTGGAGGGCTCTGATGGTTCACCTGCTTAAGAAAATGAAGTACAGTGACAGTATGATCTTTATTTAATTTGGATTTTTGTCACTTTTGTTTGAATGTCATATTTCAGAAAAATTCCCTTTTAGAAAAGAAATTGCACAGTTTAAAACAGAGTTGTTCTTTTCCCCAGAATTTTTTTTCAAGTTTATTTCTTCTCTATTTCAATAAGATTGCAACGAAAGTAAGTTTGTGCTTTTCTATGAGTAGCTTCTAAAGCTGTTGGATGGAAGAGACCACATAGCCTTTCAGGACTGATCTTGAAGGAAAGAAACCTAGGAGTTTTAAACCCCATCATAGTGTCTGTAAGCCTGTATACCTGTTTTGTAATGTATGCAAAATCCAGTGTGTCTGATGCTTTTCAGAGATGTATAAAGCTCATTTTTTTAGCATTACACTGCTGGTGTTCTCACCTTTGCTTGTATCTGTTCTCAGAGCGGAAGATCTTGGTTTGCTTATTTTCACAGGTTTGGTTTCTGCTTCGGCGCAATTTTCTATGTTGCTGTTTCAAAGCTGATGCAAACCACTGGAAATTTGGGACACCTGTGTACTGATGACATTAGTCCTGAATGAAATGACCTTTTTTATTTTTTTAATAGCATTTTGTGGGTTATTCCCTAATATCTTCTGCAACATAACTATGTTACGGATTTCTCTGGATGGTTACACTGGTAATAATGACGCCAAATATAGTCTGTCCTTTTCATGGAGGCCACTAAAATGCAATTGCAATTAAGTACAAAGGCATAAAATATACATATTGTCTTTTGTTAGATTAATCAAGGCACAGTGCATCAGCTTTTGCTTGCATTTTCCAAAGCTATCTCAGATTTGAGCATGTGAGATTCTTTAAATAATATGGCAGGGGTCCTGGTTAGGAGACCTCCAAGGAGAGACCAGTTTCCATGTGGAGTGTTCTTGCAGCTCTGTAGGTGTTGGTCTCCTGACTGATGCAGTATTGAGTTACTCTCCCAGCATGAAAGTAGCAGGAAGTGGGATTTCACCATCTGTTCACTGAAATTTAAAAGCAGGGTCCTTTTCTGTCCATGGATGAGAACAGAATGCTAACCCAAATTTACTGGCCAGATACTAATCTATATAATATGATTCTTCCAAATTTTTGTTTTCCCCACTCTTCTGATTGAGTTTCTTCTTGTAATATTTCATGTGGCTTTGCCTAGTTTCTCTTCATCACTGTGTGTACTCAGCTTCATCCTACAGGTGGGTGGAGAGACCACATTTTGGGATGAAAGATGCTATTCTAAGTAGAAGGTGATATCATAGCTAAGTGAAAATATCAATACCCAAAACTGGATGTATTGTAAAAAAGGACAACATTTTACAAGTCTAAGATGAGGCAGATACCAGAGGTTAGTGTAATTTATGAAATGTGCTTCTTTATCCCACATCTTCATTAGCTCTGTTTTTTGACTGGTGATACAGAAAAACTGATTTTAGAATAGTTTAGCACCAGGAGGCCAGGACTGTGAACACTGATACAAGGCTAGTGGACCTAGTTAT
This sequence comes from Corvus cornix cornix, assembly GCF_000738735.6. Taxonomy (NCBI): domain Eukaryota; kingdom Metazoa; phylum Chordata; class Aves; order Passeriformes; family Corvidae; genus Corvus; species Corvus cornix. The sequence goes on along the minus strand of NC_046333.1, from coordinate 94,728,022 downwards.
TTTCAGACAACCAATATTAGAATATGCAATGATTATAAAAGCTGTAGACCTTCCCAGTGGGAATGAGAAGCTCAAGTTACTCTGTTGTGAAGATCCCTTACTTTTAGACATCTCTAAAGTTCTGTCCAGTGACTGCTGAATCAGGGTCAGCACGGTCAAAATGAATCTAGTAACTTTTATCCTAACTGCTGTACTTGTTACCTGGGTTTTTTTCCCTTCCCTATGAAAAATAAAAAGTTTAAATTTGGTTAGTTATAGCCAAGTTGTCAGGATTTGAATGGTTTTTACTTCTGGATAAACGTCTTAGTGTAAAACATTCAGGGAAAATTATTTGTTAAAATTATTAGTTCTTTTTAAAGAAGCTTTTCTTAGACTAAATTGTTCAGGGTACAATGTGTTGACCGTCACTACAGTATAAATTTAGTAAAATTTAATATAGTGAGAGTGTACTGTTTTTCAGTCCAGAGTGGTTGTGTCAGCATTGTCTGAAGTTGCAGGTTAAAGCCTGACAGGTTCCTGACCAGGCTTGTCAGATGTAGGACACCTGTGGTTAAATGCCACATGGTCACTTGAGGAAGGAAAGTTGGAGTCTGGGTGCCTGCAACCCATCTGCTCTTGTAGGAGTCCAGAGCTGATTCATTTGCTCAGAACAGCATACATTATGAAATCTTAGAGGCTGGTGGGACATATTAGGCCAACCTTCAGGGTCAGGCAGGTGGAAGTCACCTGTCTTGGTACACATGACAACTTGTCCAAAAGCCACCTCTTTAAGAGTGTGTAAAAACTAAAGTTTGTATTAGAGCTTGTCATGAACCACTAAAGCAGAATGGCACCTGTATTTCCTACCCAAAAATGACACCCACGATGGTGGAATCTGGAAAGCAGCATGCTACAAGCCACGTAGTCAGAAATAGTGCCCAAAGCTCCTGACCAGCAGCTAGAGGTGTAGCCACTAGAGCATGTTCTCAGGCACAATTCCTTACTCCCCAGAAGGTTTATCATCACAACAAGAAGTTGAGTTCCATCCAATATGATCTGGGATGAAAGATTCAATAGCGAAGAGCAAGCAGTTTCTTTCAAATAAGTTCACAAGTGGAGTGGTAGGTGCTAAATCAGTTTGGCAAAATGTATTAACCTGCCAGCTGGCACATCGGTTTCTTTATATCATACTGTGTATCACCATGGTCAGAATCCTTTCACCCCTTGACTTTCCTTTCAGCAAGGTTTGGATACTCAACACTGAACAGTGATGAGACCAACTATCAGTCCTGCTGAATTACTTAAAATTACAAGGTTTCATATTTTTGAATGGCAGGATAGGTTTCTTTATCTTGGAAATGGGCATTGACCTCAGATACAGACGGACAGGTTGGGTCCAGGTGCCATTTACCCCATTCTGCAACTAGCAGATTCCATTGCTGTAAATTCCTGAAGATGGTCTCTGGCAGTTAAATCCAAAAAAGAAAAAAGAAGATTTCTGCCATTTTTTCCTCTTTCCCCCAGGAAATGCACAGTGTATAGGGACATGCAAAGAAATTTTGGTTTAACCTGAGCATTTCTGAGGAGCAGTGTTCTGTCAAAACTAACTGCCTTCTTCAAGTCCTGGTTAGGCTTAGTTTATTCCTGCACGATTCCAAAGTGTATCATCTTATTTGTTGTCATGGAAGCACTGCTACAGGTTCAGTGTCAAGAAGATCATCTTCTCCGTGCTCTCTGCCCAGCCCCCAGCATAGCAAGGAAAACTGGCAGAGTGGCTCTGCAAGTAACTATTGCTCTGCAAGGAGTTGGAGGGTGGACTGGGAGGGAGAGGAACAGGATAGCAGGGGATTTTGATCTCGATAAAGCATGACAAAGTTTCATGTTTTCAGAAATGGCGCTTCATTTACATGTCTCCTCACTCTAGCTTAACCCACCGTGTGTGGCAATACAAAAAGTGGCTCTTGAAAATGTTGCCCTTTGGCTTCAGGGTCTTTGACATCTAATTCCTAAGTACTACTTAAAAAGGTGAAAAAGTTGTGTCGTAGGTGACTTCTGTTCATCCCATGTTCCAGATGAAACTAGACCCATTGTAGGTAGGATGTGAGACTCATGAATGGTTTTTCTCATCATTAAGTGACTGCTTTAAGTCATTCCCTAGGCATTTTCATTCTGAACTTTTTTTCTCAATTTAAACCAAAATACTTTGGAATCAATTTAAGCCAAACTGGAAAAATCCACTTTTATTCTCTAATAAGAAAATCTGCCAAGGGCTGCTGTGGCCGGGAAACTGTGTAATGCTACCAGTGTAACTGTAATGGTTTAACTGGAAAATTCTGACAGTAAACAAGTTTTAAGTTTATTCATGTGCAAATGCTGTCTCCGAAATACACTTGCAGGCTCAGACACTGCCCACAATTGGTATATTATTTTGTAATCCAAGGTCAAATGCACTCAGCATGTTTGCAGTGGGCATGCTGTATTAATAATTACACGCAGTACTATCTGAGTGTGTAGCGTGATGATAAAATGTGGTTGAGAGAGGCACCATATAGCACTGGGTGTCTTTATGTTCAAGGGAGAGTTGTATTGTTGGCTGTCTCTAAAGTGCTACCTTGCTAAAGTTTGTAGCATTTAGCATTAACTGTCTATTATTTCTTGTCACCACTTTTCTGTGGTGGGATAATGTGAAAAATTAGATAGCTTTGCTCTAAATAAGGCAGAAGGTCTAGACTTAACATTGCATGGGGATCCTACGCTCCAGTTTTGGGGGGTGATGAGTGTCACATATCATATTTTTGAGTGTGCTTCGACAACTGGGAGTCTGGAAAAGTGCAAAGAAGAAATAGGACTTAGGAGTGACTAAGAATGGAATCTAATGATCAGCAACCATCAGATGGGTAAAAGCAGAACAAAAAAAATTGGATCTTGGCCATCCACTATGAGAAGAAGGACAAGGTGGGGAAAAGAAATAATAGAAGAATAATTGCTATTAGCAAGAGCAGATGTCAGGGAATTTCAAAGCTAGGACTGAGAGGGGTGAAAAGGGAAAGGCTGGAAGGCCTGTTTGCCTGTTAGGAGACAAAAGGGGACCTAGCAAGGTGAAGCTCAGAGGGGCTCTGTGCTGGCAGATATAAGTATGCCTGAGTGATGTTTGGAAACCTGTCTGACCTCCTGCAAAAAACATGGAATGAGGCTGAATTTGTCTCAGGGTTTTGTAGTGGACAGCTGAAATATTTAATGTGAAGGCTTCACAGGATTGTCTGTTCAAAAGCTGGAGGGTCAGGGAGAAGGAGGAGAGATAAGGATGGAAGTCTGAGCAAAGAGTTTGAGTGAATTATGATGATGAGGGCTCTTGGTGTTGCATAAGACAGGGAGAGGAGCAGAGAGGAAAGCTTGGCATGGGGAAAACTTAATGGTTGTTTTGTTGCTGGTGGTTGGGTTTTTTCTCACTTCAGTGTTTCTAAGAGCGATAACTACATCAAATTTTTATTGTAATAGCAATCAGAGTCCAAGGGCCTGAGTATGCTGGTTGCTGTAAAAACACACTAACAGTAGCTGCCACCTCATTTAAGACAAGGCATAAGAAGGGAGTGCAAAAGCCATCAGAAACAGGAGAAGCTGGTGCAATTTCAGAGGCTATGCATGTACATAAATCGAGCGCTTGTGAGTCATTTAATTTTTAAAGACTTTATAATAGATGTGCTGCAGTCTCTACTGGCCATCCACCTAGCTGCTCGCAGTTGGCAACCTCACTATTGATATCTGGGCATCATTTTAAGTGAGCACTTAAGGTTGAGTACCAAGGGAAGGTATTTATAGTTTCAGCAGAGTAGGTTGATAGCTATTCCAGCCCCAGATGGGAATTGGGTTACATGACAGATCAGGCTGCCTTCCAATTTTATCCAATACTAGCGATAAGGGGAGGGGGGAGGGAGGACAGCTGCAACTGTATAGTCCTTCTAGGGTTAAAGATCCTAATGCTTTAAAGAGGATGTCTAAAAGAAAATTTCTTTCTGAAATAATTTATGGAAATGCCGTGCTCCCTTTGAAGGTTCCATGTCACTGCATGGCACTACGCAATGTTCTCTTTCTTCACCTGTCAGGCAAGGACCACCTCGAAGAGTCTCACTGCTGATTACTAGTTAATTGTCATTAATAAGTGACAACTGACATTATGGGGGCTTAATGCAAAGAGAACAGAAAAGAGCCACAGATATTCTAATGAGCTGACTCCTACGTGCCCTCTATTGTTGTCGAAAATGAGGAGCTGTCGTCATTGTTCAGGAGATGGGCTTCAATTGCTCTGGAAAAATATTCTCTTTTAATTTCTTTATGCATAGATAATTCCTGGTGCACTCTCTCTCCCTCTCTCCGTCTGTCTCTCTTGCTCTTTTTTTCTCTCTCATACACACACACCGAGACACACACACACCTTTCTGTGAGCACAGTGAAAACTTCCACTGATGATAGACAATATGTATTAAGGTACAGCAAAGCTTTTTAAAGTACTTTGATTTAGGCATGCACACATGCAAGTGGATGTGTGCACACATACATACAGACTATCTACCCATAAATTCAAATCACCAAGATGTTTATTTAATTTTTACAACCTATGAAAGAAGTGGGCACAGACAACTCCCCTAAGGAAAGGAACCAAAAGGAGATGGTCAAGATGATAGGAGGTGATATATGAAGTCTGGATTGAGGAAGTCCTGTTCTGCCCCTAGTATGAGGGATTTTGAAGTGATGGCAAGGAGCAAATACAGATTTCAGATACAAGTACCTAAAATTAGGTTCTTGCTCTTAATTTAAATAGTAGCTTAATGACTTAATGATTTTCAAAACTGTCAAACAGGCAGGAGCTCCCTGGGAGGCGGTGGTGGCTGCGGATGCTCAACACTGCCTGCTGAAAGTCAAAACCATTCTTTGCACACTTTCGGAAAATCTCAGCCAGCAGAGGGCCAGAAATTTGGGGGAGATGATTTAATGAGGCATCACACTCCTGGTTACATTTCCTGAAAAGCAGGAGTTCTGCTTACACTAGACCAGCATGATCAATCCAGGATAAGCTTACTTCTGTGCAATGCCAGATGAAATATGTGCATACACATAAAAGAGACTCTCTACCTTTGCAGATTAGGGATAAGAAAGGTTCTGAGGGCGCTGCTGACAACCACAACCTGGAACCTTTCCAGAAGTCAGGAAATCACCCATATTTTGGAGGTAAAAATTTAGGTGAAACAAAAGGAAGCCAGAGGTGTCGTTATGATGATGCCAGTGTCTACCAGTACTGGAGCAACACAGTCACCTGCATCAAATCTCTTAAGTATGGACAGTATTTGAGATCTAAATCGTAGAAGAGGAATTTCCTATTTTTGCCAATAAATATCCAAGAGTTTCCATTCTGCAACAATAAATTGCATGTCTGTACTGCTCTCTAAAATTTAAGGCTGTGTGGGTTTGCCTGAGAAGTGGCTTATCCAGTGTCTTTCAGCTACCTGCACAAAAGGGAGAGCCCATCATTTCACAGGGAATTTCATTTTGATTGCATAGCTTGAGTTTAGAACTCAAGACTTACAGGAAAGAAAATGAAAATGAGATGCCTCTCATATTGTGCTCGCAGCAAAGATATTCATTAGCATTCTCTGTCTTTCTGCCTGCCAAGGCCCAAACAAAAGATACAGTCTGGAACAATGGCCTGAAATGAGGAACACAACCAAAGCAGCCGTGCAGGAAGCCTGACGTTTCCCATAGTTTGGGGACCTGGAGCCCTGAGCAGATGCGTGGAAGTGGAAAATGCCTCAAATGATAGAAGGTAATTTTTTTATTATTTTTTTTTTATGCTGGGCTTCCCACTAGGAAGTCAACAGATACCATGTCTTACATTGCCATAGTGCAACTTGATGGGTCCTAATTCCCAGCTCTGTATGTGACTTTGGATATGACCTCTCTGTGACTGAATCTACCCGTCTTTTAAAGAGATGAGATAATGCCTGTGTGGCAGAGAAGACACATGCTGTAATCGATGGTGAGAGTTTGTAATACTGCGTAGAAAGCACTTCTTGACATTGCAAGTGTCTTTTCAGTTACTGCACTGTCTTTAAAATTTCCTTTTGGAGAAGGCAGTTGAAAAGATCACAGTCCGAGCCATCTCACTTCCTGAGGCAAGAGGTCAGCTTTCTGCTCTTTGTGGTGCTCCTCTACCTTCTTATCCTCTGGGTTAGGAAGCTCGCCACTGCCCACCACCAAGCTCAGTCTAGGGTCACAGCTGCCAGGGCAGTTTCTTATACAAATCTATCACAACAGTTCTTACTGTCCTCATAATTCTTCCCTTTTTGCTTTCTTTCTAGCTGTAACAAAACAGTTTTGGCAGCTTCTGGAACTTCTCTGCCTGCTGGACCCCAGAAAATCTGATGCTAGATACTGGTGATGTCAGCTGAAGTTAGTATGCTGAGCGGAGTGGGTAAAAGTTGGGCTCCTTGATAAACTGTGTTTAAATAAAACTGAGTGGTTTATTGCTTTTAATACCATTTATCTTATGAATGCTACTGGAATATAGGAAGAACTGATGGAGTCATTCCTAAGTGGAGTTGTTCCTTTTTCCATTGAGAGTCCTGAAGCATAGAGTTGGAAATTGTGCTCTGCCCTATGTACTTCTTCCCTCCCAAATGAAAGTCATTAACCTTATTTACATTGCATCTGTGTAGTAGACACTGTCACTCAAGACCTCTTAGACATTTTAGCAAACACTTCCAAATGACTGGGACTCTGTCTGTGGTATTCTTCTTTCAATAATTTACAATCATTAAAATGACATCAGACTATCTCCAGTTCTGGCATTCTTTCCAGTCGCTGTCTCTCAGATGTCTACGTGGGATGAAGGTAAAGCTGGTTCTGTAATGATGGATGTTCCTTGCACAAAGTGGTTTAGAATAACCCAAGACATACAACAAAGCCAGAACTGGAGATAGTCTTATCTCACATATGGAGCTGTAAATTATTTAAGGGAGCACTCCAGCTCCAGGAAACTGAGGTTACAGCAAGTATTAAGCTTCCTGTATGCCTATTTTTCTTGTGTTGGGTGGTGTGGCACAGTTTATTCATGGGTATTCAGGGGCCATGGAAATAATCAGCAAATGAGGAAAATATTTCATTGTCTGTTGCTATTTCTTATGTCAGATTTCTAGAGAACTAAGGCTTGAAGTTTAGGGCCCTTTGCATTGAATTCAGATCCATAAACATCCTCTTGATGGCTGGAAAATGTTGTACCAAACTAATAGATGCATTGTCAATAGAGATTGCTATGACTTCACAAAATGTTCCAAGTAACTACATATCATTTATAGTTAATCACATGCAAGATGCTCCGATCCAGTGACTCTCAATAAATAGCTAACTCAAGAAGCAACATGATGAAGTTGCAATGCCTGAAGTTCTCAGTGATAGCTTTTGCAGTCTATCTTGCTTCAGTTGGCACTGAAAGCTTAAACATGTTCCCTTCCTTCCCCACACATCCTTGCTTGGTACATAAAATATACATGAAAAAAAGCTGGGATAACAAATACTTATACGCCCAGCTGATACCCCAGAGAAAATTTGTGAATTATCTTGGAGGGGGCTGCTTCAAGCAATAACAGCAGGGGAGGGAATGCCTCCTGCCCTCCATGGCCAGCATCAGGGAAGAAGGAGCCCCTTCACAGGACGGGACAGGGCAGGGCAGGGCAGCAGCTCCTTTAGCCCCTCTAAATTCCATACCTCTCTGCTACCTGTCCTGACAGCTCTACAGAGTAAACTAAAGCTGGTCTTTCCCTCTCCCCCTTCCCCAAGGCAGTGGTGAAGCCTCCAAAGACACGTAGCTGCTTTGTTAGGAATGGATGCCTGCCATCTCTCATAGAGGGGGCCAGTGCCTCCAAGACCCTTCAGTCACTGCAGAGCATGTGGACATCTCCCATCTGTGAAGGAAGCATGATATCCTCCTTTGCTGACTGAGGCAAGGGTAAGGAGTAACAAGAGGAAAGAAGGAAATTTGATTTTTCACATGGAAGCATTAATTTCTAGAATTTGGAGGTGGAAAAACTGTGGCTTTTGTTCCAGTAACAGCTCTTGCTTTTAGATTCTTTTTAACATTACCCTGATGGTAAGTAGGTAAAAAAATCATACTCATTTGTGAAAAAGCATTTTTTGCATAGTGTATATAACAATATCAGGAGATAGGGGTAGAATTTCAAAGTGGTACTTTTCTTTGGTTCTTTCCCTTTCAATAGCTGTTGTTTTGATTACTCTGTGCCTTAGGCTATCATTAGAATCTTTTTGTGTGTGGAAGTATTAAGTCCATAAATATGAAAATAAGCCTGTAATTGACCCATGGACTGAATTTATTTCCATTAGATTCTTCTGCTAGTATAAAAAGCACAAACTGGAAGAGTGATATTTATATGCGTATGAAGCTCCCCAGCTCTGATGGTATATCATATATTTGATAACAAGGTTATGCTCTTAAAGGGACTACTCAGCAAGACAGGGTGGGGAAAACAGGTGTCTTATTTTAGTTTTGAAAGCAAAACTGGGTACAGCCATAAAATACATGCACAACACATACCATTATTTTGATTAATCGGACTGCTAGAGAACAGCTCATAATGAAAGCTGATCAGCACGTCCCAATCAGTCTCATTAGGTTCCTCTGCAGACACCTGGAGAAAGGCAGCCAGCAGAGGGTACTTTGAAGGCAAGAGGAGCTGAGTGATCTACCACAGAAAACACCAGGGTTGCCACACCTGCTTGTGTGCTGTAATGGAGCTTTACGGCCCGCGGGGAGGTTTCTCAGCTAAATGGGACATAAAGCTCAGCTGCCTTCTGGGGAGGCCATGTGCTGTTTCCGTGCCCTATGCATCATGTGTAATATTCCAGTTGTTGCCGCTGTTTGTGGCCACAGCTGTAGTTCTGCTGAGCTGCTACATAAAGTTTTCCAGGGATGCTGTTGGTTTTTTTCTTTCTGGATTTTTCCACCTTCCCACTGTGTGAAGGGACCATATGGCACAGCTATTACATCAGGACCTGCAGGCAATTCCCACTCAGGCAGTATACCAGAGCAGGGCTGCATGTCGAAGAAGAAAATGAAGGAGGGAGGGAGGGGAGAAGGTGGGTGAGATTACTTCCAAGAACAAAAATCACAGAATATTCAGGGCTTGTGTTGCGAGACAGACAACTCCCCCTCACTCCCATGAGCTCTGTTATCGTCTGCCTCAGCCTGCTCTCTCCAAGATGCGGGCACAGTTTGTCACCAAGGTCAGCTTTGCAGCTCCCAGGCTCCTCAGTGCCCTGGCCTTGCTCAAGGAGTCACTCTGGGCAGCTTCCTCTGGCTGCCATTTGGAAGGTTTATGGAAAGGCATGGCATGGAAGGGATATATGTGTTCCTAGATAATTTACACCCCTACTCCCTCCCATTCTATAATTTTTTTTCCTCATACGCTGGGAGCTGACCAATAATATAGGACAAAAGGAAATCATACAATTAAACAAAATGTAATTGAGATATTGAGGTTTTGTTTGTCTGACTTCAATCTAAATTTGTATCAGGGGGGTTAAAAGTGGAGAGGTCTTTCCAGAGCCTTCCCATTTGTTTCTCCTAGTAGCTGTGGCGACCATTATTAGCACTGCTTTGAATTAATGGCCAATTGTCCTATCATAGTTTAAGAAATATGATGGGCTGCAAGACCAATCCCAAACAAGATTCTGAGTACCTAACACATCTAATTAAAAAGAAAGGAATTAAATGGTGGCAAATAAAATTGGTACCTTATCTCTAGCCAGTGCTGCAAAAAAATAGACAGGAGTCTTGATAGTGAAGCTCTTTCTCCATCGAGCAGAGGGTCTCTGTGGTACAGGTTATAAGGATGACCCTGTAAAAATTACATGGAATACTATTATGTCCTTGGCCCTGTGTTTGTCTCCAAGTGAGACTTTCTTGATGTTATGCAGGTTCTCATTACTTCACAGAGAAAAGTGTCTGTGTGCTCATATCTGCAGGTAGTACATGTTTCCTCTCCACGGATGCAGTCCATTCACAAACGATGTTCAACCAGAATTGAAAGGGAGAAGCACCTTCAGCATTGCTGATTTTTTACATTTCTTGGCAGATAAATAATAAGATTATAAGACTGGCTAAATGTTGACAACATCTTTTTTGTTATTAAATGCTATGTGGTATTGTGATCAAGTATAGAGAAACTACTGCTCCGCTTTATAGACCTCAGAAACCAGAGCAGAACACCCGACCTCACCATTGGAAACACAATAACCATCAGCCAGGCACAATTGGCCTTCAACTATACCCATCAGCAACCCAAGCACTGGAGCCCTCTCAACTCCACTTCAGGTCAGGGTGTGACAGAACAAGACTCCTGTTGGCTGGGTGGGTGTGCTCCTGGCCATAGTGGGCAGCTGCACATCCAGACCTGTAACCAAACATGGGGGTGTAGTAATATGGATGGTGTGTGACCAACAGCCACAAAGTTCTTGTGCAAGTTCAAACTATCAAAGCAAAGTGGCTTGTTGGTGCACAGCAACTTCTGGTTTTATTGACAGTCACAATTTCATTGCAAATGTTGCATTACCTAGCATTGTTATTCATGTCCTAGTGCCTGTGGCCAGGTGATTAGGGAAGACACACATGTAAGTGAAGTTTCTAGTCCTTAGATTTGCTGATAAAAGTTTTAAGATGTCACCCTAAAGCTTAGTTGCAGTGAAGAAAATCGATCCTCTTTTCAAAGCCCCATAATTATTGTCAGGCATTTGTGGGTTACCTATTTTCAAACTATTATTTCAGTTCATAATGCTCCTGCACTGGTCTCAGTTCATCGTGCTGGAGTCATGACCAGATGGTTATTTGGATGAAGCACAGCCAGCTTCATAAGAGGAACACCAAGAGGGTAAGAGCAAGAAACAGCCTTCAAGAGAAAAACCAGAAAAATAAGTGGAGACAAGACCTTCCCTTTTGTTGGTTATGCCCAAGGGAAAAGGGGGGCACAAAGACGTGCTAAACCCACTGGAAGGTCTCCAGCACTTAAACCACAGCAGAGACAGTGGCCCATTTCTGGGCCAGAAGCCAGGGGAAGACTCACCTGCAGTCAGCAGTGGAAAAAAGACAAGGGCATTGCAGATATTGTGCAGTCCTTATGGTGGGGGGAAGGGGCATGTCCTCTCAGTGGTTGTCAGCAACTGAGTGCGAGGAGAAGGAGCAAGTGGGTTTTCTGGGCATTGCTCCTCTGAGACTGCTGATGGAGGAGAAGAACAAGAGTGGGAGCTGGAGTGGTCTGTAGATAGTTAGCTTTCTACAGCAAGGGGCACCACGTTTAGCACTGAGTGGAAGAAGTAGCCACAGAACTCCCATTAACAGTAACGTGATTGCGTATGTGAGCTCTATTCACTGTACTGAAAATTTACCCCTAAGGGTCTACATAAATTTGAGCTGTTGACCATGTGAAATGTTCTTTTATGGGCAATAAGGACACTGAGAGGCAGATACGTGTTTTCCTAAGCTCTGGCCACATACCACTATTTGTCTGCATAATTCTTCCATTTTTCTTCCCATATTATTCATACAATGCACACATTGCTTATAGAGAACGGGCAAAAAATGGTTTTAACAACAGCATACTTTGTTATTAAATTAGGCCTTGGAACTATAATTCCCCATCTCTGTATTTTGATGAGAAACCCTCTACAATGTTATCAAACTAATATATTGTAGCAAATTTTATATCTTCTGTCTCTGCCATGTATAATATGAACTGTATGAGAAGGAGCTAACTTGCTAGAGAAATTTTTTTCTCTCTTTCTATTTCTAAGAAACAAACAGTTTACTGGCAGGTCGAGTATTCATGCTGCTGAATCTTACCTTTTATTTGATTATGTAAATGGAAAGGGTCTATACTCTGGTTCATCTTGGCAAAATTTAATTTGTAGTTGATGCCTAAAACTTTTGAAACCACTCCCCCCCCCAAGATTAGCAATTGTCAGTAATGCTGTGTATTCTCACTCCCTCTCTTTCTCTACCACTTTCTTTCCCTTTTCCTCCCTCCCCTCCCTTTTTTTTCCTTGTGATGTTATAAGGCTGTCTTTCAAATAACTAGAGCAGAGTTTTGCAAAGGAGGTATATATCCTCTCAGCAGACACGTTCAGCATTTTGAACTCTAGGATCGTAAACAATGGACATGAGTATATTTTAAAATGAAACTTGGAGTAATTTATCTTAATTTAAAACTGACTATTCTTGCTCAAGCTCTTTTTTCTTTTCTCTTGGAATACTACACATATAAATCCTCAGACAATCTCCTGGTAATTCATATTAATACACTTGGGGAAATGGTTTGGATTCAAAACAAATGTTCTCGCAAATGTAGTTATCTCATCCTCCTCATTTCCTAGATCTTCAAATCCAGCTGGTTTAACTGTTTAACACCAGGAAGCAGTAATGGATTTTCCCTGCAATGCTCAGGAGAGGCTGTCAGGACCCAGAGAGGAGAGTTGTCTTCCTGCACCTGAACTCCACCAAAGGGACCCATAGCGGTGCCTGCAGGCATGGGGGGAGCAGGAATGACAGGAGTTAGAGCAGGGATTCACAGGACTCTTGGGGTTTGCTTATCTTGTGGGATTTCTCCTTTCACTAGCCCCAGGCAGATGTATAGTAGTAGCAGAGGAGTCACGTATTGAGCAGTTAGGGAGCCTAAACCCATGCTGCAGCAAGACTGACCTCCTAGAAGAGCAATTTTCAGTTTCCTTGACTAACACCTTTCTCGTTTTCTTGGTGGGTTTTCTCCCTGTTTGTCTTCACTTGGCAGGAAAATAACGCAGGATGAGTTTCTCCTTGCTAAGACGACTCATGGTGCACTAGACCGCTGACTGCACATCTGCAATTGCTGACCAGGATATCTGTTTTATCCTGAACCTGGGAATGAGTTTGGAAAGCATCATCCTGCCTTTATTTCTTTTGCTTTTCCTTTCATGCCCTGCACTGTTCTGGACATAATAAACCCAGAAATCACATGCTCTGAAACAGTGCAGCAACGAGGTGTGCACACGATCTCATTCCGTATAAACCCTTTTACTTGAAAATTAAAGTTTAATTGAAAAATAGGTCTCTGAAGAAATCCCCAGCCAGTGTCTGCCCAATTACAGCAATGTAGCTGTTACAATGGAAAGCTGTTAATGTTAGCTGCACTCCATGTGGTACGAGGAATATGTTTCAGATTTAACATCAGCATTCAAGGCCATGACTATGTTTTGATGCTCCAAGCAGGAGATTTTATGCATTTAACATCAATTTTATGCATTATAGATCTTGCTGTACCTGAGCACGGAAGTAACCATACGATTCTGTGTTATTCATTCTGAATTAACTGTGAACAAAATATTTGCATCAACTATTCATACAATGACTGCTTTTGTTATGTGTCTCTAGGAAGCAACTAAGTGACTCGGTGTCTTATTTGATTGGCTTTTAAGCAGAAGGCTTTACAGGTACTATAAGCCACGAAAAGAAAGCGCTTGGTCTGGTAGCCGCATCGACTCCCTGACAAAACTCTACATTACTGCTCACGTCAGTGTGGTGGATGCAGTTTCATCTGTGATCTCTTGTTTGTCTCTTGAGCGAAATGGAGCTAACATGCTGAGAGCTGTCTTCGGCTAGTCACACTTTGGCATGTATGTGTGGGTTGTTTTTGTGGTCATAAAATTTTGAGTGGTGTAGAGCAGCGAGTGTGTTAGAATGATACCTGATAACAATGCTGCATCTTTACGATGTGTCAGTCTCTGTCTGATAAATCCTCTTGCTTTCCTTTCTCTTCCTCAGGATGTTTTAACTTCCAGAGGAAACACTGATTTTTAATGTAGAGGTGGGGGTGCAACCACTCAGCATATGCCAGGAGCAATGTCGTACCCTGAATTAAAGCAATCCATAAGGTAAGCAGGGGTTGTAGCAACATGGGAGCTTTTCAAAACAACCCTAGGCACCTTTTTTACATTTTGCTATTTCCAGGCCAGTTGGAAATTAAAAAAAAATAAATTTGAAAACAATTTAGTCATCAGCACCTGGATGTTCATGGCACTTCCCACCCTCACCCCCCTGAAATTTTGTAAGATTTTAATATGAGTATTTAGAGAGCTCCATCACTGCAGCTCCAAAGTGGCTGTTACAATATTGATGTTGTTTTACACAGTCAGCTGTAAGTTATAGTCCAAAGGAAAGTTTTAGGGCAAGATATAAAAACAGGACGTAACTGAGTGATTTAGAAGGAAGAACTAAGGAGGAACTTCCAGGAAATAGCTTTGCTTTGCTCCTTTGTAGGAGCAAAAGGAGGCAAATACTGAGTCCAAAGGTGAAGACCAGAGCAGCAGAAATATGAGCGGGTAGGAAAGTAGGCACATTTTTGATCAGAAGGGTTGTGAAAATATTGTTCACAATTAGTCGGGGGCCAAAAGGATTGTTTTCAAAGCTGCCCATTCTGTGAAGAAAACCAGTTGCCACAGTGTGCCGGTGACCCGCTAGACGCATGGATGGAGAACAGCTCAGTGATGGTGATGCAGGATCACGGAAATAACCTTGCTTCCCGCTATGGGTAGGAGGACCGTGTTCAGTGTCCAGGTGCAATCACAGGTTAGGGAATGAGTAAATTGGGCTATCTCTCAGCTCTGCTGTTTATTTCTGGGAAATTCATCAGTTTCTCATTCTTTCTTATTTACAATAAGCAAAAGCCCCCCTTGCTCTCACACTGGCTGAACACCTTCAGGCTTTAATGGCACCATAATGCTCTGCTGTATGCTGCAGCAGGTCCACTTGCGGTGGTTAGAGCTTCCTTTGGGCTTAGGAGGACATGAAAGAAAAACATTGCTTGAGCCTTTTCAGTAAGATAAGTCTCATAGACAAAGAACCAGCATGGGAATCACCTTAGACACAATCCCCCAACCCCTTTTTTGTATGCTTGAAGGCTTTTTTGGAGTAACGTGTTCCTCTGTTGATTCATTCTTCCAGAAGATAGGCAGGAATGCTTCTTTCAGAGGGAAGAGACAAAGTGTTATACTTTCTTTTCCAAAGTACTTGTAAAAGGGTGCTTTCTTAATGCTGAGACGTGTGCTTTTAGAACTTTGGGATTTTAGATGTACAAGAGCAGAACAGGTCTTTTTCATTGGGAGGGAGGTCATGATTGCTCAGGAAGTGCAAAGGCTGTTGCCTCCACACCATGTCTGCAGTGCTCTCAGAATGTCAGAAGTGGAGTTGAATGTATCTGGAGTTTTCCAGCCATCCACATATGTACTTAGATGCTGCTGACTTGTCTCTCATCTTCTCCCTCCACATTTGCCAAGCGGAATGTCTTGCAGTTGTCTCATCCACAGATCAGTCCATGCTGTAGATTTCCAGCACAAAGCAATCTGTGACAGGCTGTGCAATGCGATCACTGCAGGCAGCCTGACTTCACATTAAATGTAATTCTTTCCATAATTCTTGTTGCTTATTAACGCGTTGGAGGCCTGATCCTGCTTCTTTTGAAGGCGATGACACAGCTCCCACTGAACATAGCGGGAGGTGAAGGGCAGCCTTTGCTGCTTGACAAAAACAAAACGTTATGGCACTGGAGTTGCTTGAGAAGCATAAATACGGTGGTCCTTAAAAGTGGCATTTTCTTCTTCCCTTTAATTTTCTCTTTTTAAAGCTATACCTCCTAATTATGGTGTAATTTTAAAAAACTGTGGAGCTATTCTCTCCTGGGCTTGCATTTTGCGAGCCTGGCACGTGGCCCCGCCAAGCACCCGCAGTTGGGCAGGTGGTGCCTCTGTGGTCAATGGCTGTGTGTGGAGCCTGTCTGAGAACCACATCTCCTGCCTTCTTTGGTGCCACCACAAGAGAGCTGCACCTCTGCCCTCGCTCCTCAGTAGCCCCTTCATCCCCCAGCCCTCCCTTGCCTTCCTGAGGCTTGCTTTTTGGGCAGCCTGCCTGCCTGGTGTTGCAATCACCCCCTGAAAGCAGAACTGGGGCTGTAAGTTGAGCGAGCCCACAGCCCTGAAAGCTTCCTGCCTGCCTCGCTTGGGTTTCAGCCTGCCACCACCTCACCTATTGAGCTAAATTTCCCATTACAACTTGAATTTAAATATTCTAATAAATTTGTTTTAGAAACTCTTACAGCTCCCTTGTGCCATTTGCAGGGAAACACTCTCTGGGTTTTTTTCTGGGAGATGGAGATTTCTTTGTGCTTGGGGTGACTGATTGAATTTTACCTGCGCTAAATTATATTTGCACATTCTAGTAATTGCAAAGGGCCACACAGAGAAACAAAGCATTGACTGCCGTTGTACTGGGATTTCCCAGATGTATAATTTCAAATTGATATGAAAAAAACCCTTGCAATGCATTAATAATAGCAGAAAATGTAACTCGGTTGGCCAAGGGTGAACAGAGGCTTTTTTTTCTGAGCTGCAAAACAAGCTATAGACCTCAGGTGACTAGCATTTATTGTTAGAATGGGTTTTCTATTGCATTCCTTCTGAAATACGAAATAAAGATTTATATTGAACAACTTTGTTGTATGTAACAGATCTGGATCATACCTGGGAAGCAGTGTGGGTTTCTTTTTTTTTTTTTTTTGAAGTGAAAGCAAAAGGCTTTTGTCTAATTTAAAGGCATTTTTTGGTTATTCAGTCTTCTGGCAGGTCACCTGTCCTTTTTCCACAGCTCAATATTATCTCGTGGTTGGAATTATGACATTGAAAAAGAAATCTTTGGCAAACAGCACATACTTTTCAAGTCATATCAGAGTGAACCAAGAATGAGAGGGGATGATACTCAATGAAGATAGAAGTAGGGTACTTACAAATTTATTAATAAAGCATGAAGATTACCTTTTCAGAGGTGCAGGCTTTTTAAAAGTGTCAGTTTTCCCAGTCTCCACAAAATCAAAGGAGGCTAAAAGCCCTGATATATATTTAACAATAATAATAGTGCATCTAACGTGTTATAATAAAAAGTTAGATGCATACAGCTCTGCCTGGCTAACTTTAAGGTGGTCTTTCATGGGCCTGGAGCATACATGTATGTTGAGCATAAATAATTCACTGAAGTTATGCCAGAGGAAAAAGGTGCTGGCTTGGACAGAAATGGGCACAAAAACTATGAACACATCAGTCTGAACAGGAGCCTCAATGTCTGGCCAAGGAGCAGTGGTACTTTCTAAAGGACGAGAGGACACTGACAAACCTTAGTCTTGGGATATCACTGCTTTGGGGGCTGGGTTTGCACCCTGGTGTGGCCAGTCTCTGTCCTCCATGGAGCACACTATCAGCAGCTGCTTAAGATCTCCTTTACGGGCATTCCCGGCGCGTATTGGCAGCCTGCATCACATCACTGCATTCCTCCCTGGAGTTTACAAAGCACTGCAGCCTGGCTGATGGGATGTTTTGCAGGACCCTGTCTGAAAGGCTGCTTGAAGGGTGGGAGCAGGACCCTCTGCTTGTGGGTGTTACCACTCCTGCCTGCTGCAGATTTCCGAAGGTGGCCACTGCTGTGCAGCAGGTCTCAGGGGCTGATTGCTGCTGCTGCTCTAATGCAGCCAGGACAGAGCTGGATCTCTGTTTCTCATGAAGGGTATGCTTGTGCTGTATTGTACTTTTCTAGCACAATACTACCAGAAGCAATAACAAACCTTTATTATCACCCCCATTTTTAATGCTGTGAGCAATTTTAACTGGAAGGCACCTCCTTGTCTGTGCCTTATGAGCACTTCTGCCTTTCCACTCAAATGCTGGGAGTACACAACTACCACTGGCTTCATGCTTTTGCAAATTTTAATGCATTATTAATAATTTTGTAACATATTTCTTCAAGCTCTTCAGCAGAAAATGTTATTTCAGTACTGCCTCTGATACGAGTCTTAGTCACTGTGTGCACTATTTCCAAGCTACCACACAACCTGAGCTTTTAATTTGTTCCCCCTGTTCAAACACAGGAAGGACCTTCTGAGAATAATATTCCTCATTATCTGATTGCTTTTGTGAATCGTTTCCTGCGTTTCTAGGTATGCTTATCATCATATCGTTGACAGTACAGATGGGAGACCTATTAACTAATCTAGTGCATGCTCCCCCTCTTACCCTCACGATGAGACATCATTTAATTTGTGGAACATACTCCCATCCAGATAAATCCATATTTGTGCTTTGGAAAAAAAAAAAACCCAAAACGACAATTCCAGGAAAAAACCCACCAAAAAATCCCCACCAAAAGAGATGTTTCCATAATTACTGAAGAAAGCAATCTGTCACTTGTCTCAGGTCACCTCTGCCTATCCACAAGTGCCTTTGCAAAAGCAGGGTCCAGAAAGATGACTAGGGGAGGTGCTGGCTGGAGGAAGAGGGTCTTGCTCCCCGCCTTGCCTTTACTGTACAGTGCATGAGGAAAAAGACTCAATTAGCTGAAAATTGCTAGCAGGTAAATGATCTTTACTGTGGGCCCAGAAGCTGCCAGATGATGGTGTAAGGAGATGCTGAGAGGGAGTCGCAAAAGGATCTGAGAAGAAAAGGAGATTGACAATTTTTGACTGAAAACGTATTTGTTGAAAAATAGTGAGCTGACAAAACTGAAATACTTCAGAATAACATTTCAACTTCTTCAGAATGTCCTGATTTTTAAAAAAAAAAGTGAAATAGAAAATGCCTATATAATTTTCTGCAAGTGTTAACATTTTTTCAATTGACAAATCCATTTTTTTCTCTCAATTTTATAATTGGATCCTATTTTATTTCCACCAAAATTCTGAAGAGGTAAAAACAGAAAAAGTGTGTGGGAGGAAATGATGCTGGCACTTTTTTTCTTCTTTTTTTTTAATACATTCTTTCTGGGAAAAAAATAGATAGGGAGTATAATTATTGCCTCATGCTCTCCCCCAGGAAAAAAAAAAAGAAAAGCTTTGTACCTTTGTATTTCAAAATGTTGTGTTTACACACTGCATAAAGATGCTCAAGCAGGACTAAAATCTTTTGTTTCTTTTTAATACCATGTATCCATGCACATATTGGTATGTATTATATGTAATCTAATAAGTATATGCAGTCTTTAATAATTGCAGAGACAAATTGCCTCATGAATGGTTCTTCATACCCCATCTTCTGTTGAACAGGAGCAAAGAGGATTTCGTCTGCCTTCCTCAGAAAGGGAGTGCTTGCAGAGCACTCAGCGGAGTTGAGGGGAGAGCCCATCCCCATAAGCCCACTGTCTGGGAGTGGCCAGTCTCAGACTAGTAGGAAAGAAAATTTTGTGGGGTTGGGGGTGATATTTATGCCATTCAGCCAGTTACCAGGGTGAGAGTCCATCTCTCTGTCTGCAACGTGTATGAGCTGTAGCAGTGTCAGGAGGACAGTGGGATGGCTTGGTTGAGATGGCAGCACTTCTGCTACACGGGTTGCTGCTGATTGGTAAGGAAGCAGAAAAGAATTAAAAAATTAATACTGATGAGGTCTGGCCACTCAGTGCTTCAGGAAAGAGGATTCCTACTTATGTCTAATGCTGCAACATCTTCAAGTCATAAAAGGGAGAAAAAACCTGTCATTTTTGAGGTGTATTTTTCTTTCTGGAAACTTCAGAGTTCCGTATTTCAGACAAACGATCCATTTTTAACAACCTGCAGCATGAGTCTGCAGATTCTATACATGGTGGCCACAGAGCTGATGAAAGGAACGGGTGCTGGGCTATCACTGTGCTTTTCCAGCTCTAAGCATTTTGTCACATCTAGTCTGCTCTGGCGTATCAGTTTTTGTAGTCAGGGGACAAAGGGGAACTGTCAGTCTCAGATAACTGGCTCTGCTATATCCTAAAGGGGAGTGCCCATTTCATTCTGTCTTTTCTGTAGCTCCAAAACCCACCTGCAGACCTTTGCCTGTTCTCTGCTTACATCGCTGGAGAAGAGCAGCCCTTGTGCTATTTCCCTTGTGGATGTGCTTCCTGCTCTTTCATTACCAGGGAAGAACCCATTTCCACACGCCCCATGTCCACGCTGCCAGCCTGCCGTGGTCAGCTTGGTCACAGATTGCCCGAGGCCAGGGTTATCCCCATGGGCCTGGAGAGTTTTCCAGGGCAGTGGGGAGCGGGTGGCCCTGTCAGGAGCATCCCAGGATGGGGCAGTGGGTGGCTGCCAACCCCAGCAGTGTCACGGCATGGTGGGGACATGGGAAGTAGCTTGGTAGAAAGCAGAGGGGCGGACAGAGGCAGGCAGTGCTCAGAGGGCGTGAGGGAAATCTCCCATTAACCAAGAAATTGTTTGTTGTGAAATAGCATTTCTCTGTCTCGGCCAGATGCAGATGGTAGATAAAATGATATTTGTAAAATGATATTCATCTCTGGTGGTGGCTTCTTCTATGTCAGGGTATTTCAAGGCTGAAAGGAGGACAAGGGGGAAAGAGGAGGGAAAGCAGTGCCAGTGGTAAGGCTTAGCCTGCAAATCTCTGTGGCTGGCAGTGACTACTGCAGCAACAGCTACAGTGAGAATACATTGCACTTTTTTGTTGACTTTTCGGTTTTTTAATTACCAGCAAGTTGGTAATGGCATGCAGAATCATATTCTGCTTCCTTTCACACTTCAGACACTCATGTTTTGACCACAGGGCCATAAAATTATCAAAGGAAAATATTATTGGCTGTAACCACCTCAGTAATATTTTTACAACTCCTGATTGACCACAAATCTATATTTAATAAGAAAAACAAAGCAAACACACACCCCATTCTCTTCAGCTGGTGCTATACGTTTAACTGGGGAAACACATTCATTTTATAGAGAAGCAGGAATTGCAGACCGTGCCTAGGAAAATATGCTTATTACATCCATGACTGGAAAAAAATATAAATTTTCCTTTTTAGTTATTTTCATAAGTTGTCTCAGGCTTTATCAGCTCAACTGGCCTCCTGATAAATTATTGCAAATGTTGTACTTTACATACTCATTGTAGTGGCACATTAGAGAGATACTTTTATGTTTTGAGTACCTTACACAATATAATTCAGAAATTAAGTCTTGACTGGTTTAAAAATCACGTCTTCAGGGATTCGGATTCCCGAGGAAGCATAACACAGCCTGAAAGACTCTTGTCTTCTCCTCTCAGGTTTCAAGACAGGGAGGTCCTTCTTTTCATGCTTCTAGAGAGCTGTTAAGCAAAACCGAGATAGCTTTGAACATTGAGGAACACACTTGCAGCCACTGAGAAGATACTATGAGGTAGAGCAGGAGCTTACGGTTTCTGTCAGGACCTTCAAAAGAAAATATATTCCCTGCAGAATTAGCCTGGGCCTGGATGCTGAACTGCACTTGGTTCCCACTCAATCCATCACAGGCACTTGGGTTTATAGAGGCTGCAACCTTGATGGTCTCAAGGTGGCAAGAGCAGGAGTGCTCTGGGGGTATTTTACTGTGAGGTGTGGGACCTCTCTGGGCCTGGGTGCATGCCATGGCATGCCTGTCATGCCTCCTCCTTGCTCCTGCCTACACAAAGCACAGTGGGGTGAGCTCCTGCTGCTCCTGGCTACATGGAAGTAGAGTGTACAGGGTGGTGCCA
This sequence comes from Corvus cornix cornix, assembly GCF_000738735.6. Taxonomy (NCBI): domain Eukaryota; kingdom Metazoa; phylum Chordata; class Aves; order Passeriformes; family Corvidae; genus Corvus; species Corvus cornix. The sequence continues at coordinate 94,706,446 of NC_046333.1, read as the reverse complement.
GAGTGGGAGGGCATTTCCACTCTGGCTTGTTATCAGAGGAGGTGGGGGCCGCTTGCTGCAGTGAGGAGGTGTGTGCTGGAGACTGCATGGAAAGGGCTATGGCTGTGCACCCAGTGGGTTCCCTGGCTGTGGACTGGAGCATCTGAATCAGGATGAATGACACAAGCACGGTGTGATTCTTGCCTGATGCAGGATGCATGGACTGGAAACTACTCTGGAGAGTGGACACTCTGGAGAAGTTACAGCAACTGTCTATTTCACACCATGCACCCAACGGAAGCTGTGCCAGCCCAGGGCTAAGTTCATTCAGGTTACCTCCATGGCTAGCAAATTTGATGTTGACAAGTTGACGGACAGCACCTTGCAATTATTTTTGCTGCCAATATACCTGAAATTATAGAAGCCACCCATAGCAGCTGGCAGGAGGTGGCACTTGGCTCCCAAGTGTCCACAATTTGTTTCTGCCCAGGCAAAAGTATGCGCCCACAGAAAAGGATGCCACTCCATCATTGCACAGTGCTAGGTCAGCCACTGAATAGCAGTATGGAATCCAGTGTCTTGGACAGATGGATGCCTCGACGGACAAGCAGGAGCCTTATTCCTAACGCCTCATTTGCTCATTAGCAGCTTGCCTACTCCAGATGGATTTCAGGAATCCAAATCACCTTCCAGCACAAGAAAAGTTGCATGATAGAAAAAGCCAGCATAGATGCAACCTATGCATCTACGTAGAAGGCAGGCAGGACTCTGGCATAGCAGGTCTTGCAGAGGATCAGGTTTTCACTGGGAATGGGTCTGCCAGTACCCACTTTGGTATCACAACCTCTCTTCTACTGCTACTGGTCTGTGTCCAGGCGAGTGGTGCCGATAAGGGTTCCAGCAGCGTTCACATCTTTGCAGGGCCAGAGCCCCTGCATTGCTCTCCCTCCAGCTGGGGGAGGCATCAGCAAGATGTGTGACAGTACAGCACTGGAACCAGTACAGAAGCTGATGCTGGGATTTGTCATACACTGGCTATCCCAGGCAATTGCCTTTGCCGCTGCTGCGCTCACATCCCCTGCTGCTGTTCTTCCTAAGGACACTCCATCCATTTGGTCTCCATTTGCCTGCTTCTGTCACTATGTCCCCAGGTCCTGTGCCTCCTTTTCCTTCCAGCAGATGATCTGCGGGTCTGATGGGTCCCTCTGAAAGCAGGTCACTTCTGTGTCCTGTGGGATGATGTTTCTGCCACAGCTTATGCGAGAGTATTTCTCTGCCGAGTCAGAAGGCCCAGCTAAAGTAGTGGAAAATCATATTGCTGTTTCCTGCCTGCATGCAGGAAAAATGAAATCTCTCTCATTTTTCATTCTGTAGCACAGTAAAGCCAAAAGTTGCTACTTTTATCTAAAGCTATGCATATAACTGACTTTTCAGTTGGCTGGCTGCATTGCAATATTGCAGGGAAAAAGTCTTTCTTCTTGGTCTGAAGAAACTTTTTTTTCTTAGGCAAATAGAAAAAAAAATCTGAAAAATTTAATTTCTGGCCAAGTAAAACATTTCATTTGATATAAAATAAACATTTTCTTCACTATAAAATGAGAATTCTCAGCATTTTCTTTTTATGAAGGAAACCACAATTTTTCTTTTTTGGATAGAGTCAAAATTTTCCAGTAAAAAATACTCCCTGATTAACTTTTATCTATGGAATATGCTTCAATCCTTACTCTCTTCCTTGCTTTTGGGCCTTTGGCTTGACAGGAGCTCAGTGAGGACTCCAACAGGAGGAATGCAGCTCCCTCCTGAAGTAGGAACCAAACAAGAGAAATGCACATCAACCTCCCTCCCCCCAGATACCTCATTGTGTGCCTTTGAACAATTTTACTCTGAGAATAAAATCACCTTACAAAGTGTAAGGGGAGTGAATGACAGAAACGAAATTAAAGGCACATGTTTATGAACAGCTCCTGGTCCTTCCTCAGTTTATATGCTGAAAATATTTTTGTGTTCTGTTTCATGACTTAGACAGTGTTAAAAGAACTGAAGCACTTTTATTCACACATCATCAACTTGTAGGAAGAAAATAAAAAATAACAGTGCCAGCAACTTTGATACCATGTACGTGACAAATACTGTGATGCAATTAAAGAAGTGCTGTAAAGTATGTCTTGCTGGACATTGCAATTAACCATCAAGACAAGCCCAGCACTTCCTATTGCTGAAAATCAGAATATCTGAATAACTGAGGCCTCTGAATGTGTCCTTTGAAGAGCAAGTGTTGTGCCCCCAATGATAATTTTACTCTGCCCCGCATTTAAGATCATCTGCACTTAGTACCTCTTAGAACAATATTTTCATGTTTTGTCATTTCATATAGGCCAAAGGATCTCAGCTGCTGCAACTTTTCCTAGGGTATGTTACTGTGGTATACTGTGCCATAAATGTTGAATACAAATGTGTAGATATGTCTGCTATGAGGGAAGGCTGAGAGAGTTTGGATTGCTCAGCCTGGAGGACAGAAGACTTTGGGGAGTGTCTTTCAGTACCTAAAGGAGACCTACAAGAAAGATGGAAGGGACTTCTTCCAAAGACACATAGTAATAGGACAAGAGGGAATGCCCTGGAAGAGGGCAGGTTTAGATTAGGTATTACAAAGAAATTCTTGACTATGAGAATGGTGAGGGACAGGAACAGATTGCGCTGCGGAGTGGTGGATGCCCAATCCCTGGAAACATTCAAGGGTAGGGTGGACAGGACTCTGAGCAGCCTGATCTAGTTGAAGATGTCCTTGCCCATGGCAGGTAATTTGGACTAGATGACTTTACAACCCAAGGTCGCTTCCAACCCGAAGCATTCTATGACTCTATTTCAATATAAAGGTCTTCTATATGGTGAGAGCCACAAATGATCTTATAGTTGCCTGGTTTTCCACTGGAATCTTGTTTCTCTTCCTTAGCTGCATGCATAGCCCTCCAAGAGATTTGTCTTGTCCCAACTTTCTGGGGACCAACCCACACAGTGGGCTCAGGACACACCTGTTGTACATGGACAAGGCTGCGGTGCCCCCATGCCCAGCTCCCTTTGACACTGCCTGCACTGCATCTCTGAGATCAATAAAATGGAAATGTCATCTCTTCATCACCACGAAGGGAGGCTGGTATTAAGTTTCAGCAGTCGATGTTTGCAGCGACAGAAATTGATACACATTCCTTGTGTTATTGCAAGGCTCGAAGCTGTTTGCAGCTGTGTCTTTATCAGAAATTCTTGCCTCTCTGCCTCTGTCAAAGGCTTCTAAATTACTTTATATTTGTAGCTTTTGAGCAGCTGGATCTCTCTGCTCATATCCTTTAATTTGTTGAAATGCAGCAACAGCATTGTGGCCGAGGTAGCATGCTTGAAAAATTGTTTTACTTATAAAGGTGTAGCCTACTCCGACCAGTTCCAAAAGTAAGATGAGACTTGACTGACCAGAAAGCAAGGTAAGGGCAGCTTCATCTCTCTCCCTAAATCTTCATCCTACCATCAAGTCCTGTTCCTCTCTGCACAAGCTCCCACATGTCTACCTGAAAAGCATTAGTCATCAGTCTGGGGACAGCAGTAGCACCAGGAGCATCAGGTGCCCAGTTCATCAGCTCAAGCAGCTATGAGGGGAAGAAAGTCCTTGTCAATAGCTTGTTCACAAACCACCAGCTGAAACAGATTCACACAAATCTTTTGTCAAACAAGTTGGAATAACAAATGCACTTATGAAAAAAGCAAAGAATTCATTAACGGAAAAAGAGGCTAAATTAGCTGAATAAATAATTCACCACAAATTCCTCAATTCTGTTTCACACCAAACATTTACATTAAACTTCTAATTCTTCAACATGCTGGAGGATTAAAGTCAATTAAAATCCGTGTCTATTAATGAAAGTAATAGTCCAACCCTTATCACTGTGGGAACTGTTGCAACTAGGTCTTATACAATTATGGTTTCTCACAATTCATACCCCAATTCAGGAGACTACTTCAGCACATGCTTAAGTGAAGAGCACATTTATCTATTTTATCTCTTCTGATGTCTCTGTGAGGAGTTGTAGCTGTTGATCAGGTAAATATGCTTAAGAAGGTAGTTAACTTGTGTTTCAGGATAAATGGAAATACCACAAAATTTTGAGAAAGTTTTTCTAGTCACAAAACCCTCACAAACTGAGGGCACAGGACCACTTTGTCAGAGGCTGAAGTAACAAAATATTAGTCCTTGGTATTTAAGGACACCATGCATAGCCAGCAGCCTCCTGAACTGTTGCCTCAAAAAGAGATGCATTTAGAGGATGGCTGGGCGGAAAGCACAGGTTAACGAAATGCTGTGGTGGTGGTGCTGCTGCCCAGTGGAGCTGCTCAGCAGGTGCTCAGGTGTTAGAAAATGTGGATGAGTCCTCACGCCCTGTGGGTCTTTGCTGTCTGTGGTCCCCATGTTTCACGAGGAGCAGTGCACTGGCTGAGCAGTGGCATTTCTGATCGCCGGGGTCAATAATGCTGTATCGCCATCACAGCATTGATTAAGCAGTTACAATACAGCACCATGAAACCATTGAGAACTCTGTACTTCCAAGTTACAGCTTACTACTGCTTCCACTCACCTCCACAGATAGAAATAAAAAGTGCAATCAATGAATTGGGATTTCATCAGCAAGATTTAACCTCAGTCATTGTCTGCAGGAGCCCTGAGGTTTTAAACACCACACCGTGACCCCTCATTATGTCTTGCATACAGAGGCCTTGGCTGAACCAGCCATCTCTGGGCAGGGATTTGTTTGTCATCAGAGATGAGTTTGTTTTTGCCATTACAGAATTCCCAATGTGTATGTATCTTCTCTTTGTCTCTGCCATTCAGAACAGTCTCCATTTCTTGTTAATTTATAAACAGTGCAATGAAATCAAATGAGACTCCCGTAGGGCTTTCTTTTTATTGTAAACATGGTAATGCTCAGTGAAATCATTGAGGTATTTCAGCTAGTAAACCCAGCAGGAAAAATAATAGTTTTGGGGAGGTGGTGGCAAGTCAAATACCACATTTTTTGAAGTAGCATCTAAAATACATAGTTATTTTTTAAGCATACAACATGTTTGTTTTCCCCCAAGATGGATTTTCTGGCCATATCAGGAGGGAAATCTCAGGTAAGCTTCTCTGTGCACAATATATACTAAATGTAATTCTTCCCTATTTTGTGGGAAAAAGAAAAAAAAAATCAAACCGGTTGTAGTTTAGAGGTTGTTTTATCTTTTGGACATGTGAAATATTATGCTGAGTGTCTCTTTTGGACAATCCAGATAAAATGTGCTTAAACACTCTGCAAAGTTGTGCTCCGTCCCATCATCAGATGGAACAGCAAATTCAATTTTTTTAAAAACTAGAAAAAAAGCTTTCAAAATATCTTCTCCTGCGGGAACTGAGTGACTGATTCCTGGTTTAAAAAGGCTAAAAAATGGGAATTAATTACACTGAATGCATAAATTCCGATAGAAATAATTTCTGTTTCTAGACATGGGACATTGCTCTTTATTATTTTTATGATGTTGCAGAACTACTGAGGTTATAACATACATTAAAAGTAGGCACCAAGCTTTCTTAAATTAAAGGGTCGGCTGTGCCCATGTCTGCCATGAGTCAGTATCAATTCCTGTGTGTACCTGGTACCTGTGCACTTGAGAGGGTACAGTGGATCTCTCCTCACTCCATGAAGCAGAAGCATATTTTTTTGTGAAGTAGAGCAATGTGGCAGCAACACAATTGTTCTGCTGGGTGAATCCTTAAACAAAGTGAGATAGAGAGAACTGATAGACTATATTTAAAGTCTATAAAAAGTTAACAGCCTCTTCTCAATAATTATGTATCTATAAAAAATAAAGATGATACAGGGCCAAAACTTAATGGCATTTATGTTAATGTGATACTGAGCACTCAGAGGCAGTAGATATCTGCAAAAGTGGGTCACATTTAGCTTAGAAGCTTTATGTTGTATATTCTATTCAGCATGTGTCTGTTCAAATAAGTTTTTTGTGTGTAAAGTGAGCAAGTCACCTCTAGTATTGCACTGCTTCTGTGCATGCTGGCTGTGTTCCTGTGAAATCAAGGAGGACTGAATACCCCCCGTTTGTTGCTGGCTGATACTCATTTGTTTAATATTCAAGTGAGGACACATCTCCCGGTTCCATGTCCTTTTATTTGCCTTTGTTCATGTGAAGTCCCATTGCCTGCCCAGAATGGGAGCAAACGAAAGTGAGGACATAATTCCAGATGATACCAGTTCATTGTCGCTTTACTGGTTTTACAGCAGGCTGGTTTCACTGTGCTGCCCTGCCTTGCTGTTACTGTGGGTGATAACCTCCATGTCTGTGTGATTGAAGGAGTAAAAAATAATCCCTACAGAGACCAGAGTGAAGAAGTATTGTGAGATGAGGGAAAAAAACAAAGACCTCTGGGAATCCAGAGAAATATGTTCCCCTCTATTTTTTTAACTGTAAACTCTGGTCCTCATTTCCTTGCCGCTTTTATGGAAAATTCAAAGTTATATCAGGCATTAAAATGACAAATTGGCTGATTTTGTCTGTTGTTATAAATATGGAGCACTATTTGCTTGTCAGGCAGCTTCATAATTAGCAGCGGTCTATGTGGTATCAAGGCAAGAGATCATCAGATCAAGTTTCATGTTTATTCCACAGCCAGAATCTTCCCTATTGCTAATGAAAGTGTCTCCCAGGGACTGGCATATCTGAGCCTGGCAGCTATGTAACATCACTCTTTGAGCTTCACTTCCATCCCAACCCTCATTCTTTTTGGCTTTTGATCATATCCTGTACTTATAAATGTATCCTTTTATGAAATATGTTTTCAATAGTGCTTTTTAAGGCAATGCAAACCAATATGTTTTCTAGTAATTTTTGTTCCTGGTAAGCATAAATGTTTTCGTGGGGTGTGTGTTTACACTATCCTAGAGTGTGGTCAGGTTTGTTCTTTTGTATGGAAGGGCATGAATGTTCATGAAGACAAGAAAAGCCATCAGGTTCCTTGTAGTTCACAGTTTGCCTTCTGCTCCTTGCCAAAGCTGGAAGATTTAGATGGGGAAAGTAAAATGTCTCTGAAAAGACATGATTTAATGAGGAAAAGAATTGCAAATAATGCAAAGATGGAAATGGGATTCCTTAAGAGACTCCGTGCTTTCATTCACTAAAATTTTCCCTGCAGAAAATCTCCCCTTATTACCTTTTCCCAGTCCAGCCTTCATATTGTTGTTGTGAGTGTTTCTGTATGGTGTGAAGAAGCTGATGGTTCAGTATAAGCAATAAGATCACAGGACTTTTGATACTGGAGCACTGGATCTGTTGTCATGTCATGACATACATATTCATAACCTAGCAGGCCTTTTAGTCGATTTATGCATAAGGGACTGATAAGAAAAAAATTGATTTATGATGATCTCAAAAACATGGTCTCCCAAGATGTATTCTGCAGCTTTGAGACCTACAGTTTAGGCTCTATTAATTTTACAGTGCTGTCTGGAATTATCCATCTGTTTAAAGGTTAACTGTCTTTACACTTTTGAAATGGGTAGTTCTGTTTTGGTTCTTGCTTTGTTCATGCCACTGATTTATAAATTATTAAATCTATCACAGCACAAAAAGACTGAAATTGGTTGCCAGATTACAACATCTACTTATTTCAAATTTTCTCTAGCAACTTTCTGATATCATCTTAAATACTCCCTGTTAAGTGCTGGCAGGAGGGGAAATGTTGAACCCAATGGCATGTGTTGTACAATGAGCTTCCTGCAAGAAAACACCATTATTATTATTATTACACAAATATTGCCCAGAGGAGCTCAAAGCCTTCAACACAGCACTGTACCAAAAGAACCCTAGCATGTGGTCACTCAGTGAGAGAGGTGGTGGGGTCACCTGGTTGAGAAAGAGCTACAGATGAGACCCATAGAGTTTGATCTTTTATTTTTTGAGTGAAGCAGTCAGGCTATAATGTTTGGGCTTTTTTTCCCCCTTTTAGTAGCATTGTTTTTCTGTTAGGGTCACTGAGCTGGTCGCTCTTTTGGGAAGTTGTTGTTGGAGAGATATTGGGAAGAAGTGGGGATGGTGATGTGCTTGGGGGGGTTCTAAGTCCATGTGCCTCCCAGCAGGCACTCACCATCCCTTGCTGGAATCTCTGACTGTTGCCTGGAGTGAACAGCAGTGTGGCAAATGACAGTGAGGTCCGTGGTTCCACTCACACAGCCTATTACTGCGTGAGTACAGGTTGGCTTTATGACACTTGTTGACAGTAATAAATCCATAGGTGACAATCACAAAGTTCTCGTCTCTTCTATAGGGCACCCTTCTGCCAATGCTCTTCAGCAGATGGGCAGCTGTTTTCATTTTTGGCATGTAAACATTTGAAAAGACAATCTAAGAACATGCAGCTAGCAGAGAAAAGTATCTGAATTTCCACAGAATTTTATTTTGTGTTGCATTTTCATGCACATTTATGGATTTCTGTGCTGCAGCTCCTTGCTGTCGGTGCTATCTGTGCATGTTGATCCATTGTGAAAGGTACCTAACACAATCTTGGTAACTGCTGGGCAGTGACAGTTTTATTGAAGTTATAATGTCTTGTCTTGCATTTGTGTATATTTGTTTGTACAAAATCTTGCAGATATATCAGAGAATTTTTCTGCAGAGCTAAGCTTTAAAAAAATCTAAAGCTTTAAAATAATGCTATTAATTTTCTAAGTTGATTTTGGACTCTTAATTAACTTTGGCTGCAGTGTACAAGCTCCAGCAGAAACTTCCTTTCTCAAAGCACAGGAGACCTATCCTTACATTCCCTGCTGCTTTTGGACATATTCTAACCCAGGAGAGCCATTTTGCTTGTCTTTCTTGCTGGATCAGCAAAAGCAGAAATATTGCCTGTGCAGTTCTCTTGTATATAGAATGAGTAGCTCAGCTTTAGCATAGTTCTGTGAGAAGACTATTTCACGGGAAAAAAATGTGCCTTGCAGGATTATTCCATCCCACAGCTTGAGAAAAACTGCATGAGCATTCATCATCTGATGATAGTCAGCCATGGGTGAAGAAGTTTGTTACATGGACTTATAAATGCTGAGCAACTAATGTTTCCAGAAAGTAATGTTCAGAGGTTCATACAGTTAGTATTCGGATATTTGGCATTTGCATGTGTAAAACTTTGCAGGGAGAATTTGCATGTGTAAAAATTTGCAGGGAGAAATTCCCAAGAGAATACTGAATAAATACCTTATGATCTGGTACATTAACTTCAAGGGAGAGGTCAGCTCTATAACTATTAGAAAATATCATTTTGCTCACATACAATTTGTTTTTCTTTCATTTAAAACTGAAAATGGACAGGCTTTTTTCAAAGATGTTCTATTGTTAAACTAAATTATTTTAGTTTGTGTTGGAAATTGAAGTTCTCAGGTTTGAAGTTCTTGCCTTTACAATGTAAAGTTGAAAATTTCTACATAAAAAGACACTTTATGTGAAATAAATTATTTAAATGAACTCCTAATTTTCCAGTGAAAGCCCAATTATGTTGGAAAATTTTTAACCATTTTCTCAAGAGTAGAATCCTCAAGAGAAATGAAATATAGCTGGTATATTCTCACAGAATCATAAAACCCATCCAAAGTTAGAGGACGCCTCTGGAGTTCACTTCATTTACTTCTCATAGTATATACAAGGTTACAGGAAGAAAAAAGATAATGGTTCAAGTGATAGTAATGAAGAGTTTAAATTATTGTTATCAATATATTTTAAACAAGCATTGATTTCCAAACCACTGGAAAATAATTGTTTCAGTGTAACTCTTAATGTGTGACTTTTGCCTGAATCAGCTGTGTGATTTTTTTTTTTGGTTCAATTTTTGTTCTATCTTGTGCTCGCAGATTCCAGTTAGGAGCGAGGTCCTGGTGTGCCAAAGCATGTAGGGATACAAGACTTAGAAAGGAGCTCCACAGTGAAGGGCATGTCATCTGAAGAATCCCATCTCAAAAGTCTCCTGGAGATCAGCCTTGTTCACAGAAGATTTCCAATACACACTTAAATATGTTTTTGTCAGTATACCACATGTTCTTTTTGAAGGGGAGCAACATTTCTAATTTCAGTTTTACCAAAGATTGCACACCATGGGTTGAGCTTGCCAATGTGTAACATCCATGAATGTAAAACGTCAGTCTACAAATTACCAATCTCTTCTTGAAGTGCTATGGTCTGTGAGCAGATAGGGTTTTGCTTTTTAAGCAAGAGGCAAGTAAGTGAGACGCTGTTGTAGCAGATAATTGCTAAAACCAAACCTCATGGCTGTGATTGCAGGAGCTGTTGTGATAAATACAGGTAAAATTTGCAAGTCTGGAAAAAAAATGCATTTATTCAACAGCTTTCTGTGGCTACTATGTAATTGAAAAGGATGCTGAGATCTCATTACTGCTGAAAAGGTCTCCTCACTATGTGGAAATGTAGAGCAGTAGAGGAGAGCTGAACATTGCAAACATTGACCCGCTTCCTCCGACTCTTGATTAGTCTGGGGATGAGGAAGATCTGCACACCCATCTGGCAATCTCTTGTAAATATTGACTTCTAGGGAACAGTGCCATCCTGCCAGTGCACAGTGGTGCTTTCCTTTGTTCCTGCCAGACTGTGGCACTACAGATAATGGCTACCCCACACATGAAAAGTTTCATCATTCATTTCAGGAGCTTCAGATACTTTAGGCACAGCTCATTTGCCCAAACTGAGGAACATCTGAGACATCCTGGGCATCCTTCTGGTCCTTCAGCTGCCAGGTTTGCTGTTGGCTGGGTCTCCCACAGGTCCCTTGTAATATCTCCCAGTTACCATGTGGATACTTACAAAATCTCTAACTGCAAGAGCTACTTTTTTCTGGGCACCTAAATGATGCTCTTTGTGTGTCTGTGTCTGAGAGCACAGCTACCATGCAATGGTAGAGCCATGGGCAGTCAGACACTTGCCCAACAAGCACTCCAAGAAACTTGGAAGCATTGTGGGAAAGCTTGTTGCAGTATTATCTTGGTGGAAGCACCCCAAAAACTAAGGGAATTCAGGACAAATGGTGCTGAACCTCATGACAGTGGTAAATACTTGAGGCACTCCTTTAACGATTTGGGAAGCTGCAGTGTTTTGCAGAATGAGATTTGACCCTTCAGAGATAAGCTTGCTCTTGACAGGTCCCACTAAGAGAGCAGAAAGCTGAAAACAAAAGCTAAAGGAAAAATTACCAGCTTTCCTAGCAGGGAAAGCAGCGCTGTGAGCACAGCTAGAAGGTTGCAGGAGGGAGACAGGAATGAAGAGGTGTGTGAGGTGTGTGCGCATTCAGTAAAGTGCAAGGCCTTGCCTGACATTCCCGTGCTCCTTCTGAAGGTCTATCGAGCTCTCAGACCAACACTCTACTGTGAAAAATGCAGAGCTAAAGCTTTTGAAGTTGGCAAGTAAGAGGTGGGATTAGAAACCAATAACCACTCTCATCCCAGAACAGCTGCTTGTGTGGGAGGGTGGGTACAGAGAGAGAGGGACACTTTTGGCTCTAATGTCAGAAACATGCCAAAGCTATTTCTCCTGTGTCTGGACTCCAGAAAGTGCTTATGAAAGAACAAGGAGGACAGGCTGCACTTTTGGTGTGGTTCTCCCTGGGCTTCCATTGAACTGCCCCTGGGTATGGATGGCTGGAAAAGAAATCATGACTGAGTGAGTGGCATTAGCCTTGAAATAATTCCTTATGACTTGTAACCTTTCCTGCTTTCAGATAATGCTTGTGAAGCATGCACACCAATAACAATTTCATTTGTCTGGGAGGTACTTGGAATTACAGCTGCAAGCATCAGCAAACAGCACTGGTGACCATGAGCCATTTCCCTTCTGCATCAGATGCCTGGCTGAAGTCTTGCTCTTCCTTCATTTGCCTGCCCATGGAGGGACCTGGGGAATGGCAGGTCACCTCAAGCGCTTGCTGCTGCCCTGAATTTGGGCACAGCAGCTGTGATGGCACCAGTTACCCACCATCAGTAGGCAGCCTGAGCATGGCCCCCAGCCCTAGGGACACAAGCCAGCCTGCTGCTCCTGTTACCTCTGCTCCCAGGTCGTTTGCACAGCATTTTGAGTCCAGATACATGTAGGCAGCACCTTGATAAGAGTTGGGAATAAACAGGCATGGCCTCATCTGAAGTCTTATTCTATCAGTCTTACAGTTACTTTACACAAAAGCCTTAATAGCTGATGTAATAAAGCTGATGGTCAAAATAAGTTTGACATACGGCAAAAAGAAATTAGGAGGAAACAGAAAACATGGAATTTCCCTACTGAAGCAGCTGACAGTCAACTCCTTATGATACTATTTACTAACAATAGCGCTAGGGGTAGTGACCTATCTGAGGATATTTCTCCAATCCTTCCACCTTCCCCCTGCTCCTGTCTTTCTGTTCAAAAAGATGTTTTCTTGCTGGATACTGGCTCAAAACCTCTCAGAACTTGCTGGGCATGTTTTTTTGTTAAGTGCCAGGTGGTGAAATAAAAAAAGACAAGCACACAGAGACTTTTTGTTGCTGTGATTAATTTTCACATTCTTACAACTCCTGATCCCGGCTGCATCCTGATGTGGAAGATTCAGCATTTAAATAGCATTCATGGGTTACTATTGATCAGGGGGCTTGGGGGGGAGTGCATTTATTCCTCCTGGATTACTCCTTCTCCTGCTATGTAATTATTTGTTTCCACTTGTACTGGTTTTTGTTATTTAGTGTTTAAAAGTAGTTTAATTAATCTCTTCTGTTGTTGTTTTGAAAATGTGACAGACACTCATGAGATAGATAATGGATTGATAAAGAACACTTGAGGGGACCCTGGAGTGCTCATCATTTGCTAGGTAGGGTATGTTAAACATAATACTGGTAAGATCAAGCCCTCCAGGACAAAAAATGAAAGAGGCATTTAATTGGAACACTTAGCAATCACAAAACCAAGACAGAGGTTAAATTGTTTTGAGCAAGAGAAATTAATACATTAAAGGTTACGTTTCCAACTGTGAGGCTGCAGAGCCAGGCTCTTATGCAGTGTCAGAATTACATAAGGCAGAAGAAATGGCTCTGAAATGATTGTGGAATCATTAACAAAAGCCAAGGCAGAGTAAGACATTTCCCAGCAGGAGGGTGTGAAGAAGAATAAAGACATGGAGAGAGCTCATTAAGAATGAATTGCAGACCATAAACATTTGAAACCACTAAGTGTGGAGTTCTATCTGTTATCTAATGACTCAGAAATTATAAAACTAGCAATGACTTTCAGAAAAGGAGTTGACTTTGCAGGAGGTTGTTTGCCATTATGAAAAAAAGGTAATTTTTTTTTTCTAGTTGGGGGAAAAAAAATAAAAATCCTTCATCTTTGTAAATCAGCACAATTTAAGCAACTTCAGCTATACCCCAGAGAGATTTCCTTCTGTATAATTACACATTGTCTCAGATTTAGTAACAAGGATGTTGAAATGGAAGAACTGCATAGAGGATGAAGGAAGAGACAAGAGGTTCATTTCTTACTGTCTGACTGCAAATGATTAACCTCTTCATCTTTGAAAAGATCTAGCAAGTGCTGAGATCTCCCTAATTAGTAGGGATTTCATTTTCCTCATTTTGATTAAGGTCTAGACCAGTCTTTTCCTGATAAACAAATGATAGTCAAAGAAACAAGGGTGAATTAAATACGCTGACGACACTCTGTTTGGTTTATATGATGCAGCCTCAGCAGAACTACACAGAGCACAGAAGGTGGCAGATTATCTGGCACAAGAAGCTAATTTTTTAATAAAAAAACATATGACCCAACCATTGCACCAAGCTACCAGGGCATTCCTCCAGTCTCCCAAAATGGGGGTGTATTCTGTGGAGTGGATTTGTACTGAAGAGGTTTCCAAACTAAGCATCCTGCGATGAGTTGAGGGATGAATAGGACAAGGAGCAAACAAGGAAGTTTAAAGAGCTGCATGAAAGAAATCCTCAGGGGGAAAAGAAGTTAGAGGTGTGGGGAGAAGAACTGTAAGGAAAATGACCACTACAGGTTGCTAACAGGTTATGGAAAAGTTACAAAAGCAGGTCACCTTGGTCTGCCCTAAATTCTTTTGGTTTTCAGTTCTCTATTGATATGAAAATCTTGCACTGTCCTAAACAAACTATTTTACTATCTTTGATTAAAGATTCTCTGTTTAAGATTTGCTCTACTCTGAAATAAAATGTACCTTCAAGGAAAATTTGTCATTCCTTAGCTGTTAAGATTCAAGAATACCAAGGCAAAATTTTAACAAATTACCCCTTTATTTAAGAAAAAGCAAAATTGACGAGGAACACACATTCATCCACAAATTCATCATAAATTCATGAGTCTCATGGTTTACCTATATTTGGATTTCATTTCATACCTATATTTAACATAAAACTGACAAGCCAAAGTTCTATCCCATTCTGGTGTGAAAACGGAGAATGACAAGCTCTGGGAGAAGGCACGCAGCAAGGTGGGATGACTGCAGAAAGGTCAATGGCAGAATTAGCTTTCATATTGTAGACACAAAAACTTTTCATTTGTGGTGGGTGCAGAGATTGTTAAATCTGTGCAAGGTCCATTTAATGGATCCAACTTATAACATTGGCTGCTACTTTCTGACCAGCATTTCCTTTGATGGTTGAATGACTTACGGTTCCATTTAAAGGCAGTTAGATGTCTAAGTTGGAGACTATGGCTGTACGAAATATCTCTCCTTTGTTGCTTTCATTTGTACTTGTATTTAAAAAGTACACGTCTAAACAGGAATAGGAGCAATGAATAATTTAGATGAGCTGAATTGATCTAAAATTGCTGGTTGGACAAGCTGGGCTTTGCTGTCTCCTCCGAGAGGGAAGCTGACCCACTGTTGCTGGCACCTTCACCTGCAAATGGGCTCAAAGCTGGAGGTGACATTGAGGTGTCAGTCACAGCCCTGCTGTGTACTGGCCCGAATAGAAAATACCCTGTTTACAGCAAGGACCTGGCCTGGGGATTTTGCTGCCAGAGAAAGTGTTCCCTGTGCCATCCCAAAGCCACTCACGTGGTGAAATGTCAGTAGATATTTTTCTGCTCCTAATACTTTGCTCCCCTTGGCAAGTACCACATCCACCTGTGTCATTAGAGAGACAGACAGACCTTCTTGCAGTGACAGGGAAAAAAGAAAAAAAAGCGCAGGGAGGAATTTTATTAGCATAAAATAGAGGCAAATGTTGTGGGACAAATTCAGTCCATTTTGAAAGAAATGCTCTGCTGTTGTTTCCAGGAGACATGGCAAATTAAAATCAACAGTCCTGGACGTGACTGGGACATACTGAGGGAAGGTGTGCGAGTAAAACGGCAACAAAAGCATATGTCCTTTCTGGCATCGTCCATCAGCATGAAATATTCCTGCAGAAGTATTCAAAAAGCTGTGTGTTGTAAGGATCTATGTTAAGATCACGAAGTTTGGCTTGTCATTCAGACTTCAGAGGGGAGCTCATTTGTGAACCGAGGAGGAAAAGGTCTGGAATTCATAAGAATGGGAGGGAGAAAAAAAACGAAAACGACCCTGAAATTTCTTTAATAAATAACCAGGATGGAACAGCTCCAGCAGGCAGACCAGAAGTGACAGTCAAATGTAACGTATCACTCAGGACACCATCAGGCATTTCCCTCCTGCTGCTATTTGAGGATCTCTGGATGCTGCAGGAAGAGCTTTATTGTGGTGCAGATTTGCTGCAGAGTGTGCAGCATGCTGCAATAACAGAGATATTTCCAATGGTCTTTGCTGCAATACCATGTACTGTATGTACTTAGCTGAAATCAATGGGACATGTAAATGAGAATAGGCAGAATCCCTTCTACGGCAAGGAACAAAGCATCTGTGCTTTCCTAAGCAAATAAAAGGATCAGCTCGTGCAGGATACACAAAGAGCTGTGACCGCACTGTACCGTGAGGGGTCTGTTGTGAAGTTGAATATGTGTAATTTCCTAGTGGTTTGGGCAGGGCGAGGGGAACTTAATACAAAGCAAGCAAGATCTTTGCATGCTTCTAGCAGTGAATATTAGGTAAAGGCATAAAACAGAGGTTTGATGAAAACATCTGTGATAGGAAAGCAAAATCTTTAATGGGAGGGAAGAAAAGAAAGGTTGCATATATATAACTACTGAATAAACAAATTATATGTCGAGTCTAAATGATTAATTGCCCTGAAGAAATATATGGAACAGGCCAAACTGGAAAGAAAAGAAAGACCATATTTCAAGGACAAGACAAAACCAGACCCTAAAAGAACAACCGTTTTCAGAAATCTCCCCCTTGAAATAAATGTGCTTCTAAACATCCACATGCCCCTGACTAAACAAAATTCAAATAATAAAATAAAGCAAAGCCCAGTTACTTAAGGGAGAGGGGAGGGTAGGGAAGAGGGAGGGAGGGAAGAAATACACCAGATAAAGAGGAAATATGCAGTGTAATATTTCATCTGCTGATATACCACAGTGAAACATAAACTAATCCTCATTCATATGGGAATATTCACTCAGAATTTACTTGTGGCTTTGGTACTTTTTCTTGACTGGTTAGGTTCCAGGTCTTCTGGAAGACCTGGAAAATTTGAAAACACAAATGTAGATAAGAATTAAGTGTATCATTTCACTGTTGAGTTGCCAGTTCCTCCCTCTCCCATAAAAAAACCCCACACCTTGCACATTGCATACCTTTGTGCGTGTATATAATAAAATAAATATGTTTAATGTGGTGTTACAGCTAGGGGTCATATGGATATACTTACATACATTCACACACAATACCCGTTGCTCAGTTAAGTACAAGGGGAAAAAAAAAAAGATTTTCTTTTGAAGACCAAAAGTCAGACCCAAGGTAACAAAAGTAAAGTGTAATTTACCCTGTAGTTAAAAACCAAAGGAGTCTTTTTACTAGGGGGCTGCTGGTTCTATTCATGCCATTCCAGAAGAATATAAAAGAGACGCTTTGGGATTTTGAAGTAAAAATTCACAACAGTATGTCTTTACTTTTTTTTTCCCTTCAACCAAGACATCTTTTGCCGGAGTCCTTTATCTAGAGCTTTGTATACATATTTTTAATCCTATACAAAAATGATAGGATGTCAAGAAGGATCTATAATAACACCATTTTTTTTATTTCACTTCAAAGACTTGGCAATTTCTGATCCATGTGACATTCACACTCCTTCAGGGTCAAACAACATCTTGCAGCCTTCATAAAATGATTAAATATTTTAAACAGCTCCTGCTTATACCTCCATCGCCCCTCGAGACTGATACTGTTATCGTTTTTGTCAAAGCCAGTTTCCATCCGCATTTGTCATTCCTGCTTGCATTTATGAGTTATCAATCGCCACGTCAAAATGCAAAATAACTGATGTTCTCTGGGCGGGATTGGATGGTCTATCTGGGGCTTTTAATCAATGCTGATTTTTATTTTCCATACCCGTACATAAATCTTTACCATTCTGGGCCACATATAATGCGTTTGTACAAAACGCAGTGACAGAAGCAGTAGTTATATTATCAAACATTATACCTCGGGGCTAACTGAGTATCAAGGGCTTTCAAAAGGGAACATTGGGAATTACTGTGCAGGAGAGATGGCTGCAGGAGAGAATATAAGGGATTGGTTGTTGCCATTTATAAATCAACATCATGCAAGCTAATCCTTCTCACTTAAATGCAGCCCAAATACTTTTCCTGATACTCTGAAACTCAGCCCTATCTATTTTTTTAAAGCTTGCATAATGCACACGAACAATGGTTGTATGCATTTTCTTATTTCTTGAACTTTTCCCTAGGGATGTATATAGAAACTATGCTGCCACATTGTTTTTTTCTCCCCAAGGCCTACAAGCCAGTAAATATCCTCTTTTTAATCATACCTGAATTATTAGAACTCTCTCCACCTCCATTTTTTTATTTTGTCTGAGCCACTATAATAAAAGGGAAAGTGTTTCATTCATTAAAAAGGGTATCTGCCTCATTTATTCAATGAAGATCACAGTCGGCTACAGGAATGGTGCATCGTCCATTCAAAGCAGGCTCCAAGGGCCAGGGTTGGCAGAGTTTGGAGTCAGGATTGCAGAGGAGCCAAGTGCTGGGTTCCCTGGGAAAACCAGGCACCACTGTAAGAGAGCAAAGGTGAGGGGAAATATCCTGCCTCCTTTGTAGGGATATCCATGTGTGCTGCATGGTGCAGGTCCTTGCCAACAGGAATTCCTTTCTAGCTGGAAAATCCATATTGCTAATGGCAATAATATTTTTACCAGTGTTGAACTAAACTGTTTGGGACTCCCCTGAGTGAGACACACTTTCAGGCTCAAGGGTGGAAATTTGCAGGGTGTAATTGTGCCTATGAAGTTCTTCCTTCCTGCTTTCAGTGCTGGTAAGGCTGAACTGAAACCTTGATAACATCTGCGAGATAAGGGGCTGTAAGTGGTGAGCAGCCTCTTTTCCTCTTTTGTAGCTAAGCTTTCTGCCATGGGACCAAAACCTTTTTATCAAGTTTTCAGCAAAACATTTTTCTGAATAATCCACTTCTATTATATGGTTTTCCCTATTGTGTACATAGGCTTAAAGGAAACATGTTTATAAGCCTTTTTTACTGAACTGATAAAGGACATTCACTCTGGGTATCTCCTGCAGGAAGGTTACCAAAAATTCTCTCCATTACAGACTAATACATTTTATTCTTCATTAACTAGGACAAATAGAAGAGTCTTTGAATTGCAGCCCTACTATCTCAGGGGTCACCTTATTTTATGTTTGTGACAAAATACAGTGTTTGCACTATGGCAAAGTAACCTTGATCACACATTCCTGCTCTGTGTCAGGGTCAAAGTGGCAAGTGTAATGCAAAAATTAGGTTAAGAGGACTAGAAGAAAGGTCTCTGACAACCCTTTGGGAGCCCAGCATTATCAACCACCATTTTCCAATGTCTGTGAAAGTTTTCCAGGAAAAAACCTAGACAATACTGTACCATATTGAAGCATAAGAGGCACCAACATCCAAAGTTATTTTCTGTTAATTTTTCTGAATATCTATGCCAAAGCCATGAAGTACCCAGGGGCAAAGTGTTCCAATTGCCCTCGTTCTGCTCTTCAAGTATAGGTGAAATATTATTGCCCTTAACCCCTGAGCTGCCTTCAGCAGAGATGCAAACTCACTTGTCTACCTCCTGATGCTGGAGTTGGAAGACCCTGGGTTAGGTGAGGAGACCACTCCCATCATCTCTGGGAGTCACACTGGAAATGCTGAACTGAAAAGGTAACAGCAACCAAAAACCTTGTACCTGCAAATGGGTCTGTAGCCACAAATATCTCTCTGAGGGTTTGGAGAGAAGAAAGTTAAAATGAACTCTAAAACATGGTTTGAAGACTAATAGTTTATATATCTGTGCGTTGTATAATAATTAATTACACATGGTGTTTTAATTAAGAGAGGAGAGGTTTTTTCTGTAAGCTTCAAGAGGAATCATTACTGGTACCATCCTTCAGTCTTAATGAATCAAATTCCCTCTGATAATGACACAACAGCATTCACTACCTCAGTCAAGTTATAGACCCTCATACAGCAAAGTACTAGAATGTTGTCCTACCTGCCTTGAAGGATGAACAAATAGCCCTCCTACAGCACCAAAGCATTTTTACCTCATACCAGTCAGTTTGAAGCTGACTTCAGAGATGGGAGTGCTCTTATTGGTGTAATCGAAGGGAGTTTTGGCCAATACATGTTTTTCCAAAGCAGGACCCAAATACCTGCACCCTTGATGACTGTGTGAAAAGGCTTGTGTAAAACTGAATAAGGTCCAGTGTGGAAGAAGTCGCCTTGCTGATCTGGTGATGTGCATAGGGCAAGAGTTATGACAGCCTCTTATCTTCATATCTGCTCTATAGGGAAGGTTCAGATTAGATATTAGAAAAAATTTTCACTGAAAGGGTGGTCAGGCATTGGAATAATTTGATCAGGGACACGGTGGAGTCACCATCTCTGGAAGTGTTAAGAGGTGTCTGAATGTGGCACTTGGGGATATGGTTTAGGGGTGATTATGGTGGTGCTGGGTTGATGGTTAGACAAGATGATCTTGAAGGTATCTTGCAACTTTTATGATCCTGTGATTCTATACCTTAGTGTGCAGGCAGTTTTCTGTATGATACCCAGGAGATCTGGAGCCCCAACAGGTTTTCTGATGATGGCTGTCCTTGGTAAACCCTCCGTCTGGTGGGTCTGCAGCTGTTGCAATTTTCTGAAGCTGTACTGGATCATGGTCCCCTTCCAAAGCTGTTGGTCAGCAAAGAACTAGGAGATGCAGTTTCAGGCCTGGACTTTCCCCTTTGTATGGCAGCAACACAACTCTGCTAGATTACCAGGAGTGCCATGTGGTGAGAAGTGAGGCATCCTGCCCAGTGGTGCATCTGAAAGTGTTCCACAGGTGAGAGGGAATCCAGGAGATAGTCCTTCCCCCAGGAACCTGTGGGGGAGACTTTGTTTTTGGACTGGTAGTGAGCTCTCAACTTACCCCTATTCTGTGTCATCCACCTTCTTTCCTGCTCTGTGTTCTAAGAGACTGAAAGGGAACAACACACTTAGGACTCAAATCTAGTGCCTCAAATAATTTTGAATAGGATACTCATGTAGACTTGCTGAATTCAATGGGATAATTTGTATAGTATGAATGACTTGGTGTGAATAAAAATGCAGGAATAAAACTCTATTTTGCTTGGATACCTGGTGATGGTGTTTGTTTGACCTGAGCAGTCAGCCCTCATTTTTAAATTCAGGTTTAGACTGCAGATGTAGTTACATTCTCTTGGTTGTCCTGTTTCAGCTGATGGTTGTGATCATCAATATTTTGGAACTCGTTTGGTTTGCAATGTATTTTATCTGGCAGCTGTGTCTCTTGCACTCTTCTCTGGCTTGCCTGGATGAGTGGGTGGTTCCCTGACTCCTGGCATGCATTAATTTCTTTTTTTTTAAACTTCTGCTTTTGGCTTCCCATCCTCTACAGTGGAAGTCACATTAAATTCACTTTAAATAGCTTCTCTCAGTTTTGGCCTTCAAAAAAGATGGATTATTCTGAATAGTTTTAGTAATAAAGTGCATTTTCTTCCCCATAGGATTCTGAGTAGCAGATTTCCATGTGTGTCAGAGACCAGCAGTGCTGCTAGATTTTTGGGATCCTTTGGAAAATAAAGGCAAAGATCTCACTAATCATCTTTATATCTGTCTGTGGGACTCGCTTTTGAGTCACTAACCAGCAGATGTTACCATATGCTTAGATTTTGCTGTTTTAATAGTTAAAAGTAATGTCCAGTGGGAAAATAATGTAAGGCCTATCCCCTATCTCTTCTTCTGCCAGATTCATCTACGTCAGTGGGAACCATACGTTAGAGTTTCACATGTAGAGTCAACTTTATTTTTTTCAAGTGCATGTTTTGTGGGTGCTGAAGACATGAAGGGTTAAAAAAAGGAACTTGTCTTTCATTGTCACTGCTCCAATTAAATATGAACCTAAAATTTCCAGGATTTGTCAGTCTTCAGGAAAATACGCCAGCACCACTGAATTTTCATGGTTCCTACAGGCTCCTACCAGGACAAAAATAAATTGACCTTCTGACATGTTCTATGCTGTGTCAAGTCAGAATTTTCTTCCTCACCTTGGCCACTCCTAAAATGACAAGTGTCAAAACTTCCAGGAAATCTTTTCAGAAGAAACTGAAATTTCACAAAAATATGCTTTGCTCATGCTTTATTACTTAAATAGTAATAAAGATGTTCTATCCTAAGGCTGTGAGGCACAGGAAATTTATAAGCAGAATGAGAGAGAGGTTTACTACTTTAAAATGAAGTAAGGAATCCCATTGCTAGGTTACCAGCAATCTGCAATTTTGCTAGAATGTGTAAAATTACAAGGTTTGTCTTTATCAAAGACAATTATTCATCTTGGGTCATTTAGCAGTGGCTATAAATATAGGCATGCTATCAATATCTAATCTGAATAGCTGTTCTTCTCAGAGGACACAGTGCTTAAAGTGTTTCGTTTTCTGATCCCAATCTCTCCTACAGTTTAATTCTTGTGGTGTGAAAACCTCACAGATTTTAAGGTCTACTCTTTAAAGGCCAACCCTCTGCCTCCAGCCAGCACCCTCCGTCCTGCCTAATATATGCTTGTAGATTAGGGTGGGAACCTTCATTGTGTTTCACCAGTGCCCCTCTGGGAGAGAAAAGTGACTTGCTCCAGGGTCTCATTCCTCTGTGCTGTACCTGTCCAAACTGCGCCGTGTCCCCCACGCTTTTTCACAGGCAGCGCTCTACCGGTTGCAGGGTGTTTGACATTGTCATGTTCGTCAACAAAATTAGTAAACCTAACATGTCTTACCCATTGGGGAAGAATAACAGTGTCTCCAGAGATGACACCATGGCCAGAATAACAGTTCTGTATTCAGCCTTTTGGGGCTTTTCATTTCCATATTTAGACAGGACAGTTACACAGCCTCAGCAGCCAAGGTAGGGTCTCATGATTCCTTCTGCTATGTGACTGAAAGAAGAGGCATGAATAAGCCACTGAGTCTACGTGAGTCTTAGTGGGACAGGGAAAGAGAAGACTGGTACTGACTTGGTTTTCTGAAGAGGTCTTGGCTTAATTCCTTTATTAATTTACATTTAAAGTATCATACACTTGCAAAATAAGACCAGTGATGCAACCAGAAATATCTGCTCTATGCCAGAATATGAAAGATATTTTCTGGATTGAGGGATGCAACTCTAAATTGTGGGTTAGATTTACTTTTGTCTTTCATTTTAATTATTATATAGTTCCCCCTACAAATAACTCATTTAACCTAAAAATAGCTTAATTTGCTATTAAAACAAAAGACTTATAAGTTGATTGATTCAAGAAAATTAAAAACCTATGATTTCACTGAGCTTAATCCATGTAAGTAAGAGTAGAATTAAAGTGAAATTCAGGTCTCTAGGAAAAATCCTTTTCTTTTCTGTGGGGCCAGGAGAGCACATTTAAATGCATATCCTTCAGTGAGATGAAATTTCATAGCACCATTAATTTTTGTTGATCTAAAAAACATCATCATTTAATGTTCTTATCCAAAGTGTCTGAAGGCAAACTAGCATAAGGCTGGTCTGAGTGCAGGAGAGTTATAACATGGGTGATCATTTTGAACACACCTCCTTTGCAGGAGAAAGGGTTGCCAACGTCACATTCCTGGGCAGAATTTACTGTGGAAATATTGGCAACATGCAATATGTGACAATTACAGTTAATTTTACTTGAGAGTGTCAGAATCGGCACCTGGACAGTCAAAAGCACCTTAAAAATGCTTAAGTGAAGAAATACGTTGCTGTTAAAAACCAAGGTCCAAACATCTTAAAACTTTAAATATGAAAAATGGAGAGCGTAAAAAAGCAATATGGGAGAACTGCAGAGAGGAGGAAGAGACTGTTGAAGCAGTCTGTGGACAGAAGGACTAAGGTAGGGTGAAATAAGCCTGATAAATGTGGAAGTGTCAATAGCAAGTAAACAGAAGATAGCCTGGTATGTCTATACATGTGTATGTGTTGGAAGATATTAAAAAGATCCAAGTGAATGCAGAAGCTTGGTAAATCCAAC
Source organism: Corvus cornix cornix (assembly GCF_000738735.6). Classification (NCBI taxonomy): domain Eukaryota; kingdom Metazoa; phylum Chordata; class Aves; order Passeriformes; family Corvidae; genus Corvus; species Corvus cornix. The sequence continues at coordinate 94,682,741 of NC_046333.1, read as the reverse complement.
AACTTTTGGTCACATGCTTTAAAACTCTGAATCTGAACTACGCGCAGATGTTGTTACAGACCACTGACAGTCTGACTACCAGGAAATACTGATGGCTCTGTTTCATGATTCTAGGGGCATCTCTAAATGTCACATAGTCAACAAGAAAAAAACAGCAGTTTCTGAATGGTTTGTGCTCCTAGACTTCCTTTCTGAACATATATATTTTTTCTTTACCTGCAGAAAGAACACGATCCAGCCCAAGCCAAAGTTTCTCCACAACACAGCAGACAGAAACCAATTTTTTTCTGAAATGAATGAAGAAGTAGGTATGATTTTTAAGATTAGTATAATTAGGGGAGTTTGGTGTCTCCGTCAAGAAACGTCCCCTTCCAGCTTTAGGTGTGGGGGGCAGGAGGAAGCAGCCAACTGCATTTGGGCACCAGAGTGATAGGAGCAATGAGGCATTTTAAATAAAATAAAAACCCTGTGTTATGACAAGTGACTAAAACCCACAAATGAATGCAGAAGTCTGCTATTTAATGTAGTGTATGCTGATATTTAAGCAGGTTTATATCTGTCAAACAAGCCTCTTTTCTAAGACTGGCACAGACTGTTCTGCGTTTGGTTTCCAGAATCAGCAAATTACATTGGCAGAACAAAGCTGTCATATTTGGTGGTATTTTGTTACATCCATTATCTTACTTAAGTTTAGACATCTCTTAGCAAAATCAGATCCCACTTAAAGACTGCCTTATTTTGCAACATTAAACAAAATGACAGGCTGCTTAAAAAAAAAAAGTTCATTAGCAAGCAATGAGTTGGTGGAAAAACTGCACGGCTGCTTCAGATATGAAGAATGAAAGCATGAAATGCTGTAACCTTTCCACAGCGGGCCAAGAGCATACATCAGGACTCTATTTGACTAAACAAGGGTATTAAATGGCTTCAATAAACAGAATTAAATGGAATGAAAAGAATTGAGGATACTTTGGATTTGATTAAGGAGGTGTTACCTCAAGACCTGCTTGGAAGGGGTGGTACCATGCACCACTTATGTCTCAGTAGTAACACAAATGGGTCAGTCATAAATAGTGATATTGGAAAGTCTTTTCCAGCCAGAAGACAGTAGATAGACAGCAAATGTGTATGTGTATGTGTATGTGTATGTGTATGTGTATGTGTATGTGTATGTGTATGCAGCACACCCCTGCACACCCCTGTCTTTGAAAAGGAAGGTTATGGCATGGTGTCTAGTGTTTCTTTTTGGTTTTATTTTCCTGAGCCTGCTGAGGGTCACTTTATCTTGAAAACTGAAATTTGCTTTTAACTCAGTCTTCATAAGGATAAAAAAACAGCTGCTATCCTGCAATTAGAGGCTGAGGGTAATGGAGGTGAGTTGCCACACTCTGGTTTATGTATGTACAGACCAGAGTGATAGAGCCCTTTGGTTTTTAAGCAACTTCCCAATTCCTTGTCACGTTCCTGTTTATTTCCTTGTAAGAATGGACATGTTCTGGTCTGGAAATAGGGGATGAGGCACCTATCACAGAGGGGAAGTGACCCACAAGAATCAAGAATACCTTTCTGAGCCGGAGATAGGGCATTGCAGACACCTCTCTCCTCAGCTGCATTGCAAACATCCTGGCTGTAATAAGGCAGTGGTCTGTAGAGCAGCTGAGGAAACATGGGATTCATCATGGGGGTAAGAGCCATACTGTGCCCCCAGCAGAAGGTGCTATCAAATTAAGGTGGCTCTGCAAGGCAAACAGTATCCCAAGCGCAGCCAAGGGCCTTTGTTCGGGCATATCTATGTGCAGATAAAGGCTTCCTTCCATGGCACCTAACGCTTAGGGGAGCAGGAGTATGAGCATTGATAGATTTACTTTGGTCACTCATTCTGAGTTTTTAACCTCTCAACATAAGAAGTCTTTGAAAAATTTACTGGAGGCTCAAAAAAGGCTAATTTCTATGTTCTCCTATTGTCTGCACCTTAAATAGTACAAAGAGTTGCAGTGGTATTATCGACCCATAACTACGGAGCTTGGGGGATGACCTGTCTTTTCTGGTGTTTTGAATTCACTTCATCTGCAATAACACAGATGAGAAAAGGGGGGGTTGCTGGCCAACCCTATCATTTTATCGAAATTCACACTGTGAGGTGTGCTCCGAAAAAGTGAGACTCATGATTGCTTATGAGTATCATACGGCTCCCTCTGTTGCCCCATTCACATGCACATGCACACACAGACACACTCACACACTTCAGAGGTTACTGAGTTTATAGGCATATAGAAAGCACATGTCTACTGAGATGACCAGATGATCTACAGCTGACTAAAACAGTTAATAAAGATAATTCAAAGTTTTGGACTGTGTACATTTGTGGAAAAACCACGCTTGGGTGTGTGCATGTTTATGCACACGTGTATTAAGAGGGGCAGGAGAGAGAAGTTGCTTTTTTCAGAAAGTGAATAATGTCATTGTTGATTTAATTAGCAAATTCTAGATGTGCTGACAAAGGAAATTTTCTTGGGAGATGCACTGTGTTGTGTCAGTGGTCTAAATGAATAGGCTGAGCTGAGTTCGTGGTAATAACAGATGAACAACACAACTCACCAAACCTCAAACAGTGCATAAATCAATTTGCTGGGAATTAACCACTTGCTTTAAAATTAGGGGTTACTTGACAGGGTTTCAGTGATTAGGTTGTCAGGGACCTGTATTTCTAGCTGGGATTTATCTTTCATGATATAAGTACATCCCCTTACAGGCATCTGAGTGAGTAGAGGTAGCAATCCAAAGCACCAGGCTAGTTAGGCAGCACAGCTTTATTCTTTGTAAGTACTAGGAGGCATTTGGAGGTGGACAAAGGAGGGCAGAACAGGGACACTTATCAAAAAGAAAATGTGCTGGCTTTGTGAACTACTAATAATGCCCAGGATATTAGTAGGAGAACTGTGAATGAGAGGAAGCATTTCAGAATCCCTGTGCATCACATGGCCCTTCTGTGCAATAAGGAGCTTAACAGTTTGTTAAATGAGATGCCGAAAAGTGTTCAATTATACAGAGAAATTAATGAAAAGCAGTAAGCCATTTGGAGGTCACTTCATCTTCTGAAAGTTGAACGTTCGTATAGTATACACAGGCAGGGCCACCATTTTTATGATTAAACTTATATTCCCATGTACTTCAAACAATGGCAGATGGTAGACAGAGCAGTGAGATTAGGTACATATGGTAAAAGAGGGGGCAGGGGAGGAGGTATGGGACAGACAAAGCAAAGGATCATGGGCTCTGATGGACAAATCAGAATGTAAAAGATCAATAAAACGTTCATAGAAATTGGCCCAGGAAATACCAGGTGTCATCTGTCAGATCTATTTATTGCAGCATTCCTGCTTTATTTTACTTAGACAGTGGGGAATGTCCATCCCCCTCATTCTCCTTTTACTGGTGATGTCTTTCACTGCTCAGGTACACTTATTTTCAGATGGGTTTTCTGATGATTTCCCAGACAGCTTTGCAAGATGATTATCCAAGCAGTTCCAGTGGTGTATTCCAGTTTACATGATCTCCTTTTGGGTTGGTTCACAGCTTGAATCCCCCTTATGGCAATGGCTCCCAAGTCACCTTTTCTTTTCCTGTGGATCTATCTCATGAGGCCTGCCAAAGGGAATACCATACATAGATCCTCTATTCCATTTCTGGTGGAACCAGGAGTCTAAAATCAGGAATAAAACCATAGTTGCTGCAAAATAAAAGCTGGCAAGCTCAAAAGCAATTAATGCAAGGTTTTTCAAAGCAGTAGGTTGCCACTTGCTTAACATAACTAAAAATGTGTCTGGTAAACACATGCACCTTCTTCAGAGCTCCCTGGTCCATCCTGTCATGGTGATAAGTGTTCTTCTTTATTTGTCTCCTTTTCTTGTCCTTCCTTTCAGTTCTCTGCCTTGTACCAACCAAATGTGAGCATTTGAGTGTTTAGCTATGCCTTAGCATTCTTTCTTCTGGTGGAGCTTCTTGTCTCCTCCTCCAAAACTACTTTCTCATTTTCCCTGTCCATAGCTTCAGTCTTACTGTGGTGCTTTTGCATTCCCACTCCTTTCTCACGTGCTGTATAAGTTTCTCCTTTATTTAACATTTCCTGCTGCTTCTCTTTGATCACCTTTGAGAATGCAATAATTACTTCTTGGCTTTCTGGGCCCTGGATGTTGTACATGCCTTGATCTCTCCCTTCTGCCCTGCCATTTGCAGTAACTCATTCTTAGCTGAGTTGTACACACTCATTTTCAGTCACTGGTTTACCTTCATTTGAATTCAGGGTCCCAGAGCTCTCAGATCAAGCTGGCTATGCAGGCAACATAGGCAAACCCAAAATCATGCAGACACTCAAACACATCTCTCCTGTGTGTTTAACCCTCCAAGATGCAACAGTGATGACTGCCTTCATAGTGGTGACTCTTACCTGAATCCTGCGAAAAGCTCCTGAAATTCCAGTTGGAGTTTGAAATATGTGTCCCTGTGGATACCAAAGCCTATCCAGTGTTGCTCATCTGCAATACTTCTCATAGCCCCTGTATAAATGTGTCTTCCCTTGCTGAGTAGTGAGAAATCTACCAGCAGCCTGAAGGAAATAGCGGTTACTACAGTGAAAATGGTAAAATCTCCTGGTGAAGCCAGTTGGCACAATCAGGGTCATAAAATCACAACCTTTAAAATCATCCTGAGAATGGATACATTTTGTACTGCTTTCTGTCCTCGTTATGATCTCTGTCACAAGAACAAGTTATCCCTGAATCTCAGTGTCTGAGATGCTGTCTTCTCATTTTCATCAAATAATCCCTGTTCTTGTGACAAAAGATTGTAAGTAACAGGAACAAAAATGGCCCCAAATGAAGCCATTCTCATGACAAAGACTGTAATGAGAACAGAAAATGGCACAAAATCAATTCATTCTCATGACAACCTTAAGATTGTAATGAGGACAAGAAAAACAGTCTGAAATTTATCAATTCTTGTGACAACCCTGAGACAGTAATGAAAGCAGCAAATGGTATGAAATTGGTCCACTCTTGTGATAGACACTGAAACAAAACCAGAAAATAGCAACACGTTTATCCATCCTTTTGACAACCCTGTGAGTGGAACAAGAACAGAAAAGGTTAGGAAAATTAACCCATTCCTGTCACAAACAATCTGATAAGTGTAATAACCAATTGTCCTTTCCAAATGGTATAATTCAGCCATTTGAGCACCAGCTTCATACTAAACTGAAGTAGTAATTAAGTTTCAGAGTATCTTTGGACTCAGCTCACATTTGGTTTAGGTATAAAGTAGCAGGAGTTCATGGAAACTGAAGAAGGCGTGCAAGGTGGGTCTACATCCACTGGTTAGAGAAGCTCTGGCTTGCCAGAATGCGTTTTGCCAATGCAGGTTTTACCATCATAATTTTATTAATTTAGTTTCTTTGTGTCTATTCCTTGAATCCACAGACCTCAGTTAGTGAAGAGGTCCTTTTTTTAGTCACCACTTCCATGAGCCTGTGAATGCCATCCCCCTGCAATCATGGATGAGACGATGACATGTGGGTGACATCACACATACTTTCTGGTGTAAAACATCAACCAGGGCAAGGTGCAAGGAGACAGATTTCTCCTGAGTTTCTTTGAAGGCAGGTTTGGTTGCATGGAAGAAATTGGGAGAGGGCAAGGGAGAATAAAGTAAGGGATGTGGGTAAAGGCCTAGGGAATAGGGCGATTAGTGGGTAAAAGATGATCTGGCTGAAAAAACAGTGTATCAGAAAATAATCAGCAGTTGGGAAAAAAAGAAAAATGCCATACAGAATTAACAAGCAATTAAAAACCAGAAGGGTAGGGGCAGATGGGAATAGGCAAAAGCTACCACTGGGATGAGCTCAAATATAAAAGCAGGTATGTGTGTGATATGAAAGAGGAGAAAGCAGGGAGTACGGAAAGAAAGGTGGGTAGCCTGTGGATTGCCAGCTTGTGCTAACAGAAGGAGAAAGACTGAGCAGGAGACTGATGCACTCAACTGCAAATGGCCAACACAGGGAAAGAAGCAATGAGAAGCTCTATATTTTCAGGACTGCAAGCTAAAAAGCAATTCTTCACTGAATACAAGAAATCTGGTTCGGTAGGGTGGGGAGAGAGAGGAAAACGACCTCTGTCTCTTCTTCTGTCTTTTTCCAACAACTCCAGGTTTCTTTCCTACCTAGTAGTTACCTGTGAGTGCAAATGATATCATTAAGTTATCTAGCTATCTGACTGCACCCACTAGTCAGTTCTGGAAGGCTAAATCCTATCACTTGCACCCAGGGTTAATGCACTGGAGAGAATTGTGGGTGCCAAATAGATTCCTGTGGAATTGGAGGCTGAGCTGAGGCCAATATAAAAATATATCCCAAGCATTTAGCTGGCACTCTTACACCACTTGGATGACATCTGACCTTTGCTTCTGTGCACGTGTGTTTTTGAGCTGCCCAAGCAGAGAGGAAATAATTTTGAAGACTCCTGCTATGAAAGCCAGTATCTCCCTGAGTGGACTGACTGTCCTCTGAAAAAGTGTAAATGCTTAACCTCAGTCAAGTAGGCTCAAAGGGCAACACACTGCATTGCTGGAGGAGGAACAGAGAGGGAGAAAGTGTCAGCACATACATATGGGAACTATTCCCTGTCTTCCTCCTGGGCTTTTGCTACCTTTTGTATTCACTCTTCAGATTTACAGTCTATTGGCACCTGCCCATGCTACAGGAAGAGCTTCCATGCAAAGGCATGGATTTCATTATGCTTCCTTTTAAAATAAAAAACAGGTCTCCACATAAAAAGAGGTCTATCTCTTTAAAAAAAATCCTAAAAGAAATCAGTTGTGAGAGTCACTGTTGCCCCAGTGCCAGCTTTATGCCTTCAACTAATGCGCTTCTCCAGGAACAGTCTTTAAATGAGAAGTTACGGCTGCTTTTCTGATTGAAACAAACTAGTGTTGATTGCTGATCAGCCATCTGTAAAGGAGGGCATCTCAGGAAGGATATGAGCTAATGAAAAAATGGACCTGATTTGAAAGTGTGATGTGCTTCATGCCACAGGCCAGTCTGAGTGGCGTGAGATTATATCAGTGCAAGTGAGAGGTAGATTGAGAATAAGTAACTTCTGTCTTAAAGATTAAATGGCAAATTTGCTATTAAATGTGAAAGACATAAAATGGAATTAACGCTTTGAGGGTGTTAGCTGTGGTTATATACACTCTGCAAATGGCACTTCCATCCTGTCACTTGCATTGTCAAACTGCACACTCTTCTCATTGCAGCTCAATTAATACTCATTCAGAAGTATCAATTAAAGAAATGAGAAATGAAGTGTTGACCCTTAACAGCCACCCACACATCACCCACTTCACAAGCACATTTCGTGTGGCATTACTTCTCCAAATGACCTTTGAAACTGGTAAAATAATATTGATGAAATCATTAGGTTTCTTGGTAACCAATTGATAATTTTCTTCTGGGTTGCTTGGTGCTGATAATATTACCCTTGCTGTAACTAAGAGACAAATGCTGTCATGGAACTGAATGGGGCTCATTGGACATTCCTGCATTTTATGCCCTGAATTTCCAAAAATCCCCAGTGCATAGCTTATCACATGAAAAAACCCAGAGCATTTAAGTTGTAAAGGTAGCCATTGCAGTGTTTGTTATGTTTGGTCTCATTATTACATTGCATCCAGATGTATGCTCTTCTTTTGTGACATGATAGGAAGTGACAGAAGTAAAGACTTAGTATAGATTTGGATCCAAACTGGGATGTTAAATCAAACAGAGCCAAAATTTGGAAAGGATTTGATTTAGATTTTTTTGCTTGGGACTGAGGCCAAATACAAACTTTTCTGTGATATCTTACCAATTTTGAAGCACCCCAAAATCTAGCCCCCAAAGTTTTGGGATCAAATGCACCTCTAAATGTGTCTACTGAAATACAGATGAACTAAAAAGGTTGAGTGGGGTATTTGATTGTATTTTTGAGTTCTCTTTCTCCCCCTATTAATTTTCTTTTTTTTCTTTTGACAACTGATTCAACCTATTCTTGAAATTCCTGCTAATTCAAATCTCTGGGATAGCTGTGGATGGAGATTACTTTTGCTATACAACTCCCTTGCATAGCTAGATCTTTAGCCATTTGATTATTTTTTTAATTTCCTTGAATGCTTTTGATTGTGTGGGTGTTGCTGTACATGCCAGTATGCTTTGTGTCAGTTCTTTTCACTGCTTTGCCATTTATGCTTCGTACCAATTCCTTTCATTGTTGTGTGGTATTAAATATTTTCCTGCAGGTCTTAAGCTCATCAAGCACATTGTTGAGCTGGTTTTTGTTGTTGTTTCGTGTTTGGTTTTTTATTATTTTTTAAATTTAGTACACATCAAATGAAAATACTGTAATACTGGTTTGATCCTACCTCAATAGTAGGAAGGTCTCTTTCTGAGACCTTTGCACTGCTCAGAGGCAATCAATTTTCCTGGAAGATGGGCTTGCTAAGTCTCCAGTCAAGCCTAAATTAAATGACCAATGCATATATGCTGCATTTTATCATTATTATTCATATCACCACCAAGGCAGACTGTCATAGTTTTCAAACAACTGCGTTTGCAAGTCAAGATTTACAAAGCTGCTTCAGGGATTCAGATACCCCACCACCATGAAGTTAAGTGGGGCTGCTTTGAGATTCTCAGTGATAGTGTCTACCCTAGGGAGTGCATGAGAAGAACCTTATGCATGCAATACATGCTTTCCAATGCAGACACCTTGTGGAGGAGCCCTGCAAAGAGGCAGGTAGATGAAAATGGAAAGGTTCAACAGTGTCGTGTCAAAAGAAATCACACATTTTGTGGGCTGGATTTTCAAATTTTGCTTCTTTTGGTAACATTCTGTTTTATGGTCCAACCCATCTGGAATGGAGACCTATAGATTGCAGTGATATCAACGGCTGAAGTTAATGTTGTTAAACATGGCCTGTAGGAGGATTCCCCTGCCAGTTGTTTGGGCCCCATCAAGTCCAAGCTGTTTATGTGGTGACTTCCATACTGAGAACTGGCTTTGTTCCATCATGGGTGCAATGAAGGAACAGAAAATTAGAAGAAATTAACAAAGGTAAACCAAAGAATTTGGAATTGGGCAAAACATGTAAATAAGCCTAAGAACAATGACATATGCATTACACCGTGGCCGAGAGCTCAAAAGAAGAATGACACAAAATACCAGACACTGTGTCTGCAACTTAATCATCACCCTAGCTCCTAATCTGCATAGCACTGTCTCTATGATGTCATTACTTTTCATTTTAGGACCCATGTCTTGTTTGCTGCAAAGGACATCGTGTGCTCTGGTGATGTATCTGAGCAATGTGGTGACTGTAGGCGGGCATCCTCCTTGCTTGTGTTGTGGGAATGAATAGATGTCTCGTGCATGGAATAAGGAAAACGGGTGTAGAGCTCCATCAAAGGCGGGCATTGTGCAGAACTGGATGTCCAGAGGCTTCATGTCCAGAGATTTCATCTGTTGACAGGCAAGTTACTTCCATGGGAAGCCTGATTTTTTGGGTCAGAGATCTGGTTGTTAGAGCTGCAGACTTCCTGCAAACATGTGTGAGGTCAAGATGATCTCTGCTCTGAGCAGAGAAAGGATTGTGAACATGCCAAACACTCTAAAAATCAGACTGTAATTTTTTGAGTTGGGAATACCAAATTAAGTGACACATTTGAGAACGTTCATATTAGTCTCTGCCTCAGTTTTTATGCATGTAAACCAGAGACAATGATTTCACATTTCTTCACAGATGTATCATGAAGGTATAATGTTAAATGCAGCAAAAAAATATAAAAAACTGTTATGATGTCCTCACAAGAAGAAGGGGAGAAGAAAACAATAATTTTGTACCCAGAGCAGAGCTGCACAGTGCATGAAGCCACATGCTGGATAAAGCTAAAATATAATATTGAAAAATAGCCCCATTTTGTAAGCCTTGTTTTCCATAGATGAGGAAAAAAATGATGAAAAATAAGACATAGTAATGTAATTAAGGATTGTGCTATGGCACGTAGGCAGAAAGAAGTCAAATAAAAGTTTGTTGCTTACCTTAATACTGATTCCTTATATTTTGCCCATTTTCTGGTGAACCTTAGAGTTTTTTGATGTGTTCTTTATTTTATTTTATATGTGATTACAGATACTTGCAGGTATACCTAGATATTCATACTTAATATATAATGAGATTTTTGTTTACATATGTATGGTTTTGTGGGTGCTGAAGGGAAACTTTTCCATCTGGTGGCCAGAACAGTCTGTCGGATTTAGCGTCTTACTTACACTGTGTGTGTAATGACTCAAGGGCAAAATTTAGAGGTACTCATCAGAAGAAAATGACATCTGCAGAGGATGGCAAATGAAAAAATATTCTTTAGTAATTTAAAAAAAATCTTTCTAAGCCACATTTTTTTGTTCCTGGAGGTACCATTGTAGGGCTCTGCATAACTACTGGTATTGGCTATTACTGGGATGAAGCAGGGAAGGCTAGGCTGATGGATGGATGTAGCTGCATTACAGACATTTTCCATAGTCACCCCTCTGAGGATGAAAGCATAAAAGAATGTGAAGGTGAAACTTAAAATGTGTATGGATGTTCCTTTTATCTAGGAAAGGACAACTAACAAAGCAGTTGGAGCACGGTATTTTCTTTGCGGGCGCTCCATCAGGTTTATAATGACACATCTTGGAATAGGAGAGTCACAGTGGACTCCCTTGCTTAAGTATCATCATCACTTATCATTTGCAAAATGGAAGGCTTTCTGATCCTGTGTCGGTGTGTGTGACTCACCCTCAGTGACTCACGGAGAGCAGGCGTTCTCTAAAGCAGTTTCGGCTCGTACTTGAGCCCCTGTGCACCATGTGGCACAGGAACACGAAATAAAGCAGCAAGATGTGTGATTCCCTCTACCCTGAGCCTCAGCCTCACCCTTGGTTTTATGGCCAGAGCCACACTGCAAGCTACTGTTCTGGCAGACCAGGAATTCAGGAATTATTCAGTAATGTTAATTGATGGGCAGATTGCTCCAACCACATCTCTCAATGGGTTTGGATTACTTCCCAACATGAACCACAAATGGATCATTTCCAGCATAAGATTGGATTTACTTGCATCATGGAGGGGGATAGCACTCTTGTGAGACCTTGGACGTTTGAGGACTGTATGACTGTCTGAAGAGATGATGAAAAAATTGATTATTCAGACTGCCCAATTTACAAATCAAACTGGGTTTTGCTGTAGGAAGCCTTATGCAGTCTGAGGAGGAGACACCTACCTCTAATATCTTCTGCTCAACATAAAAGTGCTAGGTTAAAAGTATTTGCAGAACAAAGGGTTATGAATCAATGGATTGGCTTAGGGAATACACAAGTAAAATTGTCTCATTGGTAATTTGAAATTTGGACTGATTGCCACAGGTGGTGTGAAAAGCAAGATCTGCAGGGAGTGGACATACAGATTTAACAGAGAAGGATTTATCTCTTCTGTGTTAGGGATGAGCTCTTTAGATTTACCATATTAAGAAAGGGTCATCCTCACATCTTACCCATATTACACTACTAGGTTTTCTGGATAATAGGATGGATACTCAGCCATCTGGGATTACTCCCAGGTTATCAAGTCAAATACTTCATGAGACACTGTTAAATGCCTGAAACTACTGGACTATTAGGGGAACCTCTTCCTAACCCTTTAGGAGCACATGGCCCTGGACTGAAACTTCAGTAATTTGTAAGCCACTGGCTGTTGAGAAAGCTTTTCCCTTCTGATTCATGCACATTCACAAGATATTTGCACCTAGATAAACTCACTGGCACTCCTCCAGTAGTTATACAGGTCTGTTAGTGAAAGTAGGTGTCAGGGTGGGCTAAGAGCTCCAAAACAAAAAAAAAAAAAAAAAAAAGAACAAGGAAAATCAGCAAAATAATTCCTGGGATAAAATTTTGAATTCTCTTTGCTGTGTTTGCACTCTTGTTCAGTCCCCATGAATATCATAATGAATGAATTGGCTCATAAGATTGCTTGTGGAAATAGCATTTTTAAATGGAGAACAGCCATATCTGCTGAGAGCACGCATAAAAATTGTAAATGGGAGCACCCTACCCAGCAAAGCACCTATCAGCCAACCTGGAAGCAGAAATGAGGCCATGTGATATGTTTGTTCAGACAAAACTAGCCCAGGCAGCTACAAGCTGGTGGTGAAGAAGCTGCAGAACGAGAAATATTAGTATAAATTATTCATTGTGGATCATTTCAAATAATGAGCAAATCTGAGAAAATAATGACCCATTCACACACAATCCGCATGGAGAAAAAAGCAGCTAAAATTGATAAAATTCTTTGTTACAAATTATTTCCTCTGCACTGGGTGTTGGCATAACAGACTCTGAAGCCTGACAGTGCTGAAATAATTAAAATATTAAAATGGCTCCATTTTAATCTTTGATCACATATCTAGATTGCATTGCAGAAATGTCATGTTTACTCATGACTCATAATGAAGAAATGTAGAAATGTCATTATTAGAAACCCTGCTTTTACTGCATCACGTATCAAAATTTGCAGGCAAACCATTACATTTCCTTCTTCATTTTGCAAGCATTTGTTTCCCAGAGGAGCTGAGGCCCACATTTTCAAAACCAGAGGACCTCCTTATACAGGAAATCTGAGCTACCAGATGGCTTTCACTTTCCTGCCACCCACCACCCAATATTTGGGATGGCTCCAAAGTCTCTGCCAGATTCCTACTTCTCCCCTCTTGCTCTAGAAGGCTGGCTCCCAATTTTATTGCGCCCAGAAACTATTTATGATCAGTTTTGTAGCATAGATTCAGAAAGAAGTGATGAAAAACTTACCGCATTGCACTAGTCTTCTGCTGGTAATGAGAAAAATTTCCTTCTTCAGGCCAGTTTGACTGCCTTGAGAAATAGGGTAAGTGCAGCCAGTTCAACACAAGTGGGACCAAGGACCTGCTGCAATTCCTGCACTGATAGTAGTGATATCACTTTCCATTTGGAACATTATGGCTGAGATCAGCATAGTGAGGAGGTCAGGATGAAATGGGCTATGACCATTTGTCCTGAGCCCCAAAAGACCAGCCCCTAAGGAAGAGAAATTATCTGCTCTGCTCAAAGTCCTACTGGTCCTCAGGGTGTATTTTGATATTCAGCAAGTCTAGTGGAGTTTAAAGAGCAAAGGCATTGTTCAGAATCAGAAAGACCTAAATGAAACCACAATAACAGGAACAAAGAGGAGAAAAAAATAAATAAGTAACTAAAATTAGGCATGCTCAGGAGAAAGGAAGCAGCAGGTGTTTGCATACCAGCACATCTGTTCAGAAAATGCTCCTTTAAATCCAGATTAAATATAAATTATGAAGCCTGAACTTTCTGAGTAATTAAAGATTTCTACTGCATTTCATTCAGCAAAAAGCTAAAATAGACAAAGGATGAAAATATTTAGTTTCAAAGGAAGGGTAATATGAAATTCTTCCTTGTGTTTTCCATTTCACAACTGGATTTCTGCACAAAGTGCTTCGCAGTTTGGGACCATTCAGAGTGGAAAGCTGAAAAGCTGGAATGTGCAAAAGCACAGCCTTGTAAGCACTGAGGGGATCTGATGGAAATACCACAAGCTCAGTCACTCTGCTCTCGTGTTTTTTGGTTTTGGACTATTTTAATGAAGTTTACCAAGGGGCCACCCAATGAAGAAACACCTTTTATTCTGACCAGGTTCCTGAGGTAGGCTTAGATTTGTTATTATTGTTATTTACAGGAACCCTGGCTAGCACACCACAGGACAGTGAAAACTTCATATTTCTGTTATAGTCGGCAAAAGGAAGCTCTGTCTCACGATAATAATTTGCATTAGTGCCCTGGCTGAAAAGTGACATTTTTTGGCCTTTTATAATCTGTCATAACATCAAGTTTTGCTAATTTTTCTTTCTGCAAGAAATTATCCTCACAGTTCCACTCAATGATAATTTGTGTCTTCTTACCAGAAAACTAGATCTGTGTCACTTGTACAAAGGTCAGTGAATTCCAGCTCTAAAATATCTCTAGAAATACAAGTCTGGTAGGGAAGAAGGTATTATACTGGATCCCATTCTATTACATTTCATTACCTCAGTTTATTCAAGGACTGATGCCATGCAAACAGTAAAACTAGTTTAGCTTTTCATAGGCTCACATTTCTTTATTCTTTTCCTTGGTTTAAACCTATCAGTGACCCACCACTCATAGGACCTGTGCAACATGCCAGCACCTCTGATGCTCTGCTGGTGTACTTGATGTAGGATATAGTGCTCTGCAGAGAAAAAATCTGTAGTAATCCTTGCTATTTGCTGCATAACACAAAGGCTGCCCATGTGTCCACTCTTCTAGAGATGCTGGAGGAGGAGGAGGAATGCTGAATATGGTTTTCAGATGAAATGCCATAAAATGTTTTCAACGGCCCCTGGTACTGTTTAAGCAACATGTTTACTATTAGGCTTTCATTACCATTAGAGAAGGTTTTTGAAGTGACTGTAGCTGATTTCATGAACACATTGATTCTCTGCTACTACTGACCCTGCCTGATAACACTTTCGTTTAAATGTCCATTACTATTTACATTAACTAATGGTTAATTACCATGGAATTCCTAGGGAAGTGCATAAGACAAGCCATAAGAATGCCAAATGAGTGCATTAATGATTGGTGCTATCACAGTGAATACCAAATGATTTCATAATGACTGGGGAGGTAATATATAATGGAAAGAATTGCTCCCAATTTGATATACTCACCACAGAACTAGGACTCATTCTTGGACATCATTCAGAAACTGCAGCATAGCCTGGAGGTCTTTCTTTCACTCCTGCAAGGAGCTTGCACTGAAGCTCAGTCCACACCCTTGCAGAACACGACATGTGTTGGAATTTATTTTTTTATTGCTCATTGTTATGAGTTGCTGCTACTGCCCAAAGCACTATAGCTCATACTCAATGCGGGAGAGAATCTGAGCTTCAGAACATCACTTGGCCACTGCATTTGAGTCAATATTCAACCTAGAGTACAAGAGGAAATACTTTTACCAGAAGGGACTAAAAAAATGTGTTTCTGGGCTCGGGTCTCTTATTAATGCTAGTTACCATAACCTTCCCTCTAGTCTGAGGTGGTTTTTCATAGGATATTCATCACCATAGCACCTGAGGACCAGGGTGACAAACTCATGGATAACACCCGTCATGTTTCTTCTCTTCTTTGGGGGACTTTGCCCTTGCCAACTTACCATAAAATGAGCTCCAGTGCTGGGAAGCAGGACAGATCTTCAGGGAGGTGTGTACCTGTTTTAATAAACAATGGGGGTATATAAGATTTGTTGACATTTGATGCTGTAGAACATGTCCATACAGTACTAAAGCCAAGATTTTTGTTTTAAATTATGTAGAAGGTTTGTTCAGTTCTGGAAAAGAAAAGTTTCCATTCAACATGATAGAAATAGAAGTTTAGATTCTTCTGTCTAACTATCCAAGTAAAACACCAGCTTCTATTCCAGTATATTTGGAAGAATAAATAAAGCAGGTGAGAGGCCCAATCTACAGCCCTCTGCAGGCATTTAGAGTCTGTTCTTTGGATGAAACTCGATGTGAAGGACGAAGTGCTGCACAGCATATCCAGGAATTCATTGTTTTAGGAGAAAGGCCAAGCACTAGTAGGCACTGATAAGTGAAGTGGCCCGTAGCACAGTGGTGAGTGTCCCTGGCACTGAACATCTTGGCGGCTATACATTTGCCAGTTTTGCATTCAAAGAGTGGATCGGCAAAATAATCAGATGGGTCTCTTCCCTCTTCGACTTCTGTGATTTAAGAGGAGGAGCCTGTGTTTAGTAACCAGTGGGCTCCAGCTCCACAGGAATAAAAGCATTAAATGCAATGTTTCTGATAACTACAAATTACCCCATGACTACTGTAGCGCCTGGGACTTTCTGGCGACCCACCGCGAGAGCTAATGAAGATGCCCTTTTATAAAGCGCAGGATTCCTGGCAGTTATTTTTAATGGGTCATGCTGTGTTAGAAAATCATGCCTGCAAGATTCCCCGGAGTGGCAGTTGGGATGATATTGCTTTCAATGAATCACAGCAGCCACCATAAGGGCAGGGCAGTATCTATGGCAGCAGCACCGAGCAATGGCGCAGCATCAAATGAACGGCTCAGCTGGTGACATCTGGCCCCTCTGATCATAACAAATCTGTAGTGTGCAGTACTCCAAAGAGTCCATCCTTCAAGATGATATGTTAAAATTAGGTGTCTTCTTCTCTTCGTCTTCGGTGACTATTCAGGCAGGCATGAGAGATCCTATTAAAAAATGCAGGAAGCAGTGGATGAAAGTTGGGCTCCTAGGTTCATCTTTCCATAGTAAACAACTACTTTTCACCTTATAACTGAATTTGGTTATGGAAGAAAGGTGTTATCTTTACAAGATGCTCAGAGCAGGCAAAAAGATTCTGCTGTGGTCATGAAGGCCTTTGAGAAGTGTTGGTAGGCACCAAACAGGGTTTTCGTGACTTTCGGCTTCCTCTCACAAGGGTGGGTGGGATCTTGGAAAGAAAAATAGCTCAGTGTTGGGCATTGGTTTCCAAACATGAAATATCATTACTAATTTCCTGTCTCACTGGCCACTTCATTGTATCAGGGGATGTTTTTCACATGCTTGCACAGATCCTTCGATAAGAGAGAATTTTCTTGGTGATACTCAGGCATTGTGAAGGCAAGAGGTGGAACAGTCTGTGACAAATAATGAGAGTGAAATGCCAGCCTTTGAAAGGGCTTTGCTTTCCCTACATCGAGCGCTTAAAAAGCCATCTGCCTGCTTGAAATGGCTGCAACACATGGTGCTCTTCCCCAATCCAATATGTGCTGCAAATTGTAGGCACATGGATCCAGTCAAGGACACAGTGTCTGCCTTAACTTTGGATCTCCTTGCTGTTGTCAGTAGGAGTCTCATCCTTAAACTTAGCTCTTGTGTGTGTGTGTTAATTATTTCCTTCTCATGACCAGCTGGCAGAGTGCTTCAGCACCTTAAGTTGCTCAATTTGATCTCTGTGCTCAGGAACAAGGTAATTAAGCAAGCTACAATTTACGGAAATGTATTTGCCTTGACTTGTTGCATGTCTTCAGACAGTGCTCCATCCTAAATCATTTGATAATGTAAGATGCTCTGTGCAGTTCCCCCGCTTGACTGAGGGTTAGTTCAACAGGTCACAGAATCAGTAATTGATTCTCAGTGTGTCTCTGTTGGTTTTATTACAATAATGAGGACCATCTTTTTTCATCTCTGCTAATACGTTACCGAAACCATCAGCTTCTCAGTTTGGTGTCAGGATGACTTTGACAGGTTGTTAGCAACTATGTGATGTACAGAACATCACAGAGATGTCTCAAACTGTGTTGCTGTGTACCTTAGAGAGCCTTAGGTGGTCACAAAATAAGTGAAATCATTTTGGAGAAAAAGTTATAGCGAAAATTGAAAATATTCCTACAGTTTTGATGTCCTAATGAAGAAGTTCTTTATGCCAGTTTGTAGTCTTGATCAGTGAAGAATATTCTGTTTCACAGGAATTGGTGACATTGCAAAGCAGCTACACTGAATTTACCAGAGATTAAAAACTCGAGGAAAAAACTTTCCTCATCTCCTAAGGTTCTACTTTTTTCTTTTTTTTTTTTTTATTCTTTTTTTTTTCTTTTTTGGAAGAACTTATTAGTTAAGGTATGTGTATCTTGAAAGACTTGCGGGCATTTCAGATTGAAAACAGGAAACAAATAAAGAGATTAAAGTAAGAAAGGCAGCTCTACAGGATTGTTACTACTCCTTAACTCACCGATTTTTCTGCTACACCCCCAAATTTAGGGATTAAAACCCACCTCCCAGTCCAGGTAAAACTGCCTCATCAACATTCAGTCTGGGTTTATGTGACCTACACTTTTTGGCTTTGGGTTCTTAAATTATGTTGATGCTTTTGAGCTGTTTCAAGAGGAAGTTAGCATAATGTGGATAATACAAGGAAAATAAGTTTAATCAACTCCTGGAGTAACATTGCTGAGAGGTCTGTTTGCAAAACCAAGAAAAAGCAAGGCACTGTCATTTGAAAACCATGAAGCACAATACTTACGTCTTTATACACTAAAACAGTTTTTATGTACATGCTACTAATGAAATGGATTCAAAAATGTAGTACTTTTATGGTCCATTTTATGACTAGGTAATTATATATTTTACCTAGTCTAAATTAATTGCCATTTTACTGTTCTTTGGTTTAAAGTAAAAAAGGTATTTACTAGTATGCTGAGGAAGATTCTCAACACAATCTCAAACCTTTTATAAGCAAGGAGAATGATGTGGAAAAAACCTTCACTCTTCCTTCCTGCAGGAAAATTTTAGCTACTTTCTGGGGATACTTCTCTCACAAAGCCAGTCCGAGCTTTCCTGCCACACACTATCCTTTGGAACACAAGTGATTATCTTGGTTGTGCTCCTCACATCCTGCTCAGAGGCAAGGAGTGTTAGTGAGGTTGTTGGGGTCTCACAGAGGCAGCTGTAGACAGAGTCAGATATTTGCAGACATACAGTGAGCCTTGGGTGTGGTTGTGGTCCCAAATTCAGCAGCACACACACATGGACTGTTAGACTCAACGAGAATTCCGTGACGTATAATTAAGCATGTATTTATGTGTTGAACTTTCAAGCTGGATCAAGTCCCAAAGCCATGAAGGGGGGAAATATTTTACTGAAAAGTATTACTGAATGTTTAACCTCTACATAAACACTGCCACATATGACCTGAGGGAAGCCTCAGTATTCTTTCTATCTATCTATCTATCTATCTATCTATCTATCTATCTATCTATCTATCTGTCAGTGGCAGGAGCCTGACAATAAGTCTTTTCTTCCCAGAAGGCTGGTTAAGTACAAGCATGCTCAATTTTACACCAAGTGTAATATTATAATAAATAAACTGGGTGAGAGGGAAATGGAAAAAGCAGCAGATTATCTCTTGTCAGTAGAGATTCAAAAGGAAGGAAAGCGAGAATCATATCTAGTATTCCAGGATCAGAGATACCTAAATAGGAAAAAAAATTATGTCTTCTGAATGGTTTTCTTGCCACTGAGGGATTGTTCTCTAAATGACTAAAGTCTAAAGAGTCTAAAATGACTCTATTACATTGTTTTGCTACCTACACATATCACATAGATGGCTTTTACCGTTTTTCTTGAGAGATTAAGTTGCAACAGAACTACCTTTTTTTCCACCTGAGTGTAAACATCATTAGCTTTCTAAACATTATGGAAGTATTGAAAGCTAGTGAGAAGCTCTGAAGATTATAAAGGAGAAGAAAAGCCCACCTGTGGTGTCAGGAAGGAGCCACATGCGCTCCACACCCACGGTCCCCGGAGCAACTTGGCTGCTGGCGATGCAGCACCACACTCTCATCGCTCTTGTAACTACAACCCCATTTCACAATGCTTTGCTCTCCGCAATTCTGTCTTACATAAAAAGACTCAGGAAGAGCAACAGAGCTTTCAAAACACTTCCCAATTTACTTTAAATAATTTATCTTAAATCTCATATGTTTTTAAAGCTTTTCTCCTGGTCCTTTAAATACGAAGGTAGGTGTTGGTAGGGAACTTAATAATTCTCTTATTGTTCTTATCCACCTCCCTGTTACTTTGTTGATCACAGTAGCATCCAATTTCTGTGAGCTTTTTCCTCATTAAAGAGAAAAAACAATGCTATGACTACCTTTGTCATTATGCATACAGGACTGGAAGTACAATATTTAAATGATCCATGATACTTTTGATTTGCAGCTACATGCAGAGGGGAAAAAAAGGAGACTATTTTAAGCTACTGAAGCAGTCACTCTTGGTGTCTCAGCTCACCATTATTCTCTCTCCCTCAGCAAAGCCTAGTCAGCCACCATCCCAAGAAAAGCAGTGCCAGCATTGGGGAGAGCTATTCTCTGTTAAGTCTTCAGATCTTAAAGGGCGGTGGAAAACTTCACATTTTCCCAGCAGGAGAGCAGGGACTCAGTGTAGGTGTAAATCTCTGGCAGCTGATTGTTGGAGCCCACAAGCTGTACCTTGTAAATAATTCACTTAGGCACAGAAAAATCTGCATATGAGGATGAAATGTCGTTTATAACTCATAGGATATTTGCTTCGCTGAGAACAACTTTTCAGCCCCTTCAACTCATTAAGTAGCACTAAGGAAGAAGGAATAAAGGTGATGTAAAATAAACTCTGCTTTTGGCTTGTAACTAACAGAGAACGGTTAACAATAACAGAGATATAAATGAAATTCTCTAAAGGAGAAGGAAGGGGCTACAGTGTTTCTCAAATCAGTCAGCTCAGTATAAATTTTACAGTTTCCTTATTATTAACTCTGTCAGAACCTCATCCTTCACATTATTGGTAGGGTTGGACTTATAAGGAGGCCTTTACCTGGAGGTAAGGTTCTGGAAGGTGTTGGAAGTGTTTCCTTTTATGCATTTTTGTGACTTGGAGTGGTTTGTTGAGAGAAAATACAGTGTAGTAAAACAGAACACCCTTCACTGAAATTTGGTTCTATCATAACCGATATAATTTCTTATATTAGTACATTACTAACATCTTAAGCCTCTGTTTTTCAGATGCTTATAATTTTGCAAGACTTAAGTAATTGACTTGAAGTGTTTCACATGACTCCATGTTGAGTGTTGTTGGAAAAGTGTTCCCCAAAATCCTCAGGTGAATAAGTGGGTTTATGGAACAGAAGTAGGGAAAAGGTATGTGCTGTCTGTGTTAAAAAGTCTGGGGAATCTCAAAAAGAAGATGAACAAATGGTTCAAAGGGATGCAGGAAGGTAAACTGAGACTGAGAATTGGAGCAGGGTGCAGGCTTGGTATTAATCATGACCTGATATCTAAATGTTTGTTATCAGAGTGTTATCAGAGTGTTTGGTCGAAGTGGATCAGTGCCTTCAAAATCCAGGCTATTCACCTCTCTCACCTGTGAATGCTACACTATCTGAATTCTGCTTGTACAATGAATGTGGTGGGTTTTAAACCCTGCTTTTCCACTCATTACCCTTTGTCCTCATGCCATTTTCATTGAAAACTGAGGCAAAGGTATTAACTTAGTTTTGGGCATTTATAGGTTATCTTTAATCTCTGCTATATTCTCACTCTATAGCAGCTCCATTTCTTCATTCAATGTTCTCTTTTTATTTAGACAGCTAAGGAAATGGCTGCTATTTGTTTTAATCACCTCTGCAAGGTTTAACTCAGCTTAACTTTCCAGAAAACTTTCCTTCTGGGGATATTCTCACTTTGTGTCTGTATTTGCTGCCTAAGGAAATAGCTTTCTTTACTGTTCAGACCCTTTCCTTCTTTGAGTCCAGGCTTCATTCTAATAATATAGTTTGAGGGGGTTACACAGTTGAGTCTGGAGACTTTCCTTGCTTTCACTTTGCGGTCTGTGTGCTCTGCTGTTCAAGTGACTTCCTTAAGTAGCTTTATTAATCTCTGAGCACTTGTGTTTTCCTACTGAAGGTATCTAGCAGATAACTCACTTTGAGTGTCTTTCCTACTGAAAACATCCTTGATGTGACTATGTTCTGGGTGCTGAAGATAGGCAGTAGATTCTTCACTTTCATTTCCAGCTCCAAACCTATCATACACTCCCCAGTGTGCAGTTTACCAGTCTGTAGATCACCCCTGGAGAAAGGCTTCCTGATTATCCACAGTCAGACAGACCTGCTTCTTTGTGTGATCCTCAGCTGTCTCCCTTCTTCCTGAAAGAAATTCTTCTTCCTGAACTTCTCTTCTTCTTTCTGAACTTTCTGCTTTGTCCCTCAAAAACTATTTTATCTGTTTGGAACTTGTCTCTTTTGAATTCTCTCAGGCAAAACTTCTTTCAACAGCTCCTCGTGATGCACAATGTACACAAACATGTCCATGTACAATGTGCTGTTTGTGCACCTGGCTGGTTTTGCTCTCTCTGTATTGCCCAAGTCATTGTTAGAGGTAAGCTTCAACTTTTAGAGAAAGAAGAGTATCCAACCTGCTCCAACCACCATCTCCCATGAAAAATCCCTTCCTTTCTGATCCCTAGTTCCCCAGCTCGTCAACTAAATGTCCAGTTCATTCAAAACTTCCTGTCTCAGGGAGTCCAGACTGATTGCTTCTTGTATGTCATGGAAAGAGAGGTGTCAGTCAGTGGGCAAAATATTAACTCCAAAAGCTTGCCCGAGTTATGAGTTAGAGTAACTGTTCATAGCTTGGACAGGATAAGGTGTCCAGATCTTATTGATGTCACCAGTAAAAAGGAAAAAAAATGGAAGAAGGCAGGATCAGGATCACGTCCACCCTCTTTCCAGTCTCTTTAAGATTGAAGGTCCCAAACAGGGAGTGGACATATACTGCTTTGTACTGAAAGATTAGGCAAGTTGGACCAGGATTTAGGAGTCTGAAAATATATGACAGGTGTGCAAATAAGCAAATGGGGCAAGGTGGGGGGGAAGGCATTGGAATTTTCATCAGATGGCAATCCCACTGGTACCAGGGACACAGGTCTAAGAGCTGTCTAAGAGAGAGATGCACAATCACAGAGTCACAGAATTAACTAGGTTGGAAAAGACCTTTGAGATCATTGAGTCCAACCTCTAACAGCAACAACTCATAAGTATAGTAAAAAATGGAGGGACAAATAAACAAAAAAGAAACACAAAAAACCCCAACCACAAACAGACAGTTCTTCACCAGCAACAGAGAAAGAAGTAAGTAAGTAAATAAATAAATAGCACCTTTCCCTAGTCCTGTATCAAAAAACAGTTCCAAGAAGAAAACCCCTCTGATTTAGGCTTGTGCAGACAGCAGGAAGAAGAATGGGTCAGCAATAGCCAAAGGGTTTCAAGAGAAGAAGAAAAGCATATGAAATATATTAAGAGAACAAAAAATATGGGAGAGAAAGTAGATTCATTAATAAATGAGGAGGAAGAGTAAATCAATGACGGTTCTAAAATGGGTAAACTACTGAAATGCTTTATAAAATCTGTTAAACAAGAAAAATAAGGGCAGGAGAAATGGATAATTAAGTAGCAATAACGACTTTGTCAAAGCTATTGATGAACAGCAGGTAAGAGAATACTTAAAACATCTGAATATATATACACATCAGCAGGTGTGCATGCATTTCAGAGTGTTAAGGGAATTAGCTAATGAACTTACAGAAACACTAGCAATTACTTACAGAAAGTTACAGAGTGTGATGGGAAGGTACCAGAGGGCTGGGAGAAAAAAAGAAATACTGAACTTCTGAAAGGTAAAAAGTGAAAAAAAAGAAAATAAAAAAAAATCCAAGCACTAAGAATTCAGAGGTCCAATTTCTGTTCCCAGTAAGGTAATGACACATGTATTAAGGTAGAAATCAAACCACAAGTACAATTAACCGCGAGGTTTTCTACAGAATAAATCATGACAGACAAACCTTGATTTTCCAGATCAAGTTACAAAAGTGGGCAAAAAAAGTGAAGGAACATAGTGCATCTGGACCCTCCCGAAATCCTACTTGAAGCAGGAATTAACGCTGATGTGAATGTCAGCATTGCCATGTAAACCAAGAGTAAACTGACAAGAAGGTCCATAAAATAAGGAAAAAAATAAGTTGAGGTGTTCAGTTACTGAGGACTACCTACAGTGATGCTATACAGGGATTTGAGCTAGGTCTAGTTTTATTCAACATTTTTTATGATGATGTGGCAAAGGGTGGAGGAGGACAAGGTGGAGAGTAGCAGAATGGGTTTCTACATGGTATACACTAAAGCAAAGATGATAAATGATAACAGTAAATAATAAAGTAATGATAAATCTTGTAAACGTATATGGGTGAGTCAAAATAAACCAGCAAAACTCAATGCAACTGTTCAGATCAGTGGCTACTGCATTCCAGCCAGGATGCAGAATGTGTCCAAATCATAAAAACTATTATTCAAAAAGCAAAATGGGAAGTTATTTCAAAGGTAAAAATGAAAACGCTTCACTCTGAAGATGTTAAATCATTATGCTTTCTTATGGAAACGAGAGATGAGGCCAATGGCATTTGGTTTTCCCAAGAGTCCCTCTGACAAGTTCTAGCAACGGTTTCCTTTTCCACAGCACTTTTGAGGCTGCATCAAAAGAGCTGTGTACAGTTTGGGACATGTCAATCTCAGAATGCTGTCAAGAAATTGGAGACAGTCCAGAGAAGAGTAATCCAAATGATTAAGAGTCTCAGGGGATTCATTTATAAAGAAGATTAAGTGAATTATATTTTGATTAGGAGTGCATTTTAATGGTGTATAAGTAACAGAAAGACATAAACACCAAGCAGGGAACAGGGTGATTTAGGATGGCCCCAGAGGTTTTGATGGGATAAAGATCAAAAGAGAATTTAGACAGGGTATCAAGAAACATTCCTTAGCTCTGAGGGATTTTGATTGCATATTTCACCCTTTTTGATTTCAGAATGGGCTTCAGAAGACTTCAGTTCCCACTTCTGGAGTTGTCATGTAGGACAGAATAAAAGACTTCTCCATCTGGAGGGAAGGATCTCACAGTATGATCTAGTGATTCTCTGCACCTTTAATGCCTCCTATCTCAGTGCAGAAGTAGGAGAGCACCATTCCCAGGGAGCTGGCCCCACATGGTTTCCATTCCCCAAAGCACTCATCTGGCAACGTTACCTTAACCCCAGCTAATGAGTAGATCAGTCAGTAAGGGAACTCCCAGGGGTGACTGAATGGGTGAGGAGCTACATTAGCTGATCACACCTGTTGTTTATCTCTTTATAAAAATAAAAGGCAGTCTGCTGCTGTTGTGTGCATCTGCTGTCAGTGCTTGGCTATGATGACAAAGACAGAATCATAAGACAGCAAAGTATGAAAGGACAAATGCAGGAAGATGGACCTATGCTTAATGAAGACACTGTAATAAGTGACCTTTCTCAAATTAGTGACTGAGAAAATGCTTACTTTTTCTTCTAAGATGCTCCAGGACCTTAAACAAGCATATAAATTCAGATCTGAAAGTATACATGGGCTGAAGAAATTTCATTTTTACGGAAACTATTCAGTTTCTATGGGAGAATAACAACATTCCCATTGATTTGGGATCAAGTAATTTCTTCCATCATGTGTCCTACTCTAACTGGTTCTGAGGTTCTGAAGTATTTCTGTAATCTACATAACCAAACAACCTACTTTAGTTAAAATGTTGATGGTTGTCCTATTTGTTTAAACTGAAATTAATCTCAGAAAACTGGACTGTGAAGAAAAGTGTAATCTTAGATTTCTAGTGAGAACCATGTGTTTGGAGCTAACATCTATTTTTATCACCTTTACTGGTAGCTGTGCAGCCAGATCTTTTCTGAGTCAAAGATATACATTACAATCAAATATGGGGATATTTCCTAGTACAGATTGTCTCACGTATTTCCTTTGGTTTTATATTGGCCTAATTCTGATATATTACCAGTTGTATGTTGAAATGCTGCCTTAACATTAGTGTGCTTTAATGACTGCTCCATGAAGGAGGGAAGGGCTACAGGGTTTCTCTTCCTTGGTGCATCTTCAGAAATGCACAGCCCAGTCCAGCTCAGATTCTCCCTATGCTCTGGGCAAGCTTTTCCTGCCCACAGTTTGGTCCTGTGCCACTGTGGGCAGCTGAAATGGGGCATGAGGAGATACCTTGCTTTGGATACACATCAGTGGTTGGCATCACTGCTGACTGAGAGTGCAGGCGGCTGCTTTCTAATTTGGGTGCTGGAATGGTATAAAAGTCCTTTTTTGTTTTTGTTGCTGCCCCTTCTGTGTCTCATTGTTCTTTGAAAGGTCTCCTCTGCCTTACCAGTTCTTTTCTAATATATGTAGATCACAGTTTCACTCAGGGAGAGAATTGACATTTTGCATTAGACTCTTAGGCCTGCTTTGTTAATTTTAATTATTGTTCATTTACAAGTGCTGAATATCGTGGACTTTCTAATGGATGCATGGCGGTCCTTGTGATGCATCCAATTTGCAGATGTCAGGTGCCAGGCAGCAGAAGATGGAAGAAAACAATGTACGTGCAGACAGTTTTAGTCAGTGGTTACAGCCTGAAAAGGATGAGCCAAAAGTTTAGGCTGTGTTTGGACTCTGAGCAGCATCCAGTACGTGGGTATTGTGGCAGGTCTTCCTCTTGCTACAGTATGTCAGTGTCAGCCTCCTGCTTGCAAGTGCTTCCTGCCACTGCTGCTCAAAAATGCATCCAGTCCCAAAGCAACTCTCCTCAGAAAAGACGTCTGGATATAGTACTATAGTACTATAAAAAGGATGTATATTCCAATTTAAAATATGCACAGATCATTCACCGAGGTAGCAACGATTCTTCTTCCCTTCCCCCAAGATAAGAGTGTAAATCACATCCTCTCAACAAGGCAGGTAGTGAGGATGACAAAATTCTTACATTCCTAAAGTGTTATTGGAGAAAAAATGTCACCTCCATGCATAATTGCATAACTTTACTACCTGTCATTTTCTATCAATCAAAAAAATGTTACACTTGAATTTGAGGACAAACATGTCTAATAAGATTTTAGATTGACAGCTGAATAGCTGTACTCAACCTTATTTTAACTTTATTTTTTTGTTGTTGTTCACTGAATCAACATAGAGAGTATTACACCAAAGTTAAGGGAAACAAATACTCAGATATATTAATCCCTCATGCACACTTTACCTCAAAAAAAGTAGAATTTCTTTCTCTGTAGGTTTTGTTAGTCAGCTCCCTTCAGTCTCACCAGTGCTGCAGCAGGAGACTAATGTTTCTTCCACTGTATCTCCAGTGCAGCGTTGCCAGATTTTATTTTGATTACTAGAGAAATGTGTTCGGTCACATGTGATCAGCACAGTGCCCTTGGCACAGCAGAGGCTCCTCCAGTGGCACCCCACATGTCCTCAAACTCTTCTCCTGGTTCAGGGCTCTGGCTTGATCATCCTTTGAGTGAAATGTCTGATTCCCCGCAACAGCCCATGCCCTGGACCCCAGAATATACCCTCCCTGGGCCCTGGTCTTCAGGGTGTACAGCAGTCTTCTGTACATTGGGGATTTATTCTCCATCATCAGTAGTGAATAGAGGATCTCACCTGCTCTTCTTTCAGTTTTCCCTGTGTTAAACAGCACTCTCTTTCCTGTCTCTACGTACTGTGTTCTGTGTCTTTCTACCACTGCACCTTTCTTGACTTCCTCCTGAAAATCCTAGGGAACATTTTTCCACCATTGCTTTCCTCCTTGAAGCTGCTTGTGCTCTACGTTGATATCCTCTCCATTTTTCTTTTTGACATTACCAATACTCCCCACCCTTGAATAGATTACCAAGAACCTGTTACTCAATTTCAAGCCCTTTTCCTCTTAGTGTTCATTTTCAGTCAGCTCTGGTTGGACCTAACTTAAGCTGTAATGCATTAATAATGCTGAATTCTGCTGAATTCATTCTAAGCCATCACAAGTGCTCCAGAATAGGCTTTAAAATGACAAAGAAGTTACCAGGACCTCTTTAACATATACACACAAAGAGGAAGAGGTAGTCAACTAACCTTGGCCATCTTTTGCATTTTTTTTCAGTTCTGTATGTGAAATCACAACTTCATTTTTCTAAAGTACACCTGGATGAGGAGTAAAGTTAATGAGAGGGTAGGGAAGACGGGTTGTTTTCAGAGAAGAAGTGTCTTGCTAAAACTTCACACAAAGAACACGATTATTTCCCATCAGAGGATATCAGATCATTCATGTGTTCAACCTTACATTCCTTCAGCTCTACAAGGAGGCCATGGTGACCTTCCCATACTTGTACTGCAATGCAGCTATGGCCAAAAAGTCACTTCTTTCCCTGAATAACTGGGTGAGCAATGATGAGGTTCAGGTGAGAAGCTGGCCTCCACGCTTCTCTCGGTTGCTCAGTGTGCTTTAATGGACCAGACATTCCAGGGACAGGTACTGGAGACTTTACATGGTTGATACGCTTTGTTTCTCCCTTGCAGAAAAAAAGCAAAGACCAGATGGGAATTTTGTGCCTAGATTAGAATAAATGTTGTGAAAGCAGGAGGGCTAGAGATTCCCAAAGCTGATCTTCATTTGGCTAACTGACACTGCAGAAACATTGATGCTGAGGCAGCCTGGGCTTGAGTGTGAACAACAGAAGTCTTCCTCGAAGGCAAGGTACAAGCTCTTATCCCATGCTCACTGTAATTAGACACAAACTGGCTCTTCCTCTGCATGTGAAAGTCACATCCTTGATTGTAGTGGAGGTCCCAGCAATTCGTGGTCTGCTTCTGAAGCAACACAGTATATGCTATATGTTGCTCATGGCTTGTGACAAAGCCATAAATGAATGTCCAGAGACTGCTCTTGGTGAAGTGTCAATACTGGAGCAGTATTATCTTCTAAATTCTTTAATGCATCCATTCTGAGTTCCTGAAATTGTTTGGACTAACTTAATGACTAATGAGCAAGTATTTAAAAGAGCCTTCATATCTGCAAGAATAACCAAGGAGCCAGATGTCAAACTGCTATCAGCCAAAGTCACAATTAAGTGCAACCCACAGTTTCTATAGCAGGCACAATTAATTGCAGGCACAAAACTATGACTGCAAACCAGTGGCCATTAAAAAAAGAAGATTGAGGCGAGACATTCTGCGCATTCATGCTATTATTTAAATTAACAACAAATGATAATCTTTTTTGCTCTGCAAGATTTTTCACATTCAATCTTAAAAATCCCTCACAAACCGCAGTGGCCCTGTGTCATAATATTCAGTGAAAGGGAAAATGCTAAGACTCATGGGAAAGTTTAAAATCAAATTAACTTGTTTAGCCCTGATATCACACATTCTGTTCAAGCCAGATCTTTTCCCAGTGAGGAGAGCAGCCTTCTGAAAAAATTAGAAGAGGGTATTTATTTTACTATTTCTTCTCTACTAATGATATTAATATTTCCAAAATTTTATGACTTGAATTCAAGGTACTGCCATAAAAGTGATCCATGGAGTGTAGGTTTTCTAGGGTCCCTTTGCTATTGCAGCAGGTTTACAATGGTGCTGAGGAAGGTCTGCAGGACCACATTTTCCTGAAGGAGCTGTGTCCTGGCCAGGCCCTCCAGTATGCCTTTCCAAAAGCAATTTCCTGTGTCCCCTGCAAACGGTTACCAGAAATTGTCTTTCTCAAAAGAAAAATGTTAAGGTCTCCACACCCAAGAAACAGACAGTCTTTGTGCAGCCAGTGATGGAGGGATGGAAGAGGCTTTGCTTTTTTTTCTGGTGACTTATGAAAATGTTTCACCAGCCATTGCTCCACCTCTTCGTGGAAAATATTAGACTGTGGGATCATGCCTGCCAGATTTCTCTGCCTGTCAGGCTTCAGGATCAGAAGCACAGTGGCAGAAGCCCAAGAAATGCTCACAACAGAGTATACCTGCCTTCTTCTGCTCTCTCTACAGTCTGTCCTCTCACCTCATGAATATCCTGCCAGGGAGATGGGGAAAGGGTAGATGGAGAGGGTGAGGCAGCAGAAGTTGCTGGGGATCAAACAAAGTGCAGGAAGAAGCGGGGAGCTCTTGCCCGCTACGTGACAGACAGATGCAGGCAAGTGAGCTGCTTTATCCACTGACAGCAACCTGGCTGCATCCTCTGCCTGCACCCAGCACACTTCCTCTGTGAAGCAATGGAGAATTACGGCTGTGTATTTCACCCCCATCCACATTTTCTGTTTCTGAGGCATGCCAGCCCTCTGCCAGTGCGAACTGCAGCCAGTGCACTCAGGCCTGAGAGCTGAGCTGTGGGCAGGGGTACCATGACTTGTCCCGGCAGGTGAACCCCTGAGGCGCTCCCACAGCATCACCTGTGCTGCTGCTCAGCTTTATGCCTGCATTCAGTGATCAGTTTTTTCCATCTTCAATCCATTTCATTGTGATGCTTGGGTAGGAAAGGTTTCTCAGGGTCTCACTTCTCTAGGTTTAAGTGGGACATCTGCCCAAAATGGGATGGTTTTCAAAAAATCTTAATTAAAAAAAAAATCATACCCATGCAATGTTTCTTATTTTGTTCATTACATCATCAGCCCCATCTGTTTTAGCGTTTCATGGGATTGCACTGGAATTGATATTGTGGGGCAGAAATTGATGATCCCCCCTCTTTGCTAATTAATCTGCAGAAGGAAAGAGAGACATGAAAGAGCCATTTCTTGTGTAGGACTGCTGCAAATTTTAGGCATGAGTGTTTGTGCTCAAATTCCTCAGCTCCTGTTGAACACTGGTGTGGTGAAGGATGAATACAATTGAAACCTTATGACTCTTAATATCAAAATGTTATAGATACTGCTCTTAGGACCACACCTGAAACAAGGTCTTGCTATTGTCCACATGTCATTACACTGCATTTCTTTCATAATGAATCGCAAAAATTTCTTTGCCAAGTTATAAGTAGTTTACATAATCCCAGAATGCAACATGGGATGGCTTTCAAAATAAAAATGAATAATAAGATCAGCATTTATTGTTTTTTTCCTTCTACATCGCCACTGAAAATTCTCATTGGTGTGGCTTTATATGAATGGTTCTCCAGAAGTAAATTATGAGCAAAATTCAAAGCCATCATAAATTTAATGTGCTTTTTTCCTGCTTTGGTGTACAAGACTTTCCATTAAGCTAGCCTCATATAATATACCTTGGATGTGTTCAAGAAAGCCCTGTAAATTATAGTAAGTATTTAAAATGGTAAGTAGACATTGAAAAAGGCCACATTAGGATTAATGAATGAAAGGGTTGATACTGAAAATGCACTTGTAAATAAATAACATGAAAAGTAAAGATGACACACTGTTAGGTTAGAGTTACAAGTGGGAGTATGATGATAAATCACACGACTGTTTGTCAGAGCTTCACATGTGGGTGCATGTACTCCTTAGTCCCTTTCTTCCCCTCCCCCATAGCAAAATTTCTCCCTTCCCTTGCCCCACTCATTGTGCCTCTGGGAGAGTGATGGAACTTGTCTGCTTTCAGCACTGACTTTCAGTGCTGGAGGTGTGCTGGGCTGATGAGTTCTCTGCCTGTTAGGAGCAAGGTATGCCTGTCATGGCTTTGGCTGAGCAAGGGCAGTACTTCAGGCCTGCTCCATCTATTCTGGTAATAAAGAGAATGTTTCTGACAGTGAGTGTATGCCAGGTTGCAGCTGAGCCTGGATTCACTGCTGCAGACCATAGGTGTGTTGGGAACTTTGTTGTTTTGCTCTCCTTGGCAACAAGCCATCTTGGGATGGGACCTGGTAGTGAGAGGCAAGAAGGAGAGAGCTAAGGACAATGTGGAATGTGGTGCAGGGGATGCAAGGCTTGCAGCAGGTGGAGAAGAAAGCATCTTCCCCTCTCCCTCCACTAGTCTTGGTCCTAATTTGTTCCAGGTTGTGACATAGGGCAGCTAGGATTGTAGCAGCAGTGCCACGATCATGGTCTGAGGTCTGGTCACAGTGGAAAGTTTAATTAAAGCTCTCTGTCTTGGGTTGAACAAATTCTTAAAAAATGCACCAAAACTTTCCTCCCAGGCAAGATTTTTCCATGTTTTCATTGTACCAGCCATAAAGGCCATATATACTCATAGAGATATTGGTGTCATCACATCTTGTATCTCATCTCATGTCATCATCTGTGGGAGCAGTACTGTGCAGCCTGTTCTGGCTCATCGCTGAAATAGCTCACAGATTGTGATCCAAAAGCATGGAGCAGAAATGAAAAGGGGGAGGAGGGAGGGGCTGGGAGACCAGAAAAGTGCGTCAGTACTTGCAGATCACCTGGGCGAAGGGAAGCATCTGCTTGATGACATTAGGGTTTGCATGTCTGGGACAGCATGTGTAAGGTAACTCGGTCTTTCGTAGCTGGGATTGGAAAGTCCAGGGTAGGGTTACCTCTGCTCAGAAATGATATAAAGTGGCTGCATGCAATCAAACTCTGCCTCCTAATGACACAGGGCAAGTCCAAAATATGATGGCCTTAATGGAGCTACTCTGGATGCAGAGCAGCGCAGGACAGAATCTGGCTGTGGCATGTACACTACATGAAGTGATGGGTGGGTACGTTTTTATAACCTGATTTTACTTCCCTCCATAGTATTCAATTTTATCCACATAGGCCCATTGAGAAAACAAGGTTCTGCTCTCAGTGAAGTGTTTATGGGCCCATACAGCCAAAGGAATACCTTTTATGTGCCTGTGGCACTTTGAATATCTTTGAATGGGAAGGAATCTTTGTGGGCAAGAATAAATCCACATACTTTTTGGTCTGCCATGCGAGGAAGGGCAGAGCAGCAGTCAGTGCCACCTAAATCTTTGCCAGACCCCAGGGAAGGATTTAAGTTCAGGTTCCGTATTTGAGTAAGCACTAGGAACAAATGGTAACATAAAGGTTAGTAGAAGATTATAAATAGGATAATAAATGGAGAAGGAAGGATTATACTACCACATTAGAAATCATTTGATGGGAAGGTAGAAACTCTCATGCTTTGCAATAATTTTTGAGTGCCCAGATTGATGGCAATCTATCTGTGTTATTTATCATAGAGATACATGTTTTGAAATAATTTTTTAAAGGAGCTTTTTTAAATTATTAGAGCTACAAATACAGGAGAGCACCAAAACTCTAATAGGCTGAAGTAGAATGTTAATAGTGTAGATATAAATATTTGCTGTGGATACGTGTCTGAGTATACCCAATCAGCTGAGAGAGGAAAAGAACATGTTTCTCATGTGGCCAGTATTATCTGAGTAATTTGGGTTATATTTTTGAATAGTCCTGATTAACTGTTTTATGAAGGACACTCTGTCAGATAAACTCAGATAATTGGTAAAGGGGAAGAAACCACAGTCCATCCATAGAGTGATTGTGAGCAGAAAGAGGTAAATTAGCCCATCTGCTTTGAATTCTTCATACAGCTCAATGCAGTTCATAAAACTGAAAGTCAAATAGTGTGTTGTAAAAGGAGGGCTTAGGAGTTGAGATGGTGGAAATGTAGTAACAATCTCTGCTCTTTATTGATCTCCATAACCAGAGTTTGCAAGTGACTCTCAACCTTCGGTTCTGCACTCTGTGACATAGATACAGTGGCATTTAACCAGCAGAAGCAAGAGGCAAATTATCAACATCTGCCCATCACTCTGGGCAAATTATCAATGTCTGAGTAGCATCACTCAGTGTTGGCCTGATTGAGCCGCTTCCCACGTTGTCGTGGTTTGACGCAGCTAAGCGTCAAGAACATGAAATCTGTTATTTTCATAAGGGGAAAATAAAAAAATATTGAGGAAAACTAGAGAGCTGCGAGGCAAAACAGGTTCAAACTTAAACAGTTGTGGTACAAAGAAAGAGTTTATTACTAATAGGATTAAAAGTGAAAAGAAATAACAAGAAATTAAAGCAACCCCTGCCCCCCCCACCCCCCTTCCAGAACTTCCCTCCTTTTACCCAACTTGCACAAAGGGTAACAGAACATGGGATTTTAGTCTGTGTTGCAGTTCTTGAAAAGTCTCTTTCTAATGCTTAAGGAGAAAAGGGTTTTCTTCTGCTTCACATGGTTCCCAAACTGCCACCAACAACAGACCTGCCTGGAAAGAAACAATCTGCTGTGGTGTAAAACATCTCTTCCATGAAAAATCTCACAGTTCCTTCACACTGCCAAACATAGGCTATCACATGGGGTTATTAATCTTTTTAAGGATGAGTTATTTTGGCCTGAACACAAAGGCTTTCTTTGCCACAAGTTTCTAAAAGCCTCTCACTGCTTCTATATAGCCTGGCATAGGCACTCTTCACAATCTTCACGGGCCCCACCTTGGGTGCCACTAATTATTTGTGCCAGTTTGGACAAATTTGGAGGAAAATATCCTCTGATAGAAGGCAGGTTACAACCATCCCTCCCCCACCAGGTCTGCGAAAAAAAAATTTTCCTCAGAGGAAAGTGAAAGAGATAAAAAACCTATTTATTTAACAAACACACAGGAAAAGGATAATAATGGTGAATAATAAAACCTCTCACTGGGGAGAAAAACCTGGGAAAATTTCAGAGTCCTTCCGTAGGTGTGGTCTCTCTCCTCCTCCTCGGAGCTGGGTCGGTGTGGGCCCACCTCCAGGGCCTTGGCGGAAAATTCTCCCAATGTGTTCTGATGTTGAAACAGTCCAGAAGAGAAGAAGGGAAAAAAACCCAAAGTCCCAGGAAAACAAAGTTCAACTCTCCGTCTCCCTCTGGAGAAAAGGAGCCGAAAGCTGGCTGAAAAGCAAGCAGGGTGCTTCCTCTGCTCTTGCTACTGCAGCCGGAGAACGCAGAGGAGTGTGTGTCTGTGTCCTTGAACAACTGCTTTGAAAAGTTCGCTTGGTTTTTTCCTTCTCCCCCCTCTCAGGCTCAGTTCAAAGGCACAGAAATGCACAAAGTTAATTTCTGGGCATAGAGCAGCGATAGGGGACACACATCATAAAGTCACCCCAAGACACATGTGAAAAAAAGAAATAAATACAGTTTTCAAGTAGACTAGTATTTTTTGCAAACATGCCATTGCAGTTGAGTTATGCAGATATGATCTGTCATGTACCCAGCCCCACATCATTTTATAAACAAGAACCTATGGAACTATATGGCTTCCATGTGTTTGTAAGTCAAACCTGTGGTGGAGTAAGAAACATGTCCCCTGCCCCTGGATCTGCATCCTTCCTCTTCAGATACGGGTAGTTAGAAACTTGAGGGTGCAGGCTCTGTGAGTCCGTACACGCCCTCTATCAAAGAAAGTGGAACAGCGAAATGTCCAATGTGTTTTTCATAGACAAGCAAATGGGAGGTTTGAACTGCAGGTTCATTACCAATGTTGTTCATTTTCAGCCCCCAAAGCTAATGCGCATGATGACAACTGTGGCTGTGATTGCAGCCCATCCTTCTGTTGTGCAGGTATATGTGTGGTGCACTTTCAAATGAGGCATCAGTGAATGTTGCGGCATTGGCAAAGTCGGCATGGGGTGGACAATCAACAGCAGCAAATGAGAGCAAGCAGAATTGAGATAATGATAACCTAGGAGGAGGGCGCAAGCCATGATCACGATTCTGCCACTGTTCATGATCCTGAACAGAACAGGAAAGAGCAGAAGTGCCTCTGCTGATGTCACTGGAGGTAGAGGAAGGTGTGGACAACAGAAGCCCGTGTTTTCATTAATAAACATATCATAATGTCCCTGCCTGGGAAGGGATTGGAGCAGCAGAAGCCAAATGAGA
Source organism: Corvus cornix cornix (assembly GCF_000738735.6). NCBI lineage: Eukaryota > Metazoa > Chordata > Aves > Passeriformes > Corvidae > Corvus > Corvus cornix. The sequence goes on along the minus strand of NC_046333.1, from coordinate 94,647,347 downwards.
AGGCAATCACGGGCAGCAATAGGAAGAACTACCACTGCCATAGAGAGGACATTGAAGATTTCCAAAGGACAATTTCCCATAGGTAGACTTCCACACTCATTTTGCTCTTCGTCTGGTTGAGAAATCCTGCAAGGAAGATTTCATTACAACCTGTCACGTGTTCAGGCTGGGCATCCAGACTACTCACTGCTTTCAAAACACACCTGAAATGCAGAGAAACCCTAGGGAGCTGCCGAGTTGCACTCATGAAAAAGGAGTCAGATGAGCAGCCTTGGCTCTTGGGTCTCAGGGCATGGGTGCCTCATGGTGGGGAGGATAGCCATCTTTTGCCTGAAGTATTTTGGCAGATGAAGCTTGGAACCTTGGTTATGCTGATGATGCCTTTTTCTGGTCTTAAAATCAAGAGGCATACACGGTTAGAAGGGGAAAAGGGATTTTACCTTGGTATTTATTCTTAAGGATCCTTAGGTGTACATGTCCAGGTCATATGCATCGAGATGTACCCCACCGACTCTTTCCCTGTCTCTGTGTCTCTCTCCTCCTGTGTGTCCCCCCCAACATTGGGTATAATATTATAGGCTTTACTAATTAGCATATCTATCAAAGATTCCCCAGTGAGAGGTTCAAGTGAGCCCCCCCTCCCCAGGGAATCTTCTCCTGGATGGTTCTATCTTGGTTTACAGAATGTGTTCTGGAGAGGACCTTGGGGTCTGGGGCACACTGATCCCTAGCTACGAAGCTTCTAAAATGTTTAGTCTCTTAGCTTAACAAACAAGTCCAAGAATGTAGGCAAAAAGCACTAGGAATACAGAAGCTGTAAAAAGGTATAACGGGTATAACAGGGGTAAAAAAGAAAAAGCAAAAATCTTCATGGCATCACTGGTAACACTTCAGTGGTGTTGTAAGTCACCAAGCAATCTTCATGAAGTTGAGCTCAGCTCCGTATCTGCGCTTTAGAAAACTTTCATTATATTTTAAGGGCTTGTTTTCTGCTTTTTTTTTTTCTTTTTTTGAACCTGAGAGCTTTTTACCTGTTTCTGCCATTCTCAGGTTTCAGACTATGAGATTAGTTTAGCAATCAGGAAATTACTAGCATCATGCTAATTTTAGTATTGCTCATGCACTGCAAAGTGACTTGCTACACAAGAAAAAACAACACACCACATTTGAGCAATATTTGTGCAATATGTCAGACACGTAGCAATATTCTCTGTGATTATCACCCCATACAATTTTCAAAGCAGTGATGAATTGTGACAGGTCCTCCTCTGAAATAACCCATCATAGTTTATGAAATCGGCGGAAGTATATCAGCTTACATCAGCTGAAGATCTGGGCTGCATTTCCAGCTTTCTGCTAATACATTTTTATGACGAAACGAGTACCTGAGATGAACTGAGAGTTAACCTCTCTAGGTTCACTTTATATCCTTCCTGTGAGAAACACTAGATATGTTTCAAATTTACTTAAACAAAGATTCAGCCACTGAGTATTGAAAATGAATAACATCTCTGGTGAAGTCTGGCATAAATATGGTAGAAATTTCCCCCATTTGTAGCAAGGATTAGGGTATCCAGTGGAAGCCACTGATTCTGAACTGTCAAGCAAAGAAACTTTCAGCAATTATGAAAACAGAAAGCAGACTGTACTTGCTACTTCTTTTTTAATATAAGCAATTTGGTTTTACCTAGGCTACGTCTCCAGTATGTGCACAAACATTTAGATGTATATAATTGCAGTGAAATTGTAGTAACATGGTGTCTATACATCTACAATACCATCAATGTAGTTTTAAACTTTACCGTGAAAGAGCACCATTTTCTGTGTGCGAATAGTGCAGCGTGGGGATCAGCAAAGTGTGACTCAACGCAGTTCTGCTGACTGGCTAAAAAGATACATATCCCTTTTTCTTGTCATTTAGAGGTGAAGAGGAGTTAATTCAGAAAAGGCCAAGTTACTGACACTTTTAATAATAAAGCAACACTTCAGAATGATGGTGCGAGGTGAACATTTTTTAATGACCAGTCTAACAACGTGAGAGAGACATGTCATGAGTTTCTCCCTCTATTAACATGCCTGAGACTCTTCAGTAGTTACCATCCTTAAGGAGATTTCCTTGTAATTTCTTTTTATTTATATATGTGTCTTTTTTTTTCCAAAATCCACCAAAAATGCTATTTAAAAAGACCACACGAAGAACTAATCTACCTTACACAAATGTCTGGTGGGCAATAGTCATGTAAATTTTGATTTACTGAATGCATGAAAGAAGGAGGCCACTGCCTAAGAAATGGATGACAGCATCTGAAAGTGGTTCCAGCATTTTAAAAGCAATTATGGAGGGTAGATTTATGCACAAAACCTGCTCTGTACATTAACTAAATTTGTGGGTTTAATCACTGGAAGGAGAAAACCAGCTATGAAATACTCAAAGTAACAGGTCATTGTAGATATTCCCTCGAGGATGTAATTTGTGCCGGTGTGTGTAGACAGGACTGCGCATATGTGTTGCAGAAGTGACAAAGGAAAAAGTCAGTGAACATCCTCCAAAAGCAAATACAGGGTAATGCTGGAATATATGGTTTCCTGAATAAAGAAAATAAAGCTGTGACTATGTGAAGATTTCTTAGTATGGGAATGGCAAAGGAGTAATGCATTCTTCACTCCAGTGGAAATTAATGGAGCATGCATTCCTCATTCTCAGTCTATTTGAGGCTGCAACAGGGGATATCACATCTGGCAAAACTACTTTGAGTCATGTTATACCACTTATAACATCATCTGGACCTTAGGAAACAGCTTTCTGAAAATAAGGAATGCTGTACAGTACCTGACATTAGCCCTGTTGAAAGGTACTGATAAGTTGCAGAGGCCTAAGAAATTAAGGGCCACATTTGCATGGAATTTCCCTGCACTTTATTACAGTCAATTCCCTGGTTTTGTAATTTTAACTGCCCTTTTCCCTCAAGCACTTTCCCCAGGGTGAGTTAGGGGTGCTCATTTGTGAAAGGGAACCAAATCAGTCAGAAAGGAGAGCATCTGGGACAACAACAACAGAGGAACACTGTGTACCCAGAAACATTACAAAATCTGGTATAAATTGAGAACATTCATTATTAATAGAAATACTATTTTCAAACTATGTCGCACTTTCATCTCTGAGGGTTTCACACACTATAGTCCTGATCCTGTGTTTGTATTTCTAACTCCCCCAGTTAGCTCAATCAGATTTGATAGAATTAGTGGTGTGAGGAGGATGTACACTTTATAAAGATTTGTGGAATTTGGCTATAGACATAAACAGCTTCATAAAAACTTCATTACTGCTGTGATGGAGGCTGCTCTCCTCTGGAAATTTCCATATATTCTGTGATTACCTTGCAGAAGGGGGATGGCAGTGGATGAAGGGGGTTTTTTTCCAAAAGCATCTTAGGAGTCAGGCAGCACTCACAGAACAGAACAGAGCCCTGGTTGGTTGGTACCTGTGAGTGAGAGAGGCTCCTACACAGCACTGTGTTGCATATGAATGGTTCACATTTGTCCCCTTAGGTTCACATTTACCCCTTATTCCTGCACTAGCAAAAGTGTGAAATGGCAACATCGTGATGTCCAGGAACGCCTGAAATAAAATTAACAGAGACCCATATTCCAGGAAGGGTCAGAGCTGTCTGGTGTTCATACTCTGAGATGACGGGAGACTTGGAAATGCAAAAGGGAGAAGGAAAGTCTGAATGTCTTAAAATCTCCCATTGGAACACATTGGCTGTGAATAGGTTTGGTATTCGTCTTTGAGCCAGAATGTGAGTCTGTTCCAAAATACCAGACCTGTGCACCCTATGGATGATCCTTAAAACCAACACCTCTGCCCAAACACGGGTGCCACTTGGCATCATCTGTCAGCTGGTAGCAGCTAGCTTAATCATCCCAGAGAGGTGATCATAGGACAATGCAGAAATTCTTGTATTTTGGGGGGGGAAGGAGGGTGGGGCACAGGTGAGTGTATGTAAAAGGGTAAAAGAGTTACCAAGTGCTCTGTTCAGGGGTCAATAAATTAGTGGGTGAGGCAGACAGTTACACACAGTAACATGAGGCTTACCATGCAAAGTAAGCTTAGATCCTTATTAAAAATGTACAAGGATGTTCATTTTTGCTATAGGATTTTAACTTTTAGATGTTTGTAATTATTTCTTTTTTTAACATTTACTTTTTTACAACATCGGTTATAGAAAGACCCCAGTGTTCTGTCCTGCACCCATGATTATAAAAATATTTAAAGTCACAGAACAGATATATGGCTAGGAAGCCACATATTTTGATTTATGTTATACTATGGTTGAGGCACATATTTGAAGGCAAGGTTTTTGGCTGACAACAGAATCACAATAGCAGTCTTCCAGCCATATATTATAGTGATGACCCCTGAAAATTATCAGGGTTTAATACAAGGCTATAATATAGGGTTTCTGGAAACTCTACATAAGCAATAGACAACATAAAAAGTCGTACTACTATTTATGTGCCATCAAATCACATTGGGGGGATTTGACCACATAAATAGTAAAATGACTTTTTGGGAATATGGAAATTAAAGAAAAATGTTTCAAATAGAAACCATAATTTACAGAAAAATCACAAATATGAAACAATGTTATGAAACCAGGAAAGTAGGAAGCAAAAAGAGAAAGGAAGACTTCTTGGAATCTTTTCCATATACTGTAAGATTTTATTTTTTTAACACACACAATCAAAGATGCATCCTGTCATGTCATATCATTATTACCTATATTTTTTTGTATTATATTGTGAGTTACGTGGGAGTTGACTGATATCTATGTTGTCAGCTGTTTGCCAGCTGTTTGCTCCTGGGATGAGCGGGGTGAATGTTAGCTTCTCAGAACCATCAAAATAAACAGCATCATTTCTCTTTGTTCTTTCCCTGCTGCAAAAAATACTCTGTGGATAGAAAAACTTCCCAGCCCCAAAATCTCACCCTCTTTTCTTGAATCGCTTATGAGTACATATCAGTATTTATCTGTTTCTCGTTGTTTGGTAATGCTAATAAAAACTGTAGAATATGTAAGAATAATAATTGTGGCACCTATGGAATATCAAGAGTGTAATGAGCACTGTAAAGACAAATGTGAAATTAAGGGGCTACTCCAAATAAAAGTCTGTTACCCAAAGAATGTAGCTGAAGTCTATGGAATTTTTGACATAGATGTCATTGTGAAGTGGGTTGGCCTTGGGCCATGCAAATTTAGTGGAAGATGAGCTGTGGCACTGCCTCAGGTTTCCTCTGTGGAACAGCATGGCACTGCGCAGCTGCAGGCCCAGCCTGTGGTGGGATCACCCATGTAACCCTCACTCCTCCCCCATGGGAAGGGTGCAGAGCTGACTCAAGTTTGCCTTCGATGACTGGAATGCATAAACCCAACATATTCTGAAGCAGAATAAAATTGTTACAAATGCTGGCAATTATTACCCAAGGTTTAGACCTATAGGCTTTTGGGATGTGAGGGTGAAGAAGGAGTTGTTATACTCCCTGTGATCTGGTTTCTTTGGTGAAGAAATTTCTCTCCTATGGTCCTGATTTGGTCAGTGGTTAACACATGCCTAGCCTCAAACATGTAAGCAGTGCTACTGACTTAAAAGTGCATTTATCTTATAGTATGTGAATATAACTATTCACTTGCCTAAACTTTATCATCTGCCTAAGTGCTTTGCTGGAGAGATGGTCGATATTCTTAGACTATTCGTAACAAAAAACCCTTTATTTTGAGGTAGTAAAAAATACTAAATTCTTGGAAGATTAAAGGATTGAGTAGACTTTACGTGTCACTGTTGTGCATACACTGCTCCCTTTGAAGTCAATGGAACTTGTGTGGGCCAAAGGGCAGAGATACAGGGTGGCAGAATTTCATAATATTGTGACTTAGGAGACAAAAACATCAGGGAACATCTAAAACGAGTATATGAACTTTTTAAATGCTTCAATGCTTTGAAGTACACTTTCTTTCTTTCTTTCTTTTTTTTTTTTTGGTGTGTGTTGTTGTGTGTGTGTGGTTTTTTGGTTTGGTTTTGGTTGTTTTGGTTTTTGGTTTTTTGGGTTTTTTTTTTTTAGGGAAAACAACCTGGAACTTTCTTTTTTACCTAGAATGTAACAGCTAACATCCACTTAAAGGAAAACTGCTCTTTCAGGGAGCTTCCCTGACAGTAAAACAGAAGAGCAGATGTTATTTAGAAGAGCTGAGGAGAACCTTCAGCATATACAAAAGAGACAAGAGGCAGTCTAGAGGCAGGAGGAGATGTTGCTGGAAACAGGAAGGTGAGCTCTTGAGCATAGAAGGGAGATACACAGAGAGCAGAATGATCATAAGCCAAGGGAAGGTGTACAAACCAGCCAGGAGAACTGTACATCAGAATCTACCTCTGGGAAATCTGTTGAATCAGGGAGGCTGTAATTATTTTGCACCTTGGATTACTTGTGTGTGCTCAAGCAAGAAAACTATATAGCTGTTTTCCTTGCTTGCCAAAAGAAAACAATTAGATAGCGTTCTTACTGATGCTCTTAAATGAGATTATTTTTGTTTTACAAAATATTGCTCTTATTTTTTGACTTTATTTTGGAAGCTTTGAAGTGTTGGATTTCTCCCAATATTAGGGGAAGGCTTAGAGCTCTTTATGATTCTTTCTTTCCACATGAGCTACACATAGGAAAGTGCTGAGCAAAGAGCAAGGAGTGCTTAGCATTCTGCTACACTGACTAACATCATCAGAAAATTGCACCTTTCAAGAACTGGTATAGAGACTGTGAGGCTGAACTGTTCAGTTTCTTATAACAATAGCATAATATTAATCACTTATTAACAGTCTTGGCCATTTGGCTTATTTCCTCATTTTCTACCGACCTTTTGAAAATCCTGTTTTGCCCTTGCTGGTCTCTTTACTTCTGAATGGCATCAGCAGCTGTATCTCGGTTTGAAAGGATGCGTGTGTGGAAAGGGAAAGGAAGAGGGATGACAGGCTCTAGCCAACATACTTTTGCAAACGACTGCTAGCTTACCACATTGCACTCTTCTTTTTTTCTGCTAATTACAGGAAAAGTGATTTATTAATATTTGTGCAATGGTAACTTCTCAGCTCACCCACAGCCTTTTCTAATCCAGCCAATTATTTTTAGTATTACTTTTAAGCTCTGTCTTTAATTAATGGGGTGCAGAAGTTTAAAACATATGGGGTTGCTTTTCTTAAGTCTGGGAAGAAGGAGAGTTTAAAAAGCCTGCAGATACACTTCTCAATATTGCACTTAAACTCTGTTTCTGAAAATACTACATGCAAGTTGTCACATTTTCTTCAGCTTGACATAAAATTCTGTGACGTGTCACATCAAATAGCAACAATCATGAAATTTTTAGGGATGTGTCAGTTTTGAGATACATACTTTCTTGCTTTGATCCACCATGGTTCAAATGGAAGATAAAATAATCACTTCCATTTCTCACTACTTCTTTATAAAAACATATAATAAAATATATATATTTAAAAATTTTCAAAGTATTTGTTCTGAAGCCCCTTTAAACAGAACACTCTTGTTGCTGCTAAAATCTGCTGCAAAACCATCGCTCGAGTTGCAGTGATGTTTTTTGCCTGCTCCACAGGAAAGCTCGAAAGGTGCCATCATTTCTGGGATACCCATGGTCATAGCTGGGCAGACCAATCTTGCCACATCTGGAGCACGGTCCCAGCCCTGTGAAGTCAGGAGCTGGTGGCAGATTGTCAACGCTTTGTGATCCAGGTCGGTCTGAATAAAACTTCAGCTGTCCTTTTTAGGTGACCAAAGAGAAAACCTCCCTCGGTCACTCACCGCGCTCCCTTCAGCAACAGGTGGAGCGAGGAGCGTGCAGGCTTTGCTGGGATTTCCCGAGGAAGCCACATAGCTCCAGCACCGCCTCTTCCCACCGGGTGAGCTGGGGTGAGTGAAGCAGCGGGCTCCCGCCATCGCCCCGGGCTCCCGCCATCGCCCCGGGCTCCCGCCATGCGGTCCCGCCGATCCCTCTCAGGGATCATCCGTCTTGGGCGCCCGTCACGGCCATGGTGGGTGGCAGCCACGTCTGTCGGGGGCCGGAGCACAGCTGCGGGAGGGGAGGGCGCGCAGGCCGCCAGCCCCGTCTGCGGGGCGATTCATCAGCAGGACGGCTACTGCTGGGAAGAATTCTTCCCTGGCGGGATGAACCTCCAGTGACTCTTCTCGGGGGCCGAGGACGTCCCCTTCCCGTGCGGGCAGGGCCATCGCTCAGCGCGGGGATGAACTCTCCCTCACCCCCTGACCCCCTCTTCAACTCCCACACATGCACCAAGGCGTGAACTGGGGCTCCGCGGGGCCCAGAGGCCTCCTAGCCCACCTCTGCCTCATTCCAGCTTCACGTCGGACACCGGGGGCTGGGGGATGCCTGTCCTCGGCCCCACAGCATCATCGCTGTTGCCCCGCACATACAGCGCCAAGCCGAAGAGGCTGCCTGCTGAGGCTTGACAGGAATTTTGTCCCATGCTGGAGGGTGCAGCCACCTTTCAACAATTTAGTCTTAATCTCCTCCTGGCCTGGACCCTCCAGACCCTCCCAGGGTCTCTCCCTTGCAAGACTGCACAGCCACTCTCGGGTTGCCCCTGGATGCACAAACCAAAGGAAAACTGTGGAGTCACTCTGGGACTTTGGTATCAGATGGGAATGTCCCTCCTGTTTTGGAGGAGTGAGTGGTAGCTTTTGCTTGATGGCTCTGGAAACCATTGCCAGACTGGGGGATCGTGCTGACATCCTGGAGACATGTAACAAAGGGTGCAGAAGGTGTCAGTTCCTGTTTCTGAATCGTCTGGTCTGACTATGTTCTTCTGGGGGAAGTGATAAGGAAACAGAAGCTCAAGGACAGCAGCTGAACCTTTGTGCTTTTTTGTACTTTTTTTTTCTTAACTTTTTTTTTTTTTCCTCCAGTGAAGCTTTCAGTGTGCTCGCCTTCTGGGTCCTCAGGGAATAATGTGCTCCGGCAATTTATTACACTGTCTCTAGGCAGAGCCTACCACTGCTATATCAGGGAATTACTTAAGGAGTTACTCAGGTCCAGGTGGCTGTTTGAGAACTTACATCAAGAACTTACATCACCTGCTTTCCCTTGTAGTTAAATTTAGGTCCCTTCGCTTGGCTCATTTCTCCTTTTATCGGGGCATAATTTAACCACTGGTCACTGGAGACAAAGAGAAGCCTAAATAAACTTCAGAATACACCTGAGAAACTCTTCTGGGGAGAGCTAAGTAGCAATTTTTTCTTCTGAAAATCAGTGTCCTTTCACAGTGACTCTAGTAGCTTCTGCCCTCTGTGTTGGATGAAGGAAGTAGCAGACAGGAGAAGAGAAGGAAAAGATAGCATGACAAGAGATACCAGGAACGGCAAGGGAAAGGTGAAGCAAAGGTGTTTGCTCACATCGGAAAAGAAGAGACAGAACTTATATTTCTTTACACTTAAACTCCTTGGTTAAGTTCACTGCTGCATTCACAAACAGGGACAGGAGGTATATAGAGAGTGGCGTGAGTGACAGCGTCCTGTGTCCCAGCCTAGCAAGATGGTCAGGTGCTCCAACACTGTCATTTTCAGGCTGGCAGAGGTGGTTAGGGTCAGGAAAGGAGGACGTGAGAGACACAATTCTTAGTACCACAGAATGCCCAATTCCAGGCTCTGATGGCAGAAACTCTATGGAAAAGCAGCTTGTGAATGCTTTAAGTTTGTATTGCAATTAAATGCATGTTTTAGTGCTTTGGACATTTTCGTAAAAGCACAGTGGCAGATACAGAGTAAGTTTAAGTACATTTGGACTCTACTGGGGACTGCCTTTACAGGGACCAGTGGTAGAGGTATCTCTATCCTGTGTCATTATCCATAGAATTCAGCTAGCGATTACAGTGAAGCGTTTTAAGGCAAACCAACACCAGTGATGGCTGCAGTGCAAAGTCTGCCCTGTAAACTGCAGTGGTTTGGGAGCTGATTGACAAGCAGCTTAGACATCTGGACACCAGGAGCAGAGCAGACAGCTGGAGCTGCCAACCTTTTCAGTTTATCCCGAGGTAAGGCTGTCCCAGCTCATCAGTCAGCACCCTTACTTTTCTTAGGCCTTCATATTTTAAAGAGGCTATATTGACCTATAAAATCTAGTAAGATGAATGGGTATATTTTATGATTTTTTTTTTTTCAGAATAATAACTCAGAGGTTTGAAATGTTTGAAAACTTTTCTTTGCTCACACCTTCCAGTGTGTAGTATGGAATGTTTCATAGTAGTTTTGCTTTTTCCTTTCATTCTGGTGGAATTAAAAGTAATGAGCGCAGCAAGTACCTACAAGTCATTTAATTAATGCCAATTTTTTTTTCCAAGTAACCTATAAGACAGCTAAGACTGTGTGGTACTGTGAACCAGTAGCCTTTCAGCTCAGAAAACCTATGTTCACATTTGGATATGAGATGTTCAAAACAGTGTACTGGATTTGCTTCTCTCCTTAAGAACCTTTTTGTCTATTGCTAAACTCATTGCATAGTTCAGTGCAAAGTGTAGTGTCTTATCAACAGAAGGGAGGGAGATTTTAACAAGTGTATCCCAACAGATTGAGATATAATGAAAGTCTTTCCAAAAATTCAATGTATCAAAGAGTTTTGAAAACCTTCATAACCTATTTCTGAAATTTATCCAAGCCAGCAGCATAGGCAGTGTGAGACACCTGAAAACTCAAAGTAAGACCCTGTCATGACAGTCCCTGCATGGTGCACAGAGCAGGCAACACCCCTTTGTGCCCAGGTAAAGGAGTTTCATCACTAGGCAAAATTCTTCCTCTTGAACAGAAGTAAGTCCTTTAGGTGATCACCTGATTCATTACAGAGGATTTAAAAAGAGGGAACAGAGAATAGACATACAGACCTGACTGCAGGCTTGACTTTAGAACTGAGGGATAAGCTACACCTTTCTTTCTCAGCCATAAAGAAAAATTGGTGGTTATATACCACACCCATCATCCTAGCACTACTCTCTCTCTGATCAGCAATTTCTGCTTAGTTGTCTGTGTACAGCAGTCTTTCCTTCTGTGCCTTGTGAGCCAACCTGAGACAAGCATAACCTACTACATCTCCAGACCTCCTTACAGGTAGAGACACACATGTAGTGATGTGACTCAGGTTGTACCAGAGCCCATTCTCAGCAATATGTTTTGAAAGGTGTCTTCCATTTAGTCTATTTAGTAATAAGAATCAGTAAATGGTTATTCGTGGTCCTGACCCATGTCAGCCGGATCAGTCTCATTTTCACTTGCAAAGACACCTTCATGTGTCATGACCACAGCACTTCATCAGTGTGATGCTGAGATGTGAGATGTCTGCAGTAGAGTGGGCATCAATTCTAAGAATGTCTTGAGTGACATGGGACTGATCATGATCCTGGCATGAATAGGTACTGTCTCAGAAATGTATGAATAATATACCGTAAGCGTTGGTCATTTGTCAATCTGGTGTCCTGGAGGAGACAGTACCTAAACCAGCTGACATTAATCTTTGGAGACAGATCTGGAAAAAAAATATTTATAATTGTGTTGACCAACACAGCTTGAGTCCCTTTCCATTTTTGAACCCTCTTGGGAAGTTAGACTAAAACATGGGAAATATTTTGTATTAAAATTATTTTCATGGAGTAACGAATTGAACAATAATGCACACATTACGGTGCATCAATCACATTGGTGAAATGACATTTGATGTATTAAATAAAACCTACCTGCTCCCTTCCTTTTTTCCTGTAAATATCTGTCTTTTTCCATATGTAACTCTGCATCTTCGTTATGATCTCCTACAACCAGTGCCTCCTTATTATCAAGTAAAGAACAAGCTAAGTGATACTGCCTTTTTCCTTCCTCAGCTACTCTCAAAACAGTGCAACAACCCCAGTCACAAACTCAAGAGTCTTTTGACAGCAGCAATTAAGCAACTTAATTAATGAGTGAATAAAAATGATAATATTTACTGAATGGGAGCATCCTGTTTTGCATTTTTATTCAAACTGTGCACCTGAAGAATACCACTGAGTATACTACCTCCTCCCCTTCTGCTTGCAAGCTCTCTTCATTTTTTTTCCCTGCACTATTTTGACTTTGAAAGCACCCAAAAACTATTGCATGCCTAGACACAGGCATGATGCTGAGGCACTAAAAGACTCTTCCAGGCAGCTGAGGGGAATATGCTGCTATCTTTGCTGTGGTTCTGCTGACCCTTAAAACTTGGTTTATATTAAAGGGACAATTTCCATGGTGCATTTGTAAGCTTGAAATTTACATCAGAGTAGGTGATTAATTACTGATAAATGGCTAATAAAACATTAATGAATTTAGTAATTAACAAATCTTGGACTGATAGTGCTTTCCACCCTCGTTCTCAACGTTTCACATGCATGTATACAGACATATTCTTTATTTGACTGTTAATCTCTTCAACCTTCATATATTACATGCATACATATAAATATATTTTTTAGTCTACATGAGTTTTCTCAATGAAAGATGTAACCCATCTCAAGTGCAAGTAAAGCCCCATACATAATTATTTTGGAATGACAGACAGTGAGTTCCTTAGCTATTATTTTTGACGACCCTGTCATGGATGCCAGGCATATATTGTGGTAAGAGCCTGAGAAACTTGGGAAAACCCACCTGGGGAGCAAACTCCTTTTTTCTTTACGGAAAGGTTCCCCAAGTGACAGGCCTGCAATCCTGGGTGAGCTTAATTAAAGTCAATAGAGAAAACTAAAGCATTCAAAATTGCTGCCTTTGGGGCTTCCCCACTCTTCTTTTTCTTCATTTGCTGACACTTTTAAGGGTAAGGTGCATTTTAAATTCCTTATTTGGGGCTTGGGGCTCAGTTCATCACATTCCCCTTCTGTTCTGTATCCCACATTAAATCTCCCTGACACTTCAAAGTGTTGTTTCCCATGATTTATGGCTAACTAATGCAGGTGCGCTGGGCCTCCTGTGAGGTGCTGAATGTCCTCTTTGACATCAGTATTAATGAATTAAGTTTTGGCATACAAAGCCAGGTAAGGCTTGTTACCTAAAAGTGCAGACAGGTAAACTGAGGCACCCAACAAGACAGCAGTGAAGCCAAAAGACAAATTTAACCTTGTTGGCTTCCAGAGTTCTGCAATATTTACTAAGCATTTTGTGGTATGAGGTCTGCTGAGAGTATCTCCTTGGGTTTTTCCAAAATCTGCCCAACCAGACTTCATGAACCTAGTCCTACCTCATTCCTTCTCCTCTCCTGCCACAGTTGCCCATCACAGGCCAGAGACACACAGAAGCTGCAGAGCTGGGAGCACACATCTAAAAAAAACAAGGTTTGTGTAATGGGATCTTGACCATCTGCTGCACCTGCCATTTCAATCCCTTGTCTGTTTTGAATCATACATTGTCAAATGCCACAATCACTACCAGGCCTGAAGCTTGGATTAGTTCTTGAGCTTGTAATGCTTACTTTTGAAATGAATAGCAAACTGCCTACTGACTTCAGCACAAGCAGAGCTCATGAACTGACAGCTACAATCACCTTCATTTGAACCCCACCCATAATGACAGAATATATTGGAAGCGGTGTCAGCAACAGCAGTGGGACTGGGGCATTTGTGACAAACTACCTTTGGGGCTTGCTTTTGGAATAAAATCCTCATCTACCAGCCTCTGGTAATGAGGTGGCCACATGACTTCAGAGTGAAGGCATTTTTATTAGTGCCTAATGGTAGATATCCTAAATGAGGTTTGTGAATTAAGAAAACACTTTAAATATTCAAATTATCAAAATCCCTGATGATAAAGATGGGTGTCAGAAATTCCCCAGTTCCAATTGTTGGTCCCATAGCACTTACATGATTCACTACATGTTAATCTAGGCTGTCTGTACATTTATTGTAGAGGTAACTGTATGGTAGGATGATAGTAATTACATATTCTGTCCTCCACAGCACTCAGAAACGTAAGAGGCGTGCTATGTCAAGAGCAGGGGAAATTCAAAGTCCAGTAAGTATACTTCACTGGGGTTAAAAAGAGAGCTGCCTTCTTGCTCGTGGAGCCTGAGGGGGCTGAGGTGAGGAGATCCACTCAGATTCATAAGGGCTCTATGCAAAGTGCTATCTGGGATCTCAGTTCTCAAAAAACCGCTTCCCATTCTGTTGAGGGATATCTGAATCCAGCAGATCCAGTTCTGACCCGTTTGTATTTTGAACTGTGCCAGACCAAGTACCTCCTCCTTTGCCTCTTCTTCCTTTCCATGCTCCCTCAGTAAACAGCTCTCTTCTTCACTTCTCTCCTGCAGGAAGGATATCAACGCTGAAGAGGTTAAGTGGGCTGCCTTATGAGTTAGGATGTTGTGAAATTTACACAAAATTAGCTTCTCTGGGTGGCCATCAGGAATTTAATTAATATCCTTGACATGGGTTGTTATAACTGATATTGTGGATTCCAGATGCCGATTGCTGAGAGAGACAGAGATTGCACTCGTGAAGAGTGACAGCTTTCAGGAGTGTGCAGAGGCTTTGTACTCTGTCTTGCAAGAAGAAAGACAGCTCTGGTTGCCACCTTCTTCCTGTGGGAAAAAAAGGGAGAAAAAAACCAGCAGCCTTTTTGCAGGTAGCCTCACTCATGACAGTAACATCACGTCTGTTTCTGCCCTTGTCAACACATCTCACTGTCCACAATCACTCATCATCTCCAGACAGACAGCACTGGAGGAGATCATCAATTGCCAATGCAATTCAGCAGATACACTTCATAAATTTTAATTACATTCCCACTGAAAATGAATGGTCAGAAAATATAAAACATCTGCCATCCAGATCATTTACATTTTTCATACAATAAATCATTGGCAACATCCAAAACAATGGATTAAATCATGTGGAGTGTGATAGGTCAAGAAAGAAGAAACGGCACCCATTGTGTGATTACTGTTTGGACCAAAGCCATTACACGGTGTACAGTATCAAGGAAAATAAAAACATTAAAAAATAGTAACCATTTGGACTTGTCCTCATAAATAAAAGATCCCTGGTATCAGATAGACCCTGCTAATGGATCTATTACTGTGTCTATGGAAAAATGAGGAATTGTTTAAGTAAAAGAATATTTAGTTAATTAAGATGGAGGGAAATGAGCATTTATCAATTGAGTGTCTGGGCTATTTAGCTTGTAAATAGAATAAAGAAGTGATGTCAGTGGAAAATAATCTGTTAATCAGGTTTAACTAATACCATGACTGTTAAAATAACTCAATCAACATTTTCTTCGATAGAGTGATGTGAAATCCTAGTTTGAGATCATCAAACAATATGTCCAAATGCTGTATTTTACCTGACAAAGCATCACAATACAGGTTTAGCAAGCCATGTATGGGACTCAGAGGGGACCTACTACATCCTTTCATTCTCTGTTTGGCAAGGGAGCCAGCCCTGATGGTGATGGTGCAGTGATGCTCAGTGTAGCCCTGCTCTAGGAGGTAAGAGGCCTGTGCCCAGCTCCTGTTCTCCTTCAGCTACCAAACTGCTGGAGAGACAGACGATGGCAGCAGGATCCTCTTTCCGTCCATAGAGGGTTCAAGGCAATACAGCCAGAGCCACAAATGCAAAAAATTACTTTCTGGTGTAGGTAACACAGTTTTCCTCAGATTTCCTCAGATTTCATGAGATTTGGGTGCCTCAGACTTTTGGAAGTTTTTAGCCCTGAATTATAGGTGTTTTGAGTTGTTCTGTATTATATGAGGGTTTTGTTTTGTTTTTTTGGTGGTTTTTTTTTGGTTTTTTTTGTTTTTTTGTTGGTTGCTTGTTTTTTTCAGTGAGCAATGATACTGTTACCTCACTTACTTGTGTTGCATTTTCATCCAAATGATGCTTTCTTCAGCAGTCTTCCTCACTACTTGCACCGTTACCAAACCTGAGACATTGTCCTCTCTCCCTTGAACCATTCTTATTTTCTAAAATCTGAAAGTAATTTTGATTGGATCCACCTCAAGGCTTGTTCTTTTGTTTGCCTTTTAAATAATACCAATGCAAAGGCGTGGACATCCATGGGAGCAGCAAACTGTGAACACACTCAATCACAAGTTGTTGGATACAGCACATCCTCATCCCTAGAGCAGATGAGAGATTAGTGTGTTTGTTAACCTCAATATCTTTCCTGTTGAATGAAATGGGTGGAAATCAGGTATACACTGAGCAAATGTTTATTTTGACTGGAAGCCCTGTCACTTTGTGTATTTATGTGAAATAGAGAGATGTATGCTTAGCCTGAGGAGGTATCTGCACTCTTCAAAAAAAAAAGGCCATTGATGAATGGCTGTAAAAGCTATACTTTTATCTGTTTTATGTTCTTCTAATGCTGCTAAATTGTTGTATATTAGGTTAAAAAATAGTTCATTCTGACATTACATCATGAGCACGTCTCGCTATGGTATGTGCAATATAAGCCTCTTTCATTTGACGATTTACTGCTGTTAAAAGGAAATAAAAATCCTCATAACATATGAGAGAACAATGTAGCTAAGAGATTTTTCAAGGTGTTCAGCTTGAGTTCCTTGAACTAGGAATAATGTTTTTTTGACTCGATGTATCTGTGTATTTTTAATTCAGTTACACAAATATCAGGGGGAAAGAGGTAGCAATTTTTTCCCTCATAGAGATGTTTTACTTCATACTAAACTCCTTTACAACAACAGTAATTATTGAAAAATATCACAGAAGTGCTGCAGCACATGTTATTATTATTAGTTACTATTTATACAGTGACACATATTGCTCTACAGACAAATAAAAACAATGTGGCTTTTCCTCTCTCACAGTGATGGTTTATGGGCTTTTTATTACCAGTTTGGTCAGCTGGTTTAGGTATGACAAGTAATTCTCCCCAAATCTATTCCTTTAACCCTAAGCCCCACCCTGAAAGGATAAGTTTTTTTTAAATCACAAAGCATTTGTGCCATTTTTGTCTGCTCTCCCAATCTTGTGCCCCATCCCCCTGATGCCTTGAGAGACCTCCTAGAAACAGAGACTAGTCCCCAATTTTCACCTGTCTTCACATTTGTCTCATTTTCTAATCTGTTTTTTCCTGTTTTTTTCAGTCCCACTGTTGTCATCTTCACATCTGCTCAGTCCAAATCTGGAGGCAAAACCAGCAAGCTGTAGTCCAAAGTTCCCAGGACTTCTGCCCATCCTGGAAATAAAAGGTATTGGCAGCCCAGTTTTCCCATTGTTTTCAGTCTTTGGCCTCAACGGTGCTGATGTCTATATGGTGGGATATGGGACAGTCCATTGCACCAACTGTTTTCTTCCAGCTTTGCCCTCCACCAAAGCGCAGTCCCTGTGTTATCCACTGCCCATTGCTTCCTCCTAGACTTTCACAGGAGTGCCTAGGGAAGCCAAATTATGCTCCCAAGGTGCTAGCTGGCCCAGCATGTAGAAGAGGATATAGTCTATATATCCTTAAAGGAAATAACAATTATACTTCTGCTGTTCAGGGAGTGCTAGGGTCTTCTCAGTAACTATGGTAAGCCTTCCTTACACCTCAGATTTACAGATTTCAGGGGGCCAGTTGAGGGCATATGTTCCCAAGAACTCATTCAATCAGACAAAACCAAGAAGTTCAGGAAGTTTGTCCACTCCTTTATGTGGCTTCAGCACTTCTTTCTCAGTGTACCTCTATCGTGAAACATTTCCTGCAAAAATTATACGGATTGAGGAGAAAATTCAGAAAAGCACGTAGGCACCTAACATGTCACTCCAGCAGAATGCAATTGCCTAAATTGATATCATCCATCTAAATTCCTACACACCTGAAGATTGGCTCAGGTGGGTACCTAGAAGTTTCTAACCCAGCTCTGGTGCTGGTGACTTGCTCTGGATCAAGTGTGTGCTGTTGATGATACCTCCAGATTACCCCTACCAGCTGAGCTTTGGTTTGCATCCAGGAGCAAGGTCAGAACACAGGAGCTGGCTTCCTCTTGGGTAAAACCCATGTGGAAAAAGCACTCTGGGAGCTCCCTGAACATGCCCAAGGCACACATGGGTGTCTCATCTGATGGGACCAGGGTTCACTAGTCCAGAAAGAGTGCCCTGAAGGACGTGTGCCATGGCTGAGGAGTGCTCACTCCCAGCTCTTTCGCTGAGCACATCTGCTCCTATTGGTCTGTGTGACAAGTGCAGGCACAGCCACTGTAGCTGTGCAGCTCGTCCCAGAGCTGAGTGCATGTGCACATACATGCGCGGGACCGTGTCACCCGCACGCGTGCGTGTGCACATGTGTGTGCACGTGTAATTTATCATTTTTTTGTGTGTGACACACCAAAAATAATGTATGAGCTCCCTCTGCTGCTTTATACAAAGAAATTAATCAAGAAAATTGCTTGCAAAGCTGAGAGCTTTTTATTCATATCTTGCTGATAATGCTGTATGCACAAGTAGTGCTAAAAATAAGTGTGTATTATGCTTGCAAAGCACCATCCAAACATTAAATAATTAAATAAACAAAAGAATCTGTGTTGGCTTTTCTGACTCATAAAATATTCCAAATAGATCTGTTTTTATTGAATGAAACATGTCAACATTTTAGGTAAGAGAATGTTTTCTGAATTCCAAAAATGTATCAGTAAAATCAGAGAAAGCTCTATTGAGAGGTAAGATACAGTAAATATAGCTAGGCTTTTTTCTCTTCTTGAAGGGAATAAATAATTTTTAAATGTTTAGCAGTTATATATTATTGTGTTACAAGTTTTATTATGTCTTTTGCACTTTATTAAACAAGGTTTATATAGTTACACAAATGACATAAGCTACTCTTGAAGCTTATCTGAACTTCTAAGTCCCATAGAAAGAAAAACCAGATTACTTTAGTGATGAAAACAGACTCATGCAGAAGAATATTGTTCTAAAGATTTTAAAAAGCTCTAAAATATATTTTTGTCTTTTCTTTCTTTTCTCTTCTTCCTAATTCTTCTACTTTTAAAATGGTGCAGGAGCACTGTCTGAAATACATTATTATTTTATGCATTAGAAAGGTAATTTTGATAAATTGACTTGCAAACAGGTTATTTTCTGAAGGGGTAAAATCAAAAGTGTTGTTCTATGAATATATTTGAAGAAAAAGTTAGATCTGGATGAAAATTTGTAGTCAATTTTTCATCCTGAAAAGTATAGATTTAAACAGGAAAAAATGATGTATTTCTATCAGTTCAAAAAATTGGTTTGAATGACTTTTGAAAGATTTTTGTGACATTTTGAATTGCAAAATAATAGACGGAAGATACCCCTGGAGTCTTCTGATCCCTGACCAAATTTAAGTGTCTCAATATTGCTTAAGTGGATGCTTTTCTCTAAAAATGTACTTTAGTTAAAAAATAAAAAAAAAAAAGGAAAATATATACAGGAAAAGCTCCCAAAGTAAATGAACATTTTGAGTCACACCAGATACTAAATGTGACACAAAGCAATGCTTGACTTCGCCTTACAACTTACTAAGAATTAAAAATATCTAACCAAAAAAATAAAAGAAAAATTTATTGTCAGAACTGTTCATGAACAATCATGTTGCATATGCAGGGCTGCTTGATCTCAACTGAGAATGAAAGACACTGAGAACCAAATAGAAGAAACCTTTTGCTGGGATTGCACCAACCAGATAGTCTGAACCAAAACACCCAGTGGAGCTTCCTGCATATTACAGAATCACAGAATCATTTAGGTTGGAAAAGACCTCCAAGATTATCAAGTTCAACCTTTGATTGATCACCACATTGACAGCACTCTGTGCCATGTCCAGTCATTTCTTGAACACTTCCAGGGATGGTGACTCCACCACCTCCCTGAGCAGTCTGTTCCAATGCTTAACAGCCCTTTTCACGAAGAGCTTCTTCCTGATGTCCAGCCTGAATCTTCCCTGGGGCAGCTTGAGCCTATCTCTCATCCTGTCACTGGTTGCCTGGCAGAAGAAACAGACCCCCATCTCGCCATATCCTCCTTTCAAGTAGTTGTAGAGAGTAATAAGTCCCTCCTTTTCTGCAGGTTAAACAACTCCAGCTCCTTCAGCTGCTCCTCATAAGACTAACTCTCTAGACCCTTCACCAGAACGGCAATAAAGCTAGTGAAGGGTACAGACTCTTTTAAGGAGCAGCTGAGAGAGCACGAATCTGCAAGAACTGTAAAAGATAGTAAACTTCAGTAATTTCAAGTTTTCAGAAAATTGTCATTGCTTTGACTACTTCTGCATTTTGACTTACAGGGCTGATCGTTCCTTGGCTTTTGAATACTTGTCTATCGAGGATTCTCGCAACACCTTTGTTTAACAATTATTTGCTGCATGGTCCCTCATGGTCCCACTCAACCCATACCCTCGTGGGACTACCACCCTTTCCTTAACTTTCACTCCATATATGTCAACTGTTGCACCACAGACCTGTAACTGAAAGGCAATTTGTTGCAGCCACTTCTAGTGTGTGTGGCTGTTTTCTCATTTGTCATAACTTTTTAAACATCTGTAACTTGTTTCTCTGTGTGTATACAAATTGATCCCAAACTAGACTAAGCATGTAGCTATCTGTATTTTTTTCACCATTAATGACTAAGCAAGGATAAGAGGCATTTGATACCCTCCTTTTTTTGTCAAGGCTTGCTTCTGTGATACTATAAGAAAACAATATTTCTATCTGATTAAGTGTTGAGCTGGGATTTTGAGCTTTGCTAAATAACAGGTATAACAGAGTCCTCCTTAATTGCTGTGTATGTTACTGGACCAAATTGCTCAGGACAGTAACTGCATTGAAAATGAGTGCACCTCTCACAAAAACTGAGCTTTAATAAGCCACCCTTATTTGTCCACATTTGCCAGCCCTTTATACCATGGCAATCTCTCTGTAAACACTTCTGATAACCAAATTTGGGTCTAATAAATACACTACTCACTGATGGAGCTATAATTATCCAATCTGCAGGCTTTGCACATATTGGAGTTGTTGAATCAGATATTCTAACACAGGCCCTGATGTCTCTTCTGGCAACTTCACCACCTCAGTAGTTTGTGTTTTTCAGTTTTAAATTGGTAACGTTAAATGTCTTTAATAGGTTATTACTGGAATCCTTTACATGACAGAGATGTAGTGAATACAAATAGAGTACTTGACAAATCACAGACTGTAATGGTTGGCAGATCCCATTGGCAATTTAGTAATGTGCTCAGGATCACAGATATTAGAGTTGGAAAAGACACATTAGGTGAAATCCTAGGTTGAATGAAGAAAATGGCAGAATTTCTGTTGAGTTCAATGGGACCAGTTGCATTAATAGTGTTGCATTATATCCCCTTCCAGTACTGATCATAGCAATCCAGTCTGTGTGCAGTTCTACAGGGAGTTCCTTGAATCCAAGTACTGGTAGGAAATGTAGCTATAGGCTTTATTGATTTCTGTATTCATTTAGCACTGGCCAAACTCCCAAGGCCGTATCTCTGGGCTTATTCAAAATTTACTAAGTTTCTTCTTGTTGTAAAGTCCTGGTCAGGAGCCCAAGGGAATGTACCTGGGACATTACACAGAACAGCTTGAAGTGACTGAAAACTCTCACAAGATCCAGAATGACTTCTGCTGAGCTTCCCAGATGTTTGCAGCAAGCACAGCAGGCTTATTTAATGTGTTGGAGCCATGGGCTCCTTCTTAAAGCTTGAGTCTTAAATTTTCCACTGTCATCAGAAATATAAATGACCCGTTAAAGAAGCAACTGAGTATGCCTCCCATAAAAAAGTTCCCTCAGGTGGCAAACAGGCAGGAGGCTACCAAGGAAAGGAGGCAGTTTGTGCTGAGGGTCGGGGTTACAAGAGCAGTGCAGGGCACTCCAGTATTCTATACCAGACGCATAATTTAGAACACCTTAAACCTCATTTGCTCTCAGGTTGTCCTAAATATTCCTCAGGTCCATTCCAAAAGTTGAGGTTCAAGATCAATAAAGAGGAAATGTGACTTCAATGCACTTTTGTACTTGTGGTCTTAATGAACATAAACTAAGAATTGAGTCCTTGGGGTGGTTGCACAGTTTCACTGTCATTTCTCAAGGCTTCAAGCTTCTGTTCTGCTAAATGGAAATTAGAGGCCAGTCTCCAGATATGAGCCCTTGAGAAGAAAAGCTAACAGCTGCAAAACTTTACCTGGCATATAAGTAGTGCACTAATGTATTCTGCTGATAAAATCCCATGGTTATGTATTGTTTCAAATCCTTCCACTGACCTGCAGGCAGTAAGTGAAAAGCAAAAATTCAAGGTGATCATTGCCTCAATAAAAACGTTTCAAAGCCAAGTGTAAATGAGTGCTGTAAATTGCACATTTTTTCCCCCATGCGTCTCACAGATCTGAGCTCTGAGGATCAATCAGTTGCACACAGGAGTCATGACCCTGCTCTCATTGCTCTAAGGAACTGTTGTCTCACTGCATGCTATGACCCTTGGCATGAACCTGGTAATATTACTACTTGTGGGTCTATCAACAACAAGCCCTCTGTGGTCCCAATGTGCTTAGGAAAACTTATTTCCTCTTGTTCCAAATGTAGGGATCTCTTTTGTGCCAATTACCCTTTGACACTGCTATTCAAGCTTACTTTTCCAAACACTGGTCCCGTAAACACTACTCCCTTCACAGGGACATAGGCTGGCAATAGCAAGGAAAACTAGTGCAAAAATGTTTTCTTTTGATGTTCTGATTTTTGGATGGTTGCTAAATGTATGTCACTGCCTTTTAGGAAGCTTTGCATAGTGGCTGGATAGCTGACTTCAGTTTTCTTGTAGGCTTAGCAGACAGGTTGCAAATGCTTTGTGTTCCTCGTGGTAAGTCTTAGATCTTGCTATTAACCTAAGGGTGAAATCAGATTTCTACAAATCACTATTCAAGTATATGTTAGCTTTGACTGCCTGGGCGGTCAGTCACAATCTCAAAGAAACCTTCTCTGTGGCTATAGTAGCCTTGGAAATACATATTTCAGTTATTTCCACATTCTTGAACCAAAATCACTTCCTGTGACAAGGAGGTGAGCCCTGATCGAGCCTGTTCAGGTACTGCAGCAGCAGCACTGTTAATGCCCACAGTTGCTCTGCTTGCTGATTCCATAGAAGGAGCATCTGAGTGGTGCATGTATGTCTGTAAACAACTATTTACATGTGAACTATCTATCAGGGGCTGGGAAGTGAAAATTTGGTACAGAACACACCAGAGCACAGGGAATGCTTAGCCTTCTCCACTAACTTCTTCACTGGCGACTTTTGTCTACCACTCCTTTACTGAGCAAATAAATACTTTGGTCACTGGTTTCCAAGATAAGGTCATGGTACCTTTTCCAGCTGAGTGGCAGGTTGTCCCACCAGCAGGCAGCTAGGCTGTTTGTTTGCCAGGTGAGCGGGCTGGTGGCCCTGGCATACAGCGGGATGCAAGAGACCTGAAGGAAAGGAAGCACAACTGATGGCAGCTGATAGTTGACAGCCTGGAGGTCTTTCACAGGCTCATCCAAAGCACAAATGCCACTTCTGGGTCTTGAGAAGGGCAGAGTGAGCTTAAAAAGGATGAAGGATGACATTGCAAGGAGTGTTGTTGGGGTAGACTGGGCTCTCTTCCTGGTCACTGATCTGCTCAGGGGCTTTCAGGAACGCGCTACCTTGTGCTTAGCCATGATTTCTGCTCTTTGCTGTAACTCGCAGAGCTAGACTATGCTCCTCGGGGCAAGGCTCGTGCTGCCTGCTCATCTTCTCAGCAGGGCTCCTTGGACTGTGCTCAGCCTAGCTCCTGACACCCCAGCCTGCCTGCTCCTCTCCCTGGAGGGGAGCAGGGAAGCTCCTGTGCAGCTGTGAGGAGCCCACAGCCAGACCTCAGCTGCCACTGCATGTGAAGTAAGCTGCGTGTTTTGTCTCATATTGGGGGCTGCAGTTGGGAACAGCCACTGCACAAATAAGTAACTGCTCCCCTGCCTCTTCAGCAGCTAAAATGGTAATGAGGTGCCTTCTTGGACAGATGAAGGCAAATGGAGCAGTGAGCTGCAGTAGTTAACAGCAGGCAGGATCTACTTCTCTAGTGCCTGTCATTCCTTTGCCCAAAGACCACAAGGATGGCCTGTGGTGCAGTTCATCTGGCCTGAAGCTTTCTGGTTTAGAAAGAAAAAAAGGTTCACTGTCTGCTTTTTCTGTTCCTCTGGTCATTCTGTGAGGATTAATGTTCCTCTTGCTGTTGTTGTTGGGGTTCTTAACAGACAGTCAGCAGCTTGGGAACTGGTGATCTGCCAAAGCAGTCACCACACACTGCAAGGTAAGGGCTACCCACCCTGGCTATAGATTGGACAGGCTTTGAAAGGGAATGGAAGAATGAGGGAAAGGGAACAGGGAAGAATGAATGGAAGTGGATGAGGGTTGTAGCATCAGGTTCACTATTCAGGGTTACATTGGATGGTCTTTTTTATTGTGATGTTTTCTGCTTCCTTCTCCCCAGGATGTTTTAGTCATGTCCCATGGGAGTGCTCAAAGAAGCAACAGTAAATTTCCTTCTCTTAACAAGTGGCACTGGTGAAACTGTGCTTCCATTGCTGGCTGATTTAGTGAAGAAACTGTTGTCTTGGTCTTAGTTTACTGCCAAATCCTGTTGTGGGCACACAGCAAAAAGGGAAGTTTTATATATATATACTCTATGTATTGTAGATGGCAATATTTTTTGCTCAGAAAACTCTTTGCCTAAGCTGGAACAAAGAATGGGGATACCCCCAACCCCAAGAAAGAGAGCTTTGGAAAGTTACATGCAGAGGAAAAAGAGATATACAGCCTATCCACTGAATTTGTACAGACTGGGTTTTCTCTGACATGCTAACTAATGGCACTGAAGTTTTAGAGGCCTTTGATCTTTGATCTTTGATACTGATTATAGCAATTTAGTTTAAAAGGCCTGACTTGGGTCATCTATTATTATTATTATAGTAAGTTTATAGTCGGTATAGTGTTTTTGTTTGAGCAGCTCAGTTAATTTTACGTGGAAAAGGCCTTATTCTCCTGTGGTTAGTACTTTGGGTAGTCACTTCCTGAAGAACTTCCTCTCTTGATGGCTCCCTTTGGGCACTTATTTCCAGTGAGTTAAGGTGGGCTTTTGGGTCAGAGCTTAGAGAGCTGTGAGTCAGGAGAGAATCAAGGATGATGTATTTTTCTCACTCTCTCTATCTCTTTGCTTCTTTATTTCTGGAAAATCAAATATAACAGTTTAATCAAAAAGGAAGTGGAAAACAATGTAAAAATACTGCCTAGCTTTTGCACAAATAAAGAATAAATGAAATAGAAGCATATTCATCAAAATCCAAGTCAATACTGAAATAAAGTTGGCCCCTGTTGGTATATGCAACATAAAAGGAAAAGAAAGATATGTAGGGAGCAAAGCACTTATGAAAAGGATTTTTTTTTTTTGTGAAATAACTGTTTTTCAGAATATAATAGCAGTAACACAGTCTATGCATAAATGTTATGAGGGGGAAACTTCAGCTTTAAATTAGATATTTTTCTTTCTATGCAAAAAGAATAGCACAGAATAGCTTTGGACACTGTTTAGGACTGGGAATTACAACCTGGGTAATTTGGAGGGGCTGAATTACAAATATCCAATATGATTGATGGTAACAGGGCAGATGGGCCCTTTAAAGTCCTGGCAAGGCAGGAGGTCACACTCATAATACTGTGGTGTACCGGGACCGGGAATCCACCCAGGGGACTGGGAACCCTCCCAGGGGCTCCCAGCCAACAGCCTTAAATAAAGTTCTGGTGCAGAAGGAGTACTGAAAATGCTAATAAATAAATAAATTTAAAAGAGAAAAGACATGACAAAGTAGGCTGCAAAGGAACTATCAGTAGAAATATTTGTCTTACAGAGTCTGAGGGAAACTGCTGCCTGTCTTTTGTTTGTTGCTCTTTCTCTTAGACTTGGTTTGGGGAAGAGCTGCTCAGGAGTTTTCCCTGTCATGGCTACAGTATTTGGCCATATGATCTAGTGCAAAATGAGTTGGGGTTGCCTTCATCAGCTACACAATAGCCCCTAAGAGACGACCTGATTCCCACCCAGATCAGCTCACCTGCACCACCCTCCTAACAGAGTTCTAATACCTTAATTCACCACTGTGCCAGAACGTACCCACTGGAGCTAGAGATATTTTGTCCTGTTGGGTGAAAAGGTTCCACCCAAGAAGATGCAAGGACCCACCCAAGAACAGACTCTAATAGGAGACAGTGACTTTTTGCCACACCACAGCTCAAACAGGTCGCTTGGAATGTGGCTGGGAAAACTCGATGATGACCTGTTCCATCAGATGATCAATAGGTGCATCAAGTTTTCTGATGGAGTACTAAGGTGCTGTCAAAGAAAGGCTCTAGGAAATTTGATTCCTTATAATTTGTTCTGGTGTTGTTCTTTAGGATTTAGAGAAGCTTTTGGGATGGAGGTGTATATTTTTTTGAATAAAATTTGAGTTCACTTATGCCAATATAATTCTGCTGTGACTTTATCTATGTCATCTGAGTGAGACCTCTTGATGCCAAATGAATGATTCTGGATAATGTAAAAATAAAGCTGTACAGTTTAAGCCAAACTTGCCTTGCATATTGTCCAAGAGCCATAATCCTGAGAAAAATACAACCAAAGTGAAAGGCAGGAAAGAAAAGAAGCTCGTCAAATTTTTCCTTTCCCTTTCCACTGATGCCTTTATGATAACTGGATTTTATGGAAAAAAAAATGGGACCCAGCTTCCTCTTGGCCTTGAGGGGAAGCCTGCAAAAATTCGTACTGCATTTCACAGAAATCTTTAATCAAACCACCTTGGAGTCCTACACAGTCATTGGGGCTACAGAAGCTCCAGTTTGCTGAAGTTGAGAGGAGGCCAATAAATGGATCCCATTGCCAAGTAGTTGTGGTACCCATAAAATTTCCCGCAAGAGGTTCCATTTTAAGCACACTTCACATCCAATGAAGGCATTGCTTTTATAATGGTTTATGATGTGGCCCTTACTGGACTCAACCTAACTTCTGGTGCCAGAGATAGATGGTCTGTTCAGTACAGGATGGAAAGTGACCTTTCTCCATATCGACCTTTTCATCCAGAAAAGGGGAGAGAGAGACAGCCTCTTTTCCTGAGGGTGTTGGTCAGGTAAAAGCATGGAAAGGGAAGACCAGAGTGCCAAGGGAAGCAGAAAAAGATGCCAATGCAATGACATCCTTATGTAGAGATTTGTCTTGTCTGAGTACTCCCTACCCCACCCAAGAGAGGTTGTGTCGCAACTCTTGCTGTGATGAGTCTCCCTACCCCTACTGTCCTTGAATGTGCTCTGTTAGGCCTGCATTTCCTGACTGATTTTTTTACCATGAGTATTGGAAAGGCAGATGTGTGGTTTGCCTCCTGGGCGGGAGAGCAACTGCCTGCAGAATGCTGTTAGCTGGGAAATTTAACTGCATAAACTGAAGCGCTGTGAGTGATGATTTTAGAATTGGCATGTTCTCCTTTCAACTTATAAACCTATTTTGATATTTATATAGAGCCATAAAATATAGCAGAAATGTTTTAATAGATTTACGTTCATAGGACAGCTATATATATCCTAAAACCAAGCTGTTATTTTCATTTTCTTTACTTGTTGTCCAGTAATATTTAAATTATTGATCACATCCACTCAGACTTAGTAAATCTTGCATTCACATGTACCTTTTAAATGACTGAAATAGTGATTTTTTTGAGTCCGTGGATAATAACGTTAATAGGCATACAGTACTGAAAAACTGCTTTAACCCACCTACCAAGCAAATATGTCTGCCATGATGCTGTCATGGTTACCTTTGATGTGAAATCACCATCTTATTGTTCAAGAAAGGAAGGGAAATGTTGTCTGGAAAGAAGAGTTCAGATGACAATGACATTGATTTCTAAGATGAGGTTCTGCTGTTATCTCTGCTGCTTTCACTTTCTTGGAGCTGTTAAGATTCAGCTGAGAGAAGAAATGGAAAAAAAATGTGGCTTATAGAGGAATAAAGAATGTTCCTCGTTTATCTGGCAGAGAAATAAGGAATGAGAGGGGAGGAGCCTCAGAGATTCTGACGTATTTGCTAAGAAAGAGACAGACAGAGGTAGATTGAGTGGAAAGTTTTGATGAAGTTGGAAGGACTGAATAAAGGAAGTTCCATTCAGAGTGGGAAGTATGGTCTTCAACAGCACCACGAGTTTGGCTCCAAGTCAAATTAAATAATAAATGTTTTCCTTGACCTTGTGCTACTTTCACAGTGTGTTACATGATATGTTCAAAAATTAAACTACTTCTTAATAATACTCCTTACTTTGGTGCTATTATTAGAGTACCACATATGGCCTAATCTTCCGGGCTTCACGTGGACAAAACTGTCAGTGTTTTCAGAGCAGGTTTCGCCAAAATGTCCAAGGAAAGCTTGTGAATATGGTGTCATTTCAGAGCAATACTACACATTCCCAACACTCACTGAAATGGTTGCTGAAATAGGTTGGAAATATCACAACAGAAGTGTTTGGACATACATCAGCGTTGTTTGTTTTCAACAGTCTGGAAATACTACAAGATTGTCTGGACACAGCAAAAGAAGAGTGAATCTGTCCAATGGGAAAGAATGGACCTTAGGTTAAGCTGGAAGACACAGATAGATTCCCCTTAGAATCAGCTTGTTCACCTCTGGCCCCTAGAAAACATTCAGTAATGGGCCAGCACTATCGAGGACCTGTAACGGTGAGCTCACAGCTCTTTCAGATCAGCATTAATAGGATGTGCCTGTGCTTGTAAGGATGCCTAGTCTGCATTTTTATAGCTGCATAAATAACTTGGCAGACTAAATTAATGCACAAGCCAGGTTAAGACCTTTATAAAAGAAAAAGATTGTTGCATTATTGGCATTAATATGATTGAAAGGGTGAGTGCAGAGATATGATGCCATATGGTGGTGAGCAAGGCCTGTGGTAAGCTTTCTGCTGGGAAACAGGGCGTCACCTTAGGGAAGTGGAGCTGAGAGTGACTAGAGCACCACTCATGAAGATCTTCCTCAGGTTTTTCTTATCATCATTGCTAGTGAAGGAATGGAAAATTTAACTATCCTGACCTGCTGTAGAGTCTAGAGAATTTATAGACTTTTCCCTTAGGACAGGAGAAGGATTTCTGTTGTAGCCTGTACTTTTCCTTTATTTGTACTTTGCCTGCCATCTCTAAATGTGCGTGCCATCTTAACCCAAAAAGAGATCTTTTGTTCAGGAAAATGCTGCCTGAAGTGAAGACTTTGGAAGAGCTCTCAAAAATACACTTGGATGTGATTAAGCATTCGGGTTTGAAATGGGTAGTGATCAGAGTGTGCACAAAGCACTGGAGGGAAGGACGGAGAATGAGGAAGAGGCAGTGCTCAGTGTTGTCAGAAAGCCACAAGACTTTTGAATTATTACACTGAAAATTGAAAGTACGCTATCAAGATTGATGGAAGTGGCATGTAAGGTTGTTCTCCCTTGTACCTTATGTCCAAAGTTTACACTTTGAAATATGTTTACCTGTAATTCAAACCTAGGAGTCTGAGTGACCTCAAGTTAGTTTTTTAAGCAGTGTCTATTTACATGACTCTATGCATGATGACCCTTTGGACACAGAAAGACATGTTGATGTGCTTTGAAATCAATATGAATACACACACACACACACACAAACACATCCTTTTCAAACACACCCCTTTCATTCCACCCTCCCCCATGTGGCAGCTCCTGCAAATTTGTCTCTTTTTTTAAGTCTAAGAAAAGATCACAGAAATATTGGAATGTTATTGTTAGAAACAAATGTCATAGCTTACAGTATTATGCATATTCTTAAAATACATGTGTGTGTGCACTCTCCCATGCCTGTACTATGCAAACATACTATGCCATGTAAGAGCACTTCAGAAAAATCATTACAATTCACCATATATTGTGTCCCCCCCACTACTTGAGGATGAAAGTTTTTGATGCTAATGCTGCAAAGTGGGTATTATGTTGATTTATGCTAATCGTTTCTATACATGCTGTCATATTATATTGTTAAGTGATGACATTGGTGAAGTACTGTTGCTTCCAGTGTTAACAGCCCACCAGTGCTGGTTTGTAAACAGCAGGGGAGCCACCCACCTCCACAGTGGTCCATCCATGGTCTGTTAGATACAGCTGAGAGCTGGAGACCTCCACTCGTTCCTTTTCTTATGCCTTTTTTGGCATATATATGCCAATAAACTAGATATAGCTGCCTATACAGCTAGATATAAGGAGGTTACAAAGGTGTTAAAAATGAGGCTCTTCTCAAATGTCTTCCAATTTATTACTGTTTGGCTAAAATAGGGTGCATTACATGAATTAGAGACCTTCCTTTGGACCCACCCTGACCTAGGAGCTGCAAATGCCTGTCCATGTGCCACATGGTAGAGTAACTTCCATGTGAGACAAAAATTTCTGTGCCTTATAAGCAAGAGCTGACATGTGTCCACAAGGAAGATTGTCCAGCCTCTGCTCAGACTGGGAGGAGTATGGATGTTGCTTAAGACCTCTCTGCTGTCTGCAGTAGCAGGACTACTTGACTAAGGAGAGAGGGGTGAGGACAAGGAGGGGTAATGACTGACTGCTCTTCCTGACTGCCTTCCTCCCCCCAACACCCAATGGCAGTGCAGGCTTGTGTGTTCCTGGGTGCCTTGTTTGTTTCCTTTGTCAGTGCTCAAGGGTACAGAGAAAAATACTGGTCTTAAAGCAGCTGTGAAGGATCACTGTTTATTTGTCTTGTCGATGTGGGGTAAACTCTCAGTTGCAGATGATAGCACTTTGCTGTGTGCTGCACACAATACAGCCAATGAATGTTTCATCTAAGAGCTAAGGAAGGACTGCTGGTTTTTTGTGTCGACTCTGAAGGAAGTGTTTTAATGAAAGGGAAGTAAGTCAAGTTTCTTTGCACTCCCTTTTTGTGCGATTTTGTGTTTGCTGTGTCCTGTGCTTAGGTGCAAGATCTTCATAGAGCAAGTTCAATCTGGGACCATCACAGATGACACTGTCCAAAGAAAGCTAAGGAAGTGTTTTGTTTGCATTTGGTATTTTATGTTAAATAGCAGAACATGCAGGACATATTGGCTTCTGGTAAGTGCATAACACGACTGATGTTCGACAATGCAGTAAAAAACCACTGCACTATTTTAAAACAATCACTTAGGTCATGCTATATTGTGGCTAAAATAACATGACCTTCACCTGTCTACCTGTTGTAAAACTTCACCTCAAAGGATGCATTCTAGCTGTGCAATTTATCTTCCATGCAACTCTAGATTTACTAAGCCCAGCCTGAACTCAGTTCTCTGCTTTTGATCAGTATATTAATTTAACTGAAGAGCCTCTAAAACAAAAGCAACATTGATAGAATGGAAGCAGAGGATAGAGAGAACACAGCAATACAAGCCTTTCTTGTGAAAGGAAGTTGCCCTGAAGAAGTAGCAATAGATCAAACACTCTTCATCAGCAGGCATGTCTATGGTAATTGAAGTTAACACTGGAACATTCGTCTTATTGACACATCGTTTGTTTAAAAAGTAAACTCAGTTTGACTCATAGACTGTAATGATCAGTTTGTAACATATGGTGGAAAAATTTTTAAAGGCTGGCTTGTGAGTTTTTTTAGCAGTATCTGGTACAAGGAGGGGTTGCAAGAGACTGGGATAGGGAAGAGTTGCAGCTGTAGAAGTACAGAAGGGGAAACACTGAGCAGTTCTTGGGAGAGACTGTGAGGAAAAAGTTTCTTGGTTTTCCCACTATTTTGTTTCTGAAGCTAGTGTGTAGCAAAAAGCCCTCAAAAACATTGGGAATACTTGTGTGCTTCTGTCTGCTGGTGACCACCCTGGGGGCTAAGCCCTCCAGTTCATGGTTTAATGACATGGGGCAAGCAAGCCTCATATCACTGAACATTCCTGCATAGCCCTTCTAAAGGGTAATATATTTCCACACTTCCCAGGTGTAGGGTAGAGGCAGACATGCCCTCACTCAGGGCCATGGGGCTACTGCTGTCTCTCCCTGCAGACATTTCTCCTCTGTACCCTGATTACTCTGATGCGTGGATTTCAGCAGTTCCTTGGAGCTTGGTGGCATCCTGTTTTTCCATTAAATACAGGATTTCTACATTGAAAGGACTGGCAGTAAATGATACTGTAATAATCCTTAGTTATCTTGTGGGGAATTGTCTCCACACCTCTTTTTGCCTGGGGCATTTAACACCTCTGGCTATGCCCATGTGTGAGAGTGCACGTACTTGAATACGTGTGTGTGTAGGAATGAGTGTCCAGAGTTTGCTGTGCACATTTTCTTGCACAAAAGAGACATAATGATCTGTCTCGCCATCACTACAAAGAGCAGCAGCAGTGCTCATCTAAGAGAAAGAACACACTCCTCACCAGTAGCACATTTGTGCTGATTGCTGTTATTGAAGCAGTTTATTAAGTCCAAAACAAGAAAGTCCAATACAACAAATTCAGAAGGAAAGAAAAGTTTTAAAGGCCAAGACAACAGCTCTTCTGTGAATCTTTTCATTATGGAGTCATTTGAGTTGGTCACTACTTTAGAGGGAAAATGATATTTTTGTAGAAGAAAAAAAAATGAGGAAAAAAATTTACAAAAGTCAAAGTGCTCTATCCTATTTTCCTCCTTTCTCTCAGCTCAATTTTCTGATAATCTCTGGTATTCACTGAATCAAATGGTGAGTACTGATTGTTTTGATGATAAATTGCCTGCAGTGCATGTGGGACTAATTATGAGATGGCACATTTCATTCTGCCACCTGTATAAACTAAATTTTAGACAGGCACAATAAGGGAAGTATTCCCAACAACACAACATTTGGAAAAGCTGCAGACCTTCTCCCTGTTCCCTCCCCCACTCTTACTAAGGGAAAAATTTGTAGTAAAGAGTTGGGTCTCGAGTCTATAATATGGGGAAAACCTGAGGGAATAGAAGGGTAAGGAAGAAATCAACCTGGAGGATCTACAGGAAAGGAGAAGTGGGGATCTGGGAGAAAAGAAAGAGAAGGGCAATATGTCCATAGAGGAGAGATCAAAGGGAGTAAAAGACCTGAAAGCAGTAAGATTGTTTTGGCACAGGAGAGGGAGATGATGAGGCTTAGAAAGTTGGCCTGGGGAAGTAGATGCTCAGAAGGTACAGGCAAAGAGCTAAGAAGAAAGAGACAAAATCTGGGTCAGACCCTCCTTGGTGACTGAGGACTGCTTGATATGGTTTGGAAAAGTGAAACAGGCTGAATTCTGACCTTTTCTGAATCACTGGCATGGCTAGGACACAAGCATTGCAATCACATGAGGCCAAAAGGAAACCACAGATGTTTTTTGCCTAACCTTTCTCTTGCTTCTTCTTGAAGGTGAGGTGGTGTGCAATTTTGATTAGTATTGTTTTGAAAGAAGTACCTTTTTTTTTTTGTTGGTGCAAGAGAAAAACTCTAAATCATTATAAACCATATCATAAGCTCCACCTGATATTTCTCTCACTTAGTGGGAATAAAACAGTGGGACAGAATATTCAACTTTTTCAGTTTTTTTGAACAAGAAGTCCGTATTTTCTATAGCTGTCTGCACATTGTTTTTCTGCCTTTCCCTTTGCTCTCTGCAGATGTCAAGAGAATGCAAGTGTGCATGAAGGTCCTTGAGTATGAGAGAGAATAAGAGCATAGAATTGTTATTTCATCCTGTGTTTTACACAGTGATGTTGTCATGGCCCCTTACAATAGCAAATAAATAATCTTCCTCCTGTCTTCTCTGCTGCAGTACTGGTGCTTGTATCTTCCATCTTGTCCAAAGGTCCCAGTGCAATAGCTGACATAGAATAGCACATCACTGCTGCTCATCCATGCATGTATGCATGTATATGTATTTACACATTATCGTCACACTGACTGGCTGGAGCCAGATTTTGGTTATATAAACTTCAAACACTTTAAGTCCCTTACTGCCATTGTGTTTTGTACATTGCATTACATCCCATGGGGATATCACCAGGATACCAGTAATATCGCTTTGTGATGTGCATTTAATCTCCCAGAACAAGTATTTGTGACCTAATCTGTGTGCATCACTCTCCTCCTGCCCAATTGCCATTCAAGCACAAAGACATTATTTCAAAGAGAATTATCTACATGTGTATTTGCTGTTCCTCTTGCAAGAGACTGGTAAAAGTCATAGCAGTTCTCTTAAGCCTTTCCATATCACCACAAGAGACAGCATTTCCAGTGAAGCACTCTTGCCATTTTCCTGGTGTTCCTAAGAAGAGGAGACCAGATTTATTCTGTGTGAGTTGAGCATCTGTCAGATTTCCCCTAAAAACTCCTGAGTGTAGTGCCTACCTTCTCAAACTAAGATTGAGATTTTGGGGGCTCAGAGTCCCACAGAGTTTCTGCACATATGTCCTGGATAGAAGAAAGAGACACAAGTTTGTACTCCCACCAAAGACTGCTTGAAGAGTGAATGCATCTATGTCATTAGACTCCAGAGAACAGACTCAGGAAAAAGTGGCAGGAGACAGTGCTGGGAATGCAGAATCATGATGAAGTGTCTTCTCTGGGTAAAATTCTGCTTTATCTTGCCCTTCAGCAAATACAGGTAAATCTGACCCTGACAGAAACAGAGTCTGTCTAAACTTCACTGGCAATGACACTGTGCAGAGTTTTTCTTTTGTCATACATCCATCCAGCCAGCCAGCTAGCCAGCCAGACACCTGGTTATACTTTGGAAAATCACAGCCATTTGCAGGGCTTTTTGTATTGTAACACACTGTAATTTTGCCTTTAACTTTCCTTTTGCATAAGATTGGTTTATGGACTACCTTTACAGATGAACTATTAGGAATCCCAGGGAAAAAAACAAACCTGCAAAAGCAGCAGGTTGGTAGAAATGTATCAGTATGAAGTCCCAACAGTAAATCGTTATTTTATGGTTATAGTGTAATCTTGGACTTGCTTTGATGGACTTCCTTTGCCCTCAGATCTGAGTGTATAATGAGACAACTTTGAGTAGAGAACAGTGTATACATCTTGTGATGGACACCTGTGCAGCAAAAACATTGCCTTCCAAGGAAGGCTTGACCCTGTAGGTGTGGGATAAAGCAGTCTTCTCATTGGACACACAGGCAGGAGGGATGGAGAGCTGGGAACCTGAAAATTGGAAAGTGGGAGAAAAAATGAAAACTGTGGAAGAGTCCTAGAGTCTTCTGGGACCTCAAATCTCCTTGAATCTTTTTGATTCCCAAATTAAACTTCCTCTCCTGTGTCTGCATTTGCGTTCTATCTCTGTATCAAACGAAAACAGTAATGGCATGGAAGTTAAATAAACCACTTTTTTACAGTTAGAAGCAATAAATCTGTTTAAAGATGCATTACTACTTTTCTTGAGGGATAATTTAGACTATGTATCAAAAGGAAAATCAATAGTTTTTTCCTTTACAAATAATTACCTGTTTGACTCCTTTCTACTTTTTCTTTTTTATTTATTTTGTCTTCAAAGTATTTCCACTAAAGGTGTCTTCTGCATCAACTCTAAACCAGTAACACCTTCAACACAGAACCAGCAAAATCATCCCAGGAAGCCTTACCAGTGGTGGTTTCAAAGGCCATTCATGCTCTGCAGAAAGTAGCCAGAGCTTCAGGAGTTGGCATGGACTCATGTTCACTGCACTACAGCATGCAGCAGGTAAAACCCATGTGCTGTAAAAATGAACACAAATGCGGTCAGAACAGAACAGGGCTTCTTGCTGGCTGGGAAAGCTTTAATTTTGATCAGGTAAGGTTTCTCAAGGAGAAGTTGTTTAGTTTTCTAGGCAAAAAAATTTTAAGACCATATGAGACAGATTAAAAATAAGAGGTGGGAAAATAGAAAATGATTTTAATAACATCATGTTTCCATAACAGTATGTATCTATGAGAAAAAAGAATTTGCATATTCATTTTAGTTTGGTAAAATCTGTGTTTCCTTGGTCTCTTTCTATTTTATTGATGAAACAGCAACAAGCCCTGAAGTCTCAGGAAAGAAGAGTAACCAAATAAGAAAGTGTTTTCTTACAAAAGATAATGCTTTGAAGAAACATTTTAAAAAATCAAGG
The DNA here is from genome assembly GCF_000738735.6 of Corvus cornix cornix. Taxonomy (NCBI): domain Eukaryota; kingdom Metazoa; phylum Chordata; class Aves; order Passeriformes; family Corvidae; genus Corvus; species Corvus cornix. Next base: position 94,611,107 of record NC_046333.1, on the reverse strand, counting down.
CTAAAAGTATCTGAAAACATAAGGTAGCCTGCCTGCTGTCCTGTCTTTCCAAGTCTCCTGTTCTTTTGAATTCAATCTTCATATAGTTAGCCTTGGACTATCAGTATCCCTCTAATTTTTTTTTTTTTTAGTTTTTTTTTTAATTTTAAGTTTGAGACAACTCTAAGTGGTTTTTTATCAATATCATTAAAGTAGCATGACTTTGTGAGTCATGTTTCAGATTTGCCCCTTTCTGCAATCTTAATCTGTAGCTGTATTTGGGGTAATTATATCAAAGCCAGATTTTAAATTAATTAGATGAGCTACTGGCAGGAGCAGAGTGGCTGCTCACCTTGGACCATGTCAGCAGGTTTCACTAGGTCAAGCTGGGGCTCTAACTCCATCAGGCTGCACAATTATTACAGCTAGGCTGGATATGTCAGTAGGAATTGCAACCACATGTTCCAGTTACAGAGCAAATGCACTTTAAGGTTGTTTAATATAATTCTTACACTATTTGCATCATAACCTTAGTCAAAACTATTAAAAGTGCCCAAGACAATTTGGAACTGGTTAAATATATTCACTGTTCATTTCACTGAAGCTCAAAGACAAACTAATCTATGAGTGGTATAGGTTTACTCTACTGAAACTCCACAGGGTTTCTGTCAGAGATTTTGTGAGCAGGGGAATATGACCACCCCCATTTTCTGGGCAAGCTTTCTCTTTGCATGCCTCATTTGTGAAAAAACATGATCTTTTTGAGCCTTGGACTCTCTGGCATTTTCTGTAGCTCCTGGCTGCCCATGTGTTTGCTGAAGTACAATGGTGTTCATCTCATCTGGTAAAGGCTCAGTTCTCCAAAGGAAAAAAAAATCAAATTTTTAAGACTCAGCATCTTGCATTTCCTGATTGTCTGTTTAAGCTGATATTTAGTTCTAATGAAGGATAAAAAGTTGGCAGAGGCATACTCCTCTCACTTTCATGGGGAAAGGTATGTGGGAGTGGGGAGCTAAGAAAATCTTAATGAAAATGCACAGTTTGAGAAGACGACATTTATTTGAGCATTCTTGTTCCTTCTTCACTCTCTGGAAAGTATTTGAAGTGATAACAGGGAGAACACTAAAAGTGGATGGTGAGCAGTAGTCAGAAGTTGCTATATACTAAAAAAGGCATTTCGTGATGGAGAACTACTGAGGGATCTAAGACTCTCTTGAATGTACACATTAATAACACCTTAAACAAGTGCCAAACTAAAACTGCTGAAAAGGGATAGAAAAATATTCATTCATCTCCTATTAAGTTAGTGTTAAATTCTGCTCTTCAAAAATAGATCATAGTGTATGTAAACTTTCTTATGAACAAACAGGAGGCAAATCCACCCTTTCAAGGCTGGATGTATTTTTATCGCAAAGTAACAGTGACTTCTTCTACTTCTTTTAGTTTTTCTCCATAAAAGTAAAAAATGTAGCTAGCAGCAGAGGTTGTTGTAGTGCCAGTTCTGCAAAGCATTTAAGAATGTGCTGAAGTGCTTCCCTATGCAACAAAGCCCATAGCACATGCTTTATCTTAAACATGTGCTCAAGTCCCATTGAAAGCATCAATGTTTAAACACGTGTCTAAACTCTTTGCTGTACCAGAGCTCCAGGCACAATTCATCGTCCTTTGAAGCCAATGGGAATCTTTCCAGTCCTTTCAATAGGTATCCCATCAAGCAATAAATCTCAAATGTTAAATAATCAAACCAGAAAATAAAAAGAAATCTGTTAAAAGTAGTTGCTGACTACATTCAAATAACAAATAAATATTAAAAAAAAGCAGGATGTGGTCACAGCTATTCCAAAAGCAGACACAAAGAGAGATGAGATTCACTCAATAAATTCTTTGTTCAGTTGTACATTGAGCATGTTCATTCTGCTAAGCTATAAACCTGTATTTACATAATTTTTGATGTTTCATTTCACTGTAGCCCTGATTCAGCAAATTACTTAAACAGGTGCTTTGCTGTCTACATCTCTAAGTCCAAAAGTCAAAGTGGATCCACATGTATTTGTGGCCTGTCAATGAAATGGAGCCTAGAAGATGGCTTTGCTGAATGTCAGATCACAAAAACCTTCCTCCACAGAGAAACTACTATCCAGAGAAGAATTCAATATATAATTCTTTTGCAACCTGTATCTTCTCACAGTCTGACATTACAAAAAACATTTTGTAAAAAAGAAAAGTGATAAAAAGTGAACAAAAAAGAAGGCAAGTAAACCAGAGCATTGTACTCATTTGACTACGGTTGCTTTAGCTTTTTAGGCTGGGAACAGGTTCGTGGTAACAAAGCTAATTTACTCATTACAGGATTCTTGGAAATGGTACAGCTACTGCATCAAAGGCAAGAGACCAGATAGAGACCACCAAACTATTGTTCTGGATGGCAACAAATATAATACAGAAGAAGGTCAGATTGAAACAAATTTTCCAAACTGGATGAAACCAAAGCTCAAGGTTTTCAGGTTAGATACATATTTCTCAACCAAAATACGATTTTTTATTGTTACTTAGAAAGTGTTAACATGGCAGAAAAATTGTTTCTTAGCAATAGTAATTCTTTTTTTTTTTTTTTTTTGTATTACTTAATATCTATATCACATTAGAAGCCTATACGGTATCTTTATAAAATAAATCGACACATTGCGTTAGCCCTCAATACGACAATTTGACATTCTTGACACAGAAGGCATGACAACAGCCTACTTAAATACTGCAAAGCTGAAGCAAAGAGAGGCATGCTCTCTGCTTTGTGAAGCTTCAGTCCTTGGTATTGCATCACCTTTGCCACTTGGGCTGGGTAAACCTCAGCACTGTTATCCTACCTTCTGCTGACAGCCCTCCTTCTTCCACAGGGAAGGGACACAAATTGCTCAGGTGGCTTGGCCATGGTGGCAGGACAACCCTCTCAGTGCATGAGAGGCAAAATTGACTCACGACATCGGGACAGCTCCAGGCTTCCGAGCACTCAGTGATTAGCTGGGACCCTCATCTTACCTAGAATATTGATTGCACATCATAGGCAAATTCTGGATGAAATCCAAAGTGCACTGATTCATTCTTTGAGCATCAGAAGTGCTTTCTACCTTTTAAGACAGTTACAAAAGCCGAACAAGTGATTCTGGAAACATTCCCTCCCACACAACAGATTTTAGCCCAGAACACTTCGCTTTGACATTTCATGGCTTTTCTGTCTTGCTTCCTCTAACTTTAGGATTTACTGAGTGTACTCAGGAAAGGAATTGCCTTACCTGAGGGTGGGGCTTTGGAAACCTCACTGTATCTGTTGTTTGTGGTGCTGCTGGCCCAAGGCTGGCCAGGCCCCTGCATTGCCTCAGTGCTGGACCATGCTTCAGCTTCTTTTGTCTGTAAAACGGGGATGGAGATGTGTAATATGTGGAAAGCTGATGATGCATGAAGCACTACAAAAATGAAGTGCAGCATAAAGGCCAAGTCCTTTTATAATTGTTTTGTGACTAAAAGTGAATTAGATTCTCAGTATCAGAGCATTGAATGATACACTCACATAGATTACAATGTGGCATGATAACATAGTCAGGTGTTGGTAAAAGCAAACTGATATTCCTAATCAGTCAACTTTATTAACCTCATAGAAGAGAACACAGCAAGTAGATATTGCCTTTCCTTTGTATTTTGTTAGCAACCTGCTATTGCCGTCATAACATATTATGAGTAAAACTGCACTGCAGATAAAACATCTGTTTTGAATAAGCAGGTGTATGGCAATTTCAGAACCAAACCCCAAATCCTAATTAAAGGTTGCTATTCCCATTTAACAAAAAATGTTACTGAAAGTTAACCACAGTATAACAGTAGCATATGGATGCACACACTCTTCTGATTATCAGGAGTCACCTAATAAGCAAGTGTATCCACAGCTTGCACAAGTTCTCTGATGGTTTTTCTTTTTCCATTTTTCACTGATGTATTTTAACATAAACAAGATTACATTTTTAACAATTAGAAAGAGGGTGTTGGACATCTTTGTATCTGAAAAACTGGTATTTTTAAACCAAATGGTGACCATTTCATTGCTACTAGTGACATTTCCCATTTACACCATGTTAACTCTTCTTTGAATTAATGACTCTGCTGCTGATCCTAGCTTTATTAACAGCTGTTCTAAGATCAATGGAGGATTCAGCTGCTGCTATAAAACACTTGATTTCACTTGTCCAACTTAAAAGGTGGAGAGTGCTCTGCTCTGTTTGGACCTCTTAGTAATTAAATCTATTTTGGAAGGGTTACTGGCTGTTTAAGATAGATGATTAATAATGCTGTTTCTTAAAAAGTAATTAGGAGAACTAAAGAATTCAGACAAGTCAAATACTTTCCTCCAGATGTCATCTGGATCTAGAAGGTTAAGAAAATGTAGACACAACCTGAAAAGCATAGATCATAAAGCAGGAGTCTTTTAGTGCTTTTGAAGGAGAGGGAAACTTGAGACCTGGGCTAAAGTAGTCTTCCATCAACCCTCTAGATCAACTTCACTACAAAGTCTGTGAGACCTTGGAAATAAAGCAGTTGAACAGAGGACTGAAAAGACCATGAAAGTGGTCAAATCCGGTGCTATCATGGACAGTAAATCCAGAAGTTATAAATTATCCTTCCCCTACTTCCATAACAACTTGAGACATTTTGTACAGAGCGTACTATGTGCTAGTGGAAGAGAAGAAGAGAAAGAGAGAGAAGATGATGGTACAGTGACTGTTTGTACTATAGATAATATTAAGATTTGAACCTCTCCTGGGTACTTTTAGAGGAATGCAAAACTGAGTAAACATAAAGTGAGGAAGTGAAGCTTTGAATCAATACCTAGAAAAAGCTAGTTCTCAGCCCCTAAAAATGCTCCAGTGGAAGATGTATGTTGTGTAATTAAATGTAAGTGTGATACAAGTACTTCATGCATCCTGGAAGCACTTCTGTCCTCTCACACAGTTCATCAAGCTCCACCTTTGAATTTGGTAATTTCTCCCATAATCTTACGTGCACATTTGGACTACTGGTTTAAAATGTTGTTACTTTCATGGTTAATCCTTATTTTTGCTTGCAGATTAACACTACTGATGATGACCTTAGACTCTTTAAAATGTCTTGAATGTTTAAAGGAATAGAAAAAATTAAGTATTTTCAGTGTTCTCTTATAATCTTCTAACTCTCAGCTGTTCTAGCAGCCTGTGGGAGAAACACTCTGAAAAGAGCTGTGTATTTATGAGTAGGATTTAAAGGCACAGTGCCCCACAGATAAATGCATTTTATCAAATTCCAGTAGGTATGATACTGAGCTTATTGCTTAAGAGTTCCTACATCTGTCTTGCTTGGAGTAAATTCTCCTTTACGTCTATGAGACATGAAGACATACCATTCTAATCCTTGCTTAATACAATGTGTTTGAGGTGTGATTCTTGTTGTGCTCAGTGCTGTACAAATGCCAAAGACAAATCTTGTCTTTCTTTAAACTTCTCACAAACCCTCATAATTTCTTTAAAATTTAAGCATAATTTTTTTTTTTTGCATGAATGAAGAGAAAACATGTATATTCAATGCAGGGGGAATTATAGTTTGAAATGTCAGGACTGATGGAATAAGGGAAAAGGATGAATGTTCTTGTTAACTACTTTACCATGTTCAAGTGAACAAAGTAGAATGGAAATTACTTATCCAAAGTGATGTAGAGTGTGCCAGATTTTATGGCTAGACGTAAGATTCATGGCTTTTATAATGTTATTCTATTTTTATTGTGCTAGATGCCAAGCAAATGAAGGACATGGAATATTTTGTTGGTGCTTTACTTGTAGGTGATTCAGTCCAAAATACAATCCACCTTTTTTTTTTTTTTTAATAGTCATTGGACTGGCTCTAGAAAAATTATTGTTAAAGTCCAAAAAGTGGTGGCAATACTCAGTGTTATTAGCAAAAAGTGAGCAGAGCTTCTAGCTATGTAACATTTTTTTGAAAACATTGTAGTAGGCTTAACAGCTTGCTGCTTTTTGAGCCTTTGGGGAGCACCTGGCTCACATTTGCAAGCTTTTCTTCATGTTCAGGAGGGTGTGAAACTTACACTCCAGAGGCAAAAGCTGAGATTTGTTTACTCCTAGTGTGGCTCCTTTCTATAGCAAGAAAATATATATATCTGGATACATATTTATTTATATTTATATTAAAAAAAAAATGTTTATAATATGTGCACTCTTTCATATATAAATTACCCCAGCAGAGGAATTTGCAAAATTTTGAGAGTCCCTGTGAATTGAATATGGAGAAAGCTTTCGCAGGCCATGAACCCCAGAAAGTTTATCATTCACTTTTTGCTACAAAGAGGTCAATACTGCAAAGGCAGGAGGAAGCAGATCTGGGTTGAGCTGTTGACGATCACCAAAGAGAAATCAGCAAAATTTTTTCAGGGTGAATTTTCAGTCATACTGAATTTTGTCCTACAGCCTATTTGTATTTCTATCATAATCTAGCACTGCTAGAAATCTGAGCTATGCTGAAGACTGCTATTGTTATAATACATAAACAGTATGGGTTATTTTAATGGACATATTGCCTTAAACTGAATTTTCACCATCTGTTCTGCCCCTAATTTTGAATGCAAAAGAACATATTTCACAATTACATCTGTAAGTAATGATATAAGTAATTTAAATGCATGTATATATTCACACAATGCAGCAGACAGCTGGGATATTTTTTCTTTCAGGCACAAATCAAGGGAAGAAATCTACTAACTCCTCAAACAGCACTTCCTCCTTCCCTTCTTGTTCCCCATTTAGTGAAGCTGTTCTATTGCAGGCATAGTTTTTCCAACAAGCCAATTTTGCTGTACCTAGGAGTTAAAAGCTTGCTCAGTAAACTAATGCGCAAACTCATTTTTACAATGCTTCCCCTGTCTTCACCCAAATCCCCTCTGGCTTGAATGACAGTTTGGCAGATGCAAGGCATTAAATCAATCAGTTTCAATAGATGTTCAGGAGGAGACAGGTCAGGCTGTGTGGGCCAGTCTGTCTCTGCTTCTAGCTTTGCTTTCATGTCATCCTTTCACACAGGCTTTGGCAAAAGTACCCTTCTGCAGGTGAATCTTGGACTGCCTGGGATGCAAGCTGCCTGGCCACAGAGTGGGACTCACTAGAGCAGAAATGGAGCACAAACTTATCAGAATATGATAACCACAACTATGTGGAAGGCTGCTATGAGACAATAAAGTAAGGAGACTATTTTGGCTCCTATTTGCAAAATGTGCATTTTCAGAGAAGACCTTTGACTGGAATGTCATTCCTCTGCCAGTGTTTGCAAGGTCATGAGATGTCAGTTTAATCACTCAAGTCATGCTATTTGCTACAGCTGAATATTGACTGAATTCCTCGATACTTTGCAAAGTAACAAAGTTCTCAAATGAAAATTTGAGAAGTATAAAAGAAATGACTTATTGTGCATGCTATTTAGATAAAAGCTGATTTAACAGGTTTTATTCAAATGAAATCATGAAATCTGTAAAAGTTGAATGGGTTTTGTAGGATACGGGTGTCCTTCACGTGTGTCATATGCATTTAGTTACCTGTATGTACCTGCTGACACTTGTTTGTCATGTCTGCTAGCAAAACGAACTGTGATACCAGAAGTCACTCTAGCAGAAAGAGAAGAGGAGGCAATTGTAAATTTCTAGAACAAAATTTTAACAGGGAGTTTATTCCTATTGTTTAGTGCAAATTGCTACTAGGGATTAGAGAGGCTTTTATTTCCTGTATTATCATTGCCTTTTTATGCGGCTGTACATTTACTACTGCTAGCTTTTTGCCATCCATGAAATAGATAACAGCAGTGGATTTGCATGGGCCTTATATTGTAGTTTGATAGTATTCTCTACAATGGTGCCCTTCGGACCATACTGCATTTCTTACTTTTTAACTGATAACATCTTTTTTATTGTAAGGAGGTTATAGCCAGAAACAATGAAATGCTGATTTATGACAACTGGCCCTAAAAGCTTACAGAGTTGAGAATGATGGAGGAAAATTATCAGTGAATATTTAGGTAAGGTGAGTGGAGTCATGCATTAGGAAAATTGGAACTGTGTTGGAGATATTAGACATTCAGATTTTCTTATAGTATCTTGAAATTTATACCATTTTAGCAACTGGCTCTTTTCTCCATGGGGGTTGGGTGATTAGATATGTAACCACATATCAGATGTAGTCAGATAACAGCTGTCTGGCTATTGATATGCCAAGGAATGAAGAAGTGCTGGGGCCAGCCTCTGATGCAGGTTGCGTTCGGTGCTGCAGCCCAGGCAGTCCAAAGACAATGGAAACACTGTACCCATCTCCATCCCTCCAGGGGCTTCATGTGATTGAAATACCTCTCTAGATTACTACTTGTTAGCAGGGTTGGGGTGGGTACCATCAATATAGAAAGGGAAGCTCCCCTGAACTGAAGTGAGGGCCATAGAAACTAATTTTTCAAAATGATTCAACAGACAAAACTCCAGTATATAAGTGGATCTGTCACAACGTAAAGGAGTTTTCCCTTGCTACAAAGGGAAAAGAAGAGACTGTTTTCTCTAAGACCTGAAAATAGGATCTTAAACACCTGAAACCCATAAAATTATTAAGGCTGGAATGAAAAACTTAACTGAAATCATGAGTGCCAAGGGGTTGCCTCCTACTTGTAACACTAGATAATTTTTCTATGCAGGGCACTTACGTTAACAAAGAAAATCCATAGCTCGTAGTTTCTAAACAATTAAGACAGTCTGTTTCAAAGAACTGATGAATTAGTTTTCCTGGGGGAGGAGAACAGCTGCACTCCTCACAGAACACCTTTCTGGTTTATTTCTTGCAACTTTTTAGATCTATGTATATGAACAAATTTTCAAAGCAAATCTTTTCAGAAGCAAGTGGTAAAATGAGAGCATCCTTTTGGAAGGAGGAGTGAAAAAAATAGAAGCCAAATGAATTAATAAGAAAATAACATAGAAAAATCTGATTAAAAAAAAAAAAGGAAAAATAAATAAAGTAGAAAAGTGCCAGATAAAAAGGGTGTGGTACAGGAGATTCTCTGCCATACAGGACTTTAGTGCTGGCTTGGAATACAGAGTCAAAGCCATAAGAATCAAACACAACTGCATTAGTTTGCTAATTAAACAGCCACTGCAAACACCTAATATGAATCAGTGCAAAAGCTAAGCAAGACAATGGGAGGAAAACAGCCTCTTAAAATAGAAGGGTATTGTAACAGGAATTGGCTATCTGAACACTTTCATCTTCCTGGAGAAAAGGGGAGGTTCCAAACTGAGGTAGTTAAAAAAAACTATGTCCTGAGTGCAGTCATTAAAATGGACCATTTAAAAATTGTGATTCAAATATTTCTGATATTCTGACAGAAATGCAACCTTGATACGAAACTGTGGTTCAGGTCCTTGTTCAGTGAAATCTTCATTCCCTAGCTTTATTAGAGACTTTGATGTCTTTTATTATTCTTAAGCATATAACCTCTAAACAGAGAGATATGTCAAAGAAGCAGGAGGAGGAGATTTTATTTAAAAAATGGAGAACTAAAAATATAAAAAAATAAAACCTAGTTGGTTTTTTTTTTTGTATTAATTATCTGTAGAAGGAAACCTCTATGGAAGATATGCCAGCCAACTCTCTCATCATCAGTTTCAAGACTTCAATCAGTGGATGACTCACAGTTAGTGAAAGAAAAATTGTTCCAGCTACACAAGGAGAGCATAAATATTATGTTTCACTTGGTATCATAATTAACGGCATGCTTCAGATATTTCTTTCATGTCTGCTTTCACAATAGGTAATATAATTTACCGTTAATAGGATTAAAATGTCTTAAAAAAAGTAAATACTTCATTGGTTTAAGAATGCTTTCTGTTTGTTTTGTGCAGATACATATTTCGCTACAGGCACAGTATTTATACTTCAGTGTAGAAAATAATGAAAAAAAGAAGATAATATGTATAGTCCAGAAGCAAATGCATTTTTCTGTCTTGCTTGGCTTAATAATAAAAACTGCTTTTCTCTGAATTCCTGAAAACGAATCCTGAAGTCCCGAATTATATACATTTAAAAAAAAAAAATCATGCTAAGGAAAAAACTCAAAAATATTGCAATGTCAAGACACAAATGTTTGCTTTGGGGACTTAACAATAGTAATGCTGAAACTCTTAAATTCAGAAGTGCCCTTTTGGTATAGCTTTCTGAATTGAGAGTTGAGAAAACCCACCAAGTCTTCAAGGAAAAGAATTTCTGTAGTATGGAATATCAGTTACTTCCCGTTATAACATCCAAACATAGACCCACCAAGAGAACTGAACTGGGAAAATGCAGACAGGTCAACAAAGAAAAAGATGAAAGGGTGAAAACAGTATTAAAAAGCAGCATGAGCTTTAGATTTCAAAACCCAGCTAATAGGCACATAAATGTCCATCACTTAATTATTATTGAGTTCCTCTTCAAAAGTATTTTTTCTACTATATTTATGATTTTTTGTTTGAATTATCCTCTCATTTTACCATATCTTTAACTAGTTTTTACTTTTGTTGTTTCGAGTGGAATTACTCTGACTGACATCGGAGCAAACCAAAAGAAAAAAATAAATATCTTAAATATCAGTATCCTTTATAATATATAGTTTTCTTTATTGGTAAAGGGAATCTTTATTACATAGGTAGTATCATTGCATCTGCTGGCTGGTTTGTATAGAATCTGCTTGGAAAAGATTTGGTCTCCCTGTTCACTGCAGCAAACAGAATTTGGCATAAACATTTGAATGTACTCACTTAACTGCTGATCCATCTATTGAAGTTTCATTAGGGAGCCATGTGCATTTGCAAAGGATGAATGGTTTCATTAGCACTGAGACTAATAAACTTATAAAAGTTAATAATGTGAATATGTTTGATTTGGAATTATGCACATAGACATTAAAAATCGCAAAAAGGCAGGCTTAAAAATGCCCAGTTTTTTTCTAGACTTACACAGCTGGGGTATTTTTCACTTTTCTAAGACCTTTTAACAAAAAACACACATTGATTTCTTTCACATGTGCTCCTATGATATTATCAACAGATTCTAGTGTTACACTAAGATTTCAATCTAAAAGCAGGAATTTTATTCCCTCTAAATATTATTTTCAACATGGTTTGCTGTAGGATTTTGATTCTTAATTATAGCAATTTTTGTTATTAATAGGTCAAGGTAAGTGCATCAAAATTGTGTTTTAGTCAAAAGCACATCCATTTTGAAATGTCTGTAAAGGCGTGGAGGTCATATGTAGTTTTTATGTATTCCTTTCCTTGAAGACTCCCAGAAAACTTTCTATTACAAGATAACTTCTGTGTTCAAACACCCCAATTTAGCACAACAGGGCTCTTGCATTCATCCCTGGTCTAGTTTATTTCTGAACATCTAAGTGACACAGCACACTTTGGTGTCATTTTTCTTCATCATCATCATCATCATCACAAGAAGAAGAAGAAAGAAGAAGAAGAAGAAGAAGAAGAAGAAGAAGAAGAAGAAGAAGAAGAAGAAGAAAAACGTTTCGTTTTTCTCCCTCCCCAGCTTGCTTTTCTGATGCCAGTGTTACCTGATCGCCTCAATCCACTGTCTGCATTCTGATTTCCATCTCTGAATATTCATGATGAGGTCTGAGTAATCAGCTTTCATCCTAGGAGCCTGACTCGGCAGCTGATCCCCAATGGTTACCTCCCAAACTCGTAGACATGTACCACTGTTTGTTTTAAAGGTGGAAAATGAATTCAGTTATTGAAGTTACTCAATTATAGGGGAAAAGTAATGAAATATGATACAGAAAGCTCCACATTTAGAGCTGACAGCATTACAATGGTTACAGTAGAGGGTGATGCTCAGATGGCTACGAGGTTTCTAGGACCTTAGTTCACTGCTGAATTTAGGTCATGGTCTCTGACCAACTCTGAGTGTAATGTGAAGAGCCTAAATCTTTCATCCGTTTCCAGAAAGTTTCAGCAGAGATGGACACAATGAGAAGGACCCTTCCCATCCTGGCCAGCATGTTTTACCCCAGATCTACAACCCTAAGTCATAAGTCAGTCTCACTGCCTACACATCTCTCTTTTTGGGGAGACTATCAGTAATTGCATGACTTCTGACAGAGGTATCTGTCCCTTCTCACAGGAAACTGGGGTGAGACCACATCAGATTCTATCACAGATGGCACTGAGTGGTTTGGGGAGGAATAAATGCCAGGCACATGCATATGTCCGTCTCTGAATTGAAGACTTACAGTTGAAGATTCTCTGTTGTCAATAACTGGAGTCACCATCTATTTTCTTTCATCACTTTCTTTCTATTAGAAAGACAACTCATCTCTGACAAATCTATCAGTGGCTCCATTCTTAGACTTAACTAATAGCAGGACTGCAGCTGCAGGAATTATAAATGCATCTGGCTTTGTGCTGCCTGCTACAACACTGTATCTATTATTATGATCTGACATACATCCTAACATCTCCTTCAGGTGCTGGCACATCATTTACAATAATCTCAGGTAACTGATGTGACACCTTTCCTGCATGTGTGCTAGGTTCCTGTTAAATGACCATAAAGTGAGCTACTAAAGGGAAACATCATCAGAAAAAAGCAAGACCAAATTCAGACCTTCTGTAGGTGGGTGCAACTCCACAGACATGACATACTGCAGCTTGCAGGACAAGACGGAGATTTGACCTGCAGTGCTATGTGTTCTTTTCATACCTAATTTTTACCAGCTAGAGGAAAACCAATACTCCCATCTTGCTGCAATTAATAGAAAGTATGCTGGGTAGAATTACTGTTGCCTAAATTATCCTCCCAACTCTTTGTTAGTTGCCACCAAGCAGTAGTGATGTAGGACATTGTCTGAAACAAGACTACAGTGAGAAATTTTGGGGTCTGTTCAGAAATAAAGCAAAAAAGTTACAAATTAAGTTTCCACTTTGGACTGAACAGGATGTGAAAGTTTTCTCTTAAAATTAAAACCAGGAAAAAAATTTACTGTATTCATTCACTGACTTGACCCACAGCTACAGGCATTATTTCAGATGTGAAAGGCCTAATCTAGTCTAAACTGGAAAAGAAATTTGGGTGATTTCTTTTTTTCAAAAGGACTTGAAAGTTGAAAGCTATATGAAAAATCTAAGAACCAGCAGATCCAAGATAAATTCCCTCCTCTGCCTGAGAGCAATCCCTCAGCTCCAACCTCCACTTGGGTATGTGTGCTCCCACACTGTTCCGTTGACACTGTCCCACTTCATATGAATAAATAGACCTGTGAGTCTCATTTTAAAAAGAAACAATTTTTTGGCACGCAAGCTCTTCAAGACCTGAAGAGGGACTTGTGTGTCTGAAAGCATCTGTGATTTTTTCCATCCTGACACCTGTGGGGTATCCTTTTGGCAGCTGAGGGAGGAGGCAAGTCCCCATGTCTCCCACAGCAGGGGAGTGCTCTGGCTGGCAGGGGCTTCTGGGTGAAGGACATGGGAGTATCCCCAGCTCTGAATTCACTGTTGCTTGCATTGCAGCTGTAAATCAATCCTCCTCTTCTCCCCTAAGGAAAGGAGGAATAGACATCCTGACCTAAGTAATTGGGCAGTGCAAATTAAACTTGCCATGTTGCATAGAGATAGGTAAAGTACTGCTTTTTAAGAATTTTCTACTCACACAGAATAATAACAATTATTTAATGACAACAACAATGATAACAATGACAGCTACAACAGTAATAACAACAACAGCAACAATAATCCTACACAATGTCTAGGGATAACTAAAACTTCTGAGGGCTACCTTGCACTGAAAGTTGTGTTCACAGCAGCTGTGAGGCTACTTAAATATAAGTGATACAAACTCACAAGCATGGTTAGAAACTCAAGACAGAATCTGAAAGCCCACCCCGTCCCAGCTTCCCCCAGATCCCTTTAGAAACAGTATCTGTGATTTTTTTTTTTTTTGATGAAAAAGGCAGATGTGTGGAGCAGCATGTGGTGCTGCAGACAAGGTAATGCAGTGGAGTGAAGGCCAAGGAAATGCACTGCCTGTCCAGCTTCATATGGGTGTCATGGATCCTGGCAAGGGATATGTAACAATGTTCGGATAGTGGCTTGGTAGGGTCAACTATCTGTGGAAATTTGTTGTGGTTTTAGTATCCAAAGTTTCAAATCAGCATCTGGAAAGCCCTCTTTGAACAGTTACAGAAATTCTTTGTATTGATGAACCTAACATTTTTCAGGGCTCACAACTCAGCAGAATTAAGGCAGATTTTCCCAGTGACCAGTTTCAAAAGCTCCATCTCTGTCTAAAGGCAGCTTCTCTGTCAAATTGCAAATCCCTTGTCCAAGGTCAAATATCTAGATCTCCATAAAGCAGTTGTAAATTTATTTCTAATTTAGTATACTGTATTTTTTCCTTTAACAGGTTCTTAGAAACCAGTGAAAAAAATTAGGTGACATATTAGAGAGACAACTGACCCCCAACAAAATTCTCCCCTAGAAAGGCAGTCGATACAGCTCATTCCAGCATAGTAAAACCAGGGCAAAATTCTAAGCAGTAAAGCTGGAGTTTTATAATGAGAAGTATTATGCAAATTTTGCTGTAGGCAACCTTTTCAGATCTATCAATAGTACAGTTAAACACAAATTGACAGACAAAACTTTCAGGATGGCCTTATTAACAAGTGAATTAGACAAAGTGAAGTCATACTGAAAAAGCTCTCCTTTAGCACGTTTTTCAAAACACCTGTATTTTTGTTTACCATCCTCCAAATTCAACATGTTACCACTTTTGTATATCTCAGAAAGCTTTAGACAGATTTATACCACATTGCATGTGAACTGTGAGGAAAGGTGCTATCAGTGATTATGGGCAAAATCCTGCCCATACATGTGTGCATGATTCCTGTTGGATTTAGTGAAGTTTCATGTGCATAAATGAGAGCGGGGTCTAGTCCTTAATCTGATGACATTTTTTCTGTACAGCACAGCAGGTTAATAATAAAATGGCATCTCTTCATTTCTGCATGCAATTTTTTTTGAAAGTAATAACTGCTATGTCTTTGGATCAGGTGTTAATTATTCCCAGTAAGGTTTGGTGGGTAACTAGTGATGCAGATATCAAACCACCCACTCTCTTTGTAGATGAAGGGAAAGTATCAGGAGGATTTCTGCTGAAGTATTCATCACATCTCAAGTCTCAAATTGTCCAAACCATTCAATTATAACACTTCACTCAATGCATGTCAGCATGTCTGGCACTGTGTTTCAAGAACGACTTGAGCTGGATTTCTCAAAGAGGCAGACGTTGGCTTGTCCCCTTGAGGGACAACAGAAATAGAGTCTATTGGCTCAAAGTTGAGACTGCTTCCTGGATCAGTACACGGGAACTCTGGGAACTATTACAGCTTTCTAACTTTGTAGCCTCCAGACTCAGTTCACACATACATATGTAAAAGGCTGAGATTTCCTGTGGTAACAGCACAAGCATCCTATTTGCCACCGAATAAATAGGTAAAACACTGACCCGATGATGACATGATAAACAGGTCTAGGGATGTGGGTCCTATCAGTACAGATCTAAGTCTATCCTCACCATCTCTTTAACAGTAAATGGAAGCAATGCCCAAAGGAGGAGAGGAAATCCTTTGAGTCCTTCAAGGGTTATATGAGATTTTGTTGTTAAATGCAGAGATACAATACATCACTGTCAGGAAGCGGTGACCCTGGATTATGGTCACTGATGATAAAAAAGGCTTTCAGAGGGAGATGATGGACACCATGTCTATTATGTAGTGGAAAATAAAAGGGTGGCCAGAGAACTTCTAAGCAAATGGGGACATCATGCAAACAGATACCTCCTTAAGCTCTTTGTGTTTGCTTTCTGTGCTTGGCCTGGGCTGTACATGTTCCCAGAGCAACGAAAAGGCAGCTCACAGGGTTTTTTGTGTTAATGTTCAATTTGATGTATCAATATAGTTCTGCTTGCACAGGCTATAATGAGCTCAAGATCATAAAACTCTTATCAGCAACCCTGTTTAACTTTAAATGTAGCTCAGATAATTCAGGCTCCTCTTTCCTCTCACTTCAGTCAGTTTTGACCTGAAGCTGTGGAATGACATTGGTGAAAATTTGCAAGGTCACTCAGGAGAATATTTCCAACCCCCTCAGCCAAATTTAGCCAATATCAGAGTCTGTCTTTGTGAGCTCTATCCATAGTGTGGTCATGTTTGTGTCATCTTCCCTATTTTTAGTAGCAATCCTAACTGCGGAAGTATTTTGGCTATTAAAAATAAAAGGCAAAGAACTGTTTTCAGAAAGCCTTGTGTCTGTAGACAAGTCAGGTAGAGTGCAAAAAGGTAATGCTAACATACCGCTCTTTCCTCTGGCAGCCTTACTGGCCTAGCCCATAAAAATGAAGGCTGGGCATTTCAAGGAAGTGCTCACCATGCACATATACACAGGGAGTTCCATACCTGCATGAATTCCGAAACAACAAAGCCCATTTGCGTCTGGTCTCTTATGTGAGCAGAGGAGTTCAAATCTGCCTGCCCGTGCCTGCAGACAGGAGTCCTGAGTCATTTAGGAGCATATATCCCGTTAAGACAAATTCCCACCCAATCAGCTCAACTGCCATAAAACTCTTTTCACAGGCTGTGTAGAATTGGTTGCCAGCCTGACCTAGTTGTCAAAATGGTGTCTCATACTAAGGCTGTGTTTGTTACCTCACATTTGTGCTACCGAGGAATTCAGGATACCTGCTTCACAGGCATGACCAGCTAAAATGGTATGTTTTTAATTAGGAGAAAAAAATAACAAGACAACAGACATCTGAGGGCAGTTTTGTTGAAAGCTAAATTGATGATGAAAAGCTTTCACTTTTTGAAACCGTTCAATAGCCAGGTGTTTTCTAGTGGTTCTTCAGTGCATTTCACTGCTGCACGTCAGTATTACTTAGCACTATCACATTTACATCAAGTCAAATGCTGTAACGCAGAGAGTATCACCATAAGGAATGAAATGTGTCAGCCTGCACACAGGGATTCTTGGGAAATATGTGCCTTTCAACAATCCTGTGGCTTTTATACAAATTCTTCTCACATGTTTGCTACCCTAAAATTCACAGGTAATTACAATGGGATGAATAATCCACATTAATCAGGTAAGCAGGTATTTGAGATCCAGCACATCTCCTATCAGACAATGCACATGAAAATACAGTAATTGAAGCTGCTGAGAGAACTCCCCACTGACAATGTCTATGTAAATCCACTGTAAAGAATAATTCTACGATTATGTAAAATTTGAACAAGTCCTTTTATCTTTAAAAGAATGCTGCACCTTATTTCGCTTAGCACACCAATCTGGAGTCCCACAGAGTAAGAAGAGAATTATCAAAGGGTCCAATCCTATGGGATTCACAGAGCCAAAGCCATTGTTGGTGTAACCAGCAATGTTAGGACTACCCTTTAGTCCGGTTGTCATCTTCCTGCAGAAAACTCCTCTGAATTAATGTAGCAAATCCATACTGGGCTTCACAGCACCCTAAAGCTCTTTGTCTCCCTCTACCCCTCTGCCACCCCATATAGCAGTATTTCTTCCTATAATTTTTTTTTAATATCCTTATCGTAGCAACTTTGTATTTTGGTTATTTTTGTATGGTCAGATTCTGACATTGTCTCAACGTGACTCAAGTCTTAGATGACACGGAAGGGTCAGTATTGTTGTAACCCTATTCTAGTATGCACCCTGGCCTTAGCAGAGTCCCCCTGACATGGGAAATTGCCAGCAGGGAGTTCATATACCCCTTGAAATAGGACAACAAAGGCAGCAGATGAGTCAGGATCTTCCTAAGCTTCAACAGACAATTAAAGGGACATTTCTCATGATTAGAGTACTCAGTCTTGAAACTCATAGATGACCCTTTCTAGAGTTTGAAGCCCTCTTTACTGGAAGAGGAGGTCAACATCCTGAGCCCTTAGCCTACTTGTGCAGGAGGGGAGATGCAAAAAGGGTTTTCCCTCATTGTCTGAAGGTTTGTGCACCTCTACTTTTCATCTCTCAGGCAAACACTGCTGTTTCTTCATGCTGTGCTTTTGGAGCTTGTGTTGAACATCTGGTGGGCCACACAGAGGTGTTGTGAGAGGCCAATAGTTATCTGGTTCTCTGTACTTCACAGTATGATCTTCCCTGGCAGTGAAATTTGGATTTTCATCCCATTTGAGTGAACACTCATGTAATGCTTTGACAAATTCTGCCCTCTTGTTCTTGCTGTATGCATTGTAACCACAGGCCTGGATGTGACTTGGGATGAGGGTCACTAGCCATGATTCATGCTAGGCATTGGAGAACCCTGCAGGATTCTGACATGGTCAAACAGGAATTGTGACATTCTAAACATTGCATATAAGAGATGCAGTTGCACTTAGAAAGTTTCCTGTCTAAAGTCTTTTCACAGAAGCAGTGTGCCACATAGGAACAAAAGGGAGTGTGATGCCCTGGAGAGATATGTCAAGTCCAAAAATTCTCTTTCCTTGCCTGGCAGCCAGCTTGCTGAGGCTAAGTTCAGGACAGAGAATCACAGAATGGGTAAGGTTGGAAGGTACCACAGTGTTGGGGTCCCTCCCCTGCCGTGTAGCCCTGGGAGAGGGGCCCTGAGGGCACAGACACGGGGCTTCCCTGCCCCTGCTCAGCCTCGTTCCCATTGGTTGGTTTGTGTTCCCTGCGCGGGCAGAAGGACCCTTGGTCCCGTGACTGGAACAGTTCCTCGGCAGAGCTCCGGCCATGCGGCTGGAGAAATAAACATCTCTGAAACAGCTAGCAAGAATCTGTCTGTCCATATATATTTCCTTTCCACGGGACTCCTGGTTTGATATATGCGTGTTGCAGGATCCCCACTGCAACAAATGGTGGAGAATTGAGAGCAGAACGATCCCCGATCCCTAAGCGACTGATTTGTGTGAGTAAACCCTGGAAACTTTGGATTCCTCTTCTTGGTTTTGCTTTGCTATTCCGTATCTAAACTATGGAGGAACGGTGGGAAGACTCTTGGCTCTCAGAGCCGCATATGGACATTTATCTTAAAAAAATGATTCTTGAACAACGATTTGTAAATTTTAGCTTGATTCAAGCTCAAAAAGAACTGAAACACTTCCTGGCATGGTTGTTTAAGAACTTTTTCTATGTTTCTTGGGATTTAATTCTTACCAAGGGCTTTTGGAAAACCGTTTGGACACAGTTAATACTGGAGTCAAAATATATGCCGATGGAAGAATATTTTCGTGAATATTATTTAGTTACCGAGACTGTTGAGCAATGTCAGCTGTGTCCTGGCGAAGGGAAGCCTGGCGCAGGGACCGTGCGGCCCAGGCCACGTGCACCGAGCGCTCTGCGAGCAGCAGCGAGGCAGTTCCCGCGCGCGGGCGGAGCCCCGGGAGCCGCAGTGTCGGTGGCGGAGCGAGGAGCGGCGGGACCCGGCGGTGCCCGCCCGGCCCGCACGCGCGTGGTGGAGCGAGCCCCGTGAACGCCCGGCCGAGAGGGGCGGCGCGCGGGCGGCGGCGGGCGGCGATGGCGGTGGAGCGGAGCCGCGCCCAGCCGAGACGCGCTGGAGCGGGCGCGGGGGAGTCATCGCTCGGGGCCCGGCCGAGACGTGGGTGCAGCGCCCGGCAGCGGCAGCGAAGCTGCGACCAGAGGAGGCGACGCACGGAGAACTGAGCGGCGCGGCCCGGCCCGGCCCGCGCAGCCCCGAACGCGACCCCGGGAAGAGCGCGCAGGCACCAGCAGCCCCGACAATTCCAACACGGGAGCGACCGAAAGAGAGAGCAAAGACGCAGCGAGACAGAAAACAGCAGCCACTCGGAAAAAGGAAAAGATCATAGTAACTAAGACCTTAGGGATAGTAAAATGGTATAATGTTAAGCAAAATTATGGTTTTATAACAAGGTGTGACAACCAGCAAGACATATTCGTGCATAGAACTGCTATTAAAAAGAATAACCCTGAAAAATGCATCCCAAGCTTGGGAGATGGAGAGTCGTGGAATTCAAAATTATACGAGGTAGAAAAGGGTTACAAGCATCGCAGGTCACTGGGCCTGATGGTGTTCCTGTAAAAGGCAGTATATATGCAAAAAATCGTAGTCATGTTAGACAATATCTCCATTGTAAGCCCCCCTACAGTTTCCCTTTCCTAATCCCACCTTTCCCTTTTACCCTATGTCCTATTACCCCCAGTGTATTCCCAATCCGTTTTTTCATCCATGGTTTCCCTCACAAAACCATGCTTTTGCCAATTGTTTCCCCAAAAATCCCTTTCCAATGCCGAGTGGGGGATGAAAAGGGGGAGGGAAGAAGTTAAACCCTCTCCTGCCTCAGTTTCCCCACAAAGCATGCTCAGAGAGTCCTGTCTCCCTTCTGTCAGCCCTAAGATGTTCCACAGAATCTGATTGGACATTTAAAGACTCAGGAGGGTGGCTTGTTTTGTTTTGAAACTGTTCTTGTTATGTTTATCCAGTTGTTTTCATTCTCCTTTTATTAAAATAAAACGGGTGAGGTGTTGGGGTCCCTCCCCTGCCGTGTAGCCCTGGGAGAGGGGCCCTGAGGGCACAGACACGGGGTTCCCTGCCCCTGCTCAGCCTCGTTCCCATTGGTTGGTTTGTGTTCCCTGCGCGGGCAGAAGGACCCTTGGTCCCGTGACTGGAACAGTTCCTGGCAGAGCTCCGGCCATGCGGCTGGAGAAATAAACATCTCTGAAACATCTAGCAAGAATCTGTCTGTCCATATATATTTCCTTTCCACGGGACTCCTGGTTTGATATATGTGTGTTGCAGGATCCCCACTGCAACACCACAGTGCCAAGTGGTCCAAACACTCTGTACAAGCAGGGTCATCCTAGAGCACATCACACAAGATCAGTTTGTATCACTAAGACCAGTCAAGTCTTCTGCCACTACTTTTGCAAGTCCTGGGCAAGGAGACAGGGAAGAAGCATGGCCACACTTCTCTCTTGGCATGAGTTTCCCAAGAGAGGCATCTGTAGGAGGACCACATTCCCTCATCTTTGAAAGCAGGACAACATCTGATCCCTCAGGAGACTGTGACAAACAAATTGAATATAGAACTAATAAAGCAAATCATAACTTTGTTAAAAGGCACATGAACAGTTCCCAGACAGGTTCTCACTCATCAGCCTAAAGTTGCCTTTTTAATATGTGACCTTGCTGTAACAGTGTATATCTGTTAGTGACTATCCCATGAACTTGCACTGGTAAACATCCCATATACCCTGGATATACTGTGTGTAGTATCCTATGTAGTCTTAACTGGGCTAGAGCCTAAAAACAGCATCCTCTTGCAGCAAAAAATCATCTCTCCTTTTCACATGTTTTCAACTTAATCATCTTGGCTACAAGTTATGTGTAGCGGGTTTGGTTTGTAACCAGGCAGAAAGACCAATTTTAGTGTAGTGGTTTGGTCCAAAATAGTCATTACTGTTTATCTTCTGTGAGATAAGAATTAGGAGAAATGCAAAGCAGACACCAAACTTGAAAGAATATAAAGAAGTTTATTAACAGACCTAAAAGAAGAAAAAAAAATCGTACCACACCTTCAGAACTCTCCTCCTCCCCCCACCTTTCTCCCTTCACCCAGTGACAATGTAAAAAGACAACCCTTGGATGTTCAGTTTGTTTACCACTTCCAAATAACTTTGTTCAGTCCATTTAAGAAGAGGAATCTCTCTTGTCCATGCTATGAAAGCATTATCACAATGAGACAGCCGCCCAGGTTGGTTCTCTGCTCGTATGTGAGTCCCTTTCCCCCCAGCTTGCAGCTTTTCCCACAACTGCTTTCAAGGATCCACTCTTGAAGTTTGTGGGGTACAATTTTAAGGTTAAGCTGTTCAGAAACAAAAGTTCTCTTCACCCATCTCTGGGAGCATTTTATCTCTAAGAACAGAGGCCCTTCTCCTTCCCTGGGAGCAAAGGGTCCTCCTCATCTTCATCTCTAGGACTATCTCTGGGAACATCTCTAGGAACTGAGGTTTTCTCCATTTCCATTTGGAGCAAAAGTCCTCATCTGGTCCATCTCTCCCTGTTCAAACTTCTCATCAAATTACAGCTGCCTACAGCTGCCTATCTCGGCGCAGGTGCTTTTGCTCACAAGTACAAGTTGAACGCTCCACCCCCCATGCATTCACGAAATTACAATGGGTACTCTGATATATCATAGCTTCCAACAGAATTTCAGCTTTAAGCATCTCCTCTTTCTTCTCCCTCAGGTTTTCAGCTCTTCACAGCACTAAAAGGGTTAATCTCACCTCGGCCTTGCAGCTGGAATTTTGCTTATCGCTGTTGGTCACATGACCTCTGCTGGACATCGGGGCAGCTTCAGCTGAATCTCGGCCGAACTGAAGAGAGGGGGAGCCGGGCTGCTCCATCTGCACAGAGCAGGGCTGGGGTTGGGGGGGGGGGTGGTTCCGCGGGTGGAACAGGGCCCATCGGCTCCAGGATGGCTGTGGCCCGGCCCGGCCTGGCCCGACATGGGGCCCGCAGCCACCTGTCCCAGCACCGGAAACGAGACAGAGAGGCTCTGCCTCAGGGCTTTTTATTCTTAAGTGTGGATCCCAGAGGCGGTCACAACTTTAAGTGGCTTAAAGAATTGTCCATATTCAAACTGGCCACTGATAGGCTCTGTTAGGTCCCAGAGGAAGCTGTAAGCACCCCTTTGCAAGAACATCACTTCCGGGACTATGCTTGCTAACCCATGACATTATGATACAAAAAAAAGAGAGAGAGGAGCTGTGGTGCTGTGGTAGTAGTTGAAGTTTCTTTGGTAAATTGGGGGAACTGTGATGTACAGTGATAAGACTGAGACAGGTATCTCATCAGACAGCAGGTTTGGGAAGAAGAGAAAAATCACCAAGAGAAAACAGTGGGATAGATATATTTCTCTAAGAACAATTCCAGGCATAAGCCTAAAGTATTAAAAGACATGAGCCAAAGTGGCCTAATTTGTCCAGAGACATGGGAATTGGAATCAGTGGCTTTATTCAGGTACATGAGGGCAAAGTCAGGGCCCAAATTCTCACACTGACACTCTGTATGCTGCAGCTCATCGCTAGCTGAAGTATGAAAACAAAAAAGGCCTTGAAAAAAGCTGAGGTTTGTAACAGAACTATCTCACCTACCTTTCACCAGGGACTGGCTGCTGGCATGTTGTTCTATAGCAGCAGCAGCATTGGCGACTTCTCTGCCTTCACGTCTTTGGACTAAGGATACATAATGACATATGACTGCAGCAAGGCTTGAGTGATGCAAGGGATGTGATAACCCCCTGCCCACTGCCCGTGCTATCCAGGCAATGCAGGCTGTGCTGCATGCATGCTGCAATGCCATCCCTGAGCTCTCACAAACAATAATCAAGTCTCTCACAGCCAGAAAAGCCAGCCAAGGCCAGCAGTTACAAAATTACAGCAACGCAAAATAAATTAAGCATATCTTTTATCCTATTTTTGAAAATTTTCCTTTCCCCATTTCTGACTCATCTACAGCCTGAGTCTTTTCATCTTCCAGCCTGCTACAGAGATCCTCTGGGGAAGGGAACAGTACTATAAACACAGCTCCTGCTTCTCTCTCCCCTGCAACAAATAAATACCCCCAAGCCCTTCAATTTACTTCAGAGTCATCAAACACAGTTTAAAATTTAACCTGGTAATGTATTTTTAAAGGGATTCTTATGTAAAGTTTGTGCATGTGTGTACATGCATGTTTGTGTACCTGCAAGTATTTCTGCTTGCTGTCCCAGACAAAGCTATCTCCATGCAATTTGGTTAGCAGCTTCCCTGAAATGGCTGTAATGCCCCTGAAGTGCTCAGGCATCATAAAATCCTCATACCACAGATGGACTGATTTCAGAGGCAAGAGGTGATCTTTGGGTGTGTGAAACTCTTTCTGGGCCTAATTCATATGAGCAGCCAAAACGAGTAGGTTTATCGGTAATACTGGATTATTAAAAAAAATTTTAGCTGCTATAATGACTCTAGGTATCTCTCTATATTGCTTTCTCTTACCAGGTGTTGCAGAGTGAAAGCATTCCTAGTTTTGTTCCATGTTTTCTAGCCTACTTTTCGATGCTGATTTCCACTTATCATTCTCCTGCCCTGTCACTGAATTCTTCTGCAGTCCTTTCACGGGGACTCATCCATGAGGATACTTACTTGCATCTTTACTGCTTTTAAATTTCAGCTTTCCCTTTTACTCTGCTCTATTTCCATATGTCATTTTCCTTTTCTGCCTGTCTGGGAGTTGCTGTACCTAACTCTGTAAAGCATTATCTCTCCATCTCTCTAAAGTGTTTTGTGGTACTTTGTGTGAAGGATGGCATATAAAAATAAATTGTATTGCACTGTATTTTTGGACTGGCATCTAATCTTTACTGAGCTCATTCAGCCTATTTCTGAAAAACATTGGATCTTAAAGACTCTTCTGATCCAATGAATCTTGATGACTTTTCTGATCCTAGAAAAAGACTCCCTAATTTTCAAGTCATCTCCTGACACTAACACAGAGATAGAAGTTAGGAGAGCAGCTTGAAAAATAGGGTTTGGCAGAAAAATATTCCTGGAACTCTTCATTGTCTATGGTGTGTCTTAACCTCACCTCTGCCCTCCACCCCACATTTTACTTGCAAATGTCCACCATTATGAGTGCTGAGGCAGGGGGAGCGGGAAGCAGGCTTATGGTGTACAGCACTTGTAGTGAAACAATCCAACAGCTTGCTTATGCATCTATTTGGCTTAGGATGGAAAATTAGAACAGCTTTAATCTGCTAGCAGCATCAAGCAGGGAAGCGCTCCCTGGAGTGAAAGCGTTAGGAGTATCACAGCAGGGGCTGATGAGAGACAGCCTGCCATGGTGTCACAGCAAGGCAGTTGTACACAACGCACAAAAATCTGGGGTGCTAAGAAGGACCCAGGTACCTGACTGGGAATTGTAGGGGTAGAAAGAATAAGCCTTTGTATTGGGCTCTTCTGCAATAGAAAAATGCTTTCAAAGACATGGTCCCACATTACTGTCTTTGCTCTTCCTCACCCTGTCACATCAAGGATTTGGTCACTACCTTATCAACCACAATATATGTGTGCCATCCTAATCTGTCATGGGACCCCGTTTGACTCAGAGACCATCTGCATAGGTACAGCCATGACTATATGTGAAGTGGTCAGGATTTGGTCTCAGACTGGAAAACACAGGGAGCAGCAGCCATACCTTTGCATTTATAACGCAAAGCCCAGGTATGTTTGCTTTCTAGTAAATAACTATTCATAATAATTAAAGG
Organism: Corvus cornix cornix; assembly: GCF_000738735.6. Classification (NCBI taxonomy): domain Eukaryota; kingdom Metazoa; phylum Chordata; class Aves; order Passeriformes; family Corvidae; genus Corvus; species Corvus cornix. The sequence continues at coordinate 94,585,715 of NC_046333.1, read as the reverse complement.
GCAAGACCTGAGTTACTAAGGAAAAATGTAGGATGTAGAGGTCTTCCTTGCTTGCACTGAGATTCATTGAACTTTGCAGGAATGTTCAAATGCCTGGAAATTTGAGGGAAATCTTGGGCTTGTAACTTTCTCTAAAACCATCAGATTTGAGGAATACGATGTCCTGGGAAGTTGTCCTGCATAATCTGTTTGTTGCATTTGTTCTTTGTCATAGAGAGTGCCCCTGGAATCTAACTCTACCTTCTCTTGCAAATGTGCTTTACTGCAGCTTTTCTGCACTCTGTGGATATACATGGGAACATAAAGGTAGGTGTAGCGCATATATTTACAAGGTGAGAGCTGAGACCTGTGAAGAGAGCAAGACATATTAAGACCTTCTTACCAAAACAAGGAACACTGAATTTTGCAATATAAGATATGCACTAGCTGAATACTGGAGCTAAAACCCAACAGCAAGAAGTGCCTATTTTGTGGGGTTTTTTTCATATGTGTATTATATTTTTAATGTGTTAGGACAAACCAACACATGTACAATAGTAAAGTTTAGGTGTGAACTTTGGCCAAAGTTGATTATTATCTACCTGATGTATGTTTCTGGAAACAGAATATATGATTTACTCTGTCTTGCATTCATAGATGGTCTTCTCCAGACTACTTAAAACATCTGTTCCTGTTAGAAATACTGGGATGTTACCAACAGTCAGAGTCCTGCCATTCTGCACTGCTGAATGCAAAAAGCAGCTAGGACTTCAATCATAAGCACAAATGCTTTTTAATCATTCTATGTTCCTGTGAACATCAGACTTGAAAACCAGCTTTCAGACAGTGTGTAGCAAAACCCCTTTACCTTGTCCAGCCTCACGTAGGGCTTATACATCCCACTTCTTGGAATTCAGGCAAAATTGTCCTGATGTTTCTCAATCTCTTTTCTCCTCATTTCATAGCTGCTGACAGCTCTTTCCTCCTCTGCCAGTTATTTGGATCTGAATCTGGAAGTGAAAAGACTACCTGCTTCTAAAGCCTTTCTTTACAAAATGCACCCACAAGGTCTCTGATGACAAATAGTGATTCACTGTTCTTGCAATTCTCTGAGAGTGATGTGGAAGGTGAAGAGTTTGCTGTCCATATGCTGAAAGCATCAGGTGCTCTATGGTATCTGTATGGGCCAGCAACCATCAGACTAACACATAGTGAAGAGTGTGTGTACATGGCTAAGTGGGGAATGAAGGCTGTGCCCCTTTCATCAGAGAAGGTCTAGTTGCTTGAAAGGGTTAGAAAAAGCTGCCAGAGAATGATAGCTATGGAGACTTTATTCTTATTCCTTAGCAGAGACAACAGGGATTGGCGAGGTTTAGCATAAACCTCTGCAAAGTTATTTTAGTATACTGTATTGCCAAACTGTCAATAGCAGTAGAAAAGCATCTCTTGTATAAAATGGACTTAATGCATAAACTGTATGGTGTGGAGGCAAGTTCAGCAAGCTCAGAAATGTTACGTGCACTAGAGAGTGGACCGGTTTCTCTTTAGAGCTGTGGCCGCTGCTGCACGCAGGAGCATGCTGGAGTGGGTGTTGTCCAAATGACTGGAGCACTCTTGAAAATGAAATCTCAGACAGTTCTCCTTCAGCTTGTACAGATTAATTCTAGGAAAAAGCAGATAGCTTGAACTTGCTTGCTCCTAATGACTGGATATGGGTGATATGAGGAGAAACTAAGACAAGGCTAGAACTCAGCAGTGTCATCCCAAGTGTTCAAAAATACATTCAGAGATGCACTTCAGCATCTTTCAGAGACATTGTCATCATGCTTTCAGTGAAATCTCTGCAACTCCATCCCAGTCACCAAAATAATGTCACTTAGAAAAGATATGTTTTTAAATATTTCAAGAGCTCATGTGCAGTATTTCTAAAGATTAATGACACAGAAGACACAGTTCATTCTCCTTCCCTGTACAGGAGTGAGTAAATAATATTCATCATTAACATACAATATAAAATAAACTAGAAATGCAGAACATCATAGCTGCTTAATTTTTTTATCTTCTGATTGGTTTTATTATTATGGGACGAACCTAAAACTGAAGAGCTCTTATTTTGATAGTTTTCCAGTTTCCAAAAGGACAGTGATAACTATTTTTACATAATTTCCAAGAGTATGTGAGTGTTGTCACTGGAGTTCACAGGATCACAGAATAGTTTGGGTTGAAGGGGACCTCTGGACACCACCTAGTGCAATCCCCTACAACCTACATCATAACAATATTAAACAAATATGCAATTATTACCACCAGGAAAACACTGTGATTTTTGGAATTTGAGCTGATATGATGACCTTACCCACTGAGAAATTTTATAGCAATTGTAAACTTCTGCTTTATTAATGTTTATACAGCTTCCCCCTCCGATCAATTAATTTTACCAGGCTAAATTCTAAGGAGACCTATCTCTGACCAGGCTTTCCGATACAACCTTCTAAACTCTCTTCCTAAAAGTTCTTGCACTCCTGAATGGTCAAAACAAAGTAATTTGTATCATAATTTATGTGTTTATAATACCCATGAACCACAATTCTCCTTTTGTTTGAAATATCTTACCAATCTTATGAATCTTTTATGTTATCTTTTATTGTACTGCATTTACATGCTTATAAGTTTCAGATTTTAAATTAATAAAGGTCGTAAAAACACCCCACCAAGTAATATATCAAAAAGTAGTTAATACTTTTTGTAAGTTAAATCTTGAGAAATCGACTAGGCTCAGCTCTTCAAATATATTCTCTACCATGTAGTGATGTTAGTAGAAAGACTTGTATCCAATCCTAATGTTCTGAAGTTAGTAGAAAGACCCCTGTTGATGCCAGTGAGCTGTGGTTCAGCCTGTCATTGCTGGAGAGTAATAAATCCACCCGAGCAGATGTGTCTGAATCAGGAGACCAAGCATCTATAAGGACCTCTCCATCTGGTTTTCCACAGTACACATTCCTTCATCTTGTCTCTTTTTCACAAGGAACATCAGTGGTATCCATGGTTGTCACTTTGTACTTTGTTTTACGATCCCTTTGTAGAGTGGCTCATATGCTAATGCCAGACTGAAAGTAACCACGTGTGTTTGACTTTACTCAGCAGTGTGAGAGTGTGAATCCTCAACCAGGAGTCACCTTCAAAACTGCTATTGAGTAATTAATCTGTAATAGTGCAACTGGCAAGCAGATAGCTTTAACAAAGGAGTTTGCAGTTACATGTCCAGAAAACAGTGAATGATTTATTATTTTACTCATAACTGAAAGCAAATAATCTTTGACTTGACAATAAGTTACGTCATTGGAATAGGAGATGCTTTAGAACTGAAAGAAACCTTCTAACCTTTTTCATCCAGTCAAGAGCCCAAGCTTACTTCAGAAAATAATTAAAGAAATACCAAAGGCTGGAGCCAATTTGGTTGAGAATGGACAGGCGCTGTATGATTTATTATTAGCTAAGGTACTGTTATCTCTTGAGCTACTGTATTTGTTATTATTATTGACTTTATGCTTTGAAAGAAGTAAACATTAAGCTCTAGAAGTCTAGAGTGGAAGCTGACCCTCTGAACTTTTTTTGGCCACAGTAAACAATTTGCCCACTGTCTGTTATGTATCTGTTTTCTCACTGAGCCCTTCTTCTGTCTCTAGGCCTGAATATGGCACAGAGAGCACTGTTTTGCCTGTTGGATTAAATGACTGCAAAAGGGCTGCCTATAAAAAGATTGTATCACCCAAGAGGACTTACCTCTGATCGTGTTCACATTGCCCAGTGTATGTAACAGCCCTCAACAGGGTGCTCTTCCTGGCTAAGCCATTCCTCTGAACTTATGGAGTGTCCCTGGAACTAAGCTTGTGACAATATGACAAGGAAAATGTAATTTTACGTAACAAAATGTAAACATTCTTTTATTTCTCTGCATCGGGTTCCTTGTCTGTCTTTGTGTCCTGGTCTCAGGACAAGAAGTACTGGTTGAGATGCAATGTGACAGACAAAGCTCTGAAAATACTCTCCACACAACCATGTCCTTATACGAGACAGAAATCACTGTGGCTTGTGCGCCTCTGCACACAACATGGGGCTTGGGGTATTTAATTTGGTTTATACACACAATATTTACAGTGGGTATCACTGAAATAAAGTGGGTGAAACTGACTGTAGAAGGCTGATTAATAGGTTATCTGAACCACAGCTAATCAGTACCTGAGGTGGTAAACATTCCCTATATTTACTTTAGTTCTCTTACTGTTATATTGATCTACTTGTAGTTTTGTATTTGTGGTCCTTAAATTTGTGGAATCATAGCACCATTTTTTCCCCACTTCCTTAGCTCATATGTTGAGTAGGGCCCTATACTACTCCTCTTTTTTATAAGATTTTCTCATTTTCTCAGATGTGAAGTAGGGAAGTGGTGAATCTGCTAGGCCTTGCCAGCAGTCATTTAAGATCCTGTGGTTTCCATGTTCATTGACACCAGCACAGTTAAAATTGTCATGAAAGTAGAGCTGACTTACATACAAAATGAGTTCTCGAGTGATCAACCAGCTGAATGTTCAAAGTGGGTCTGCTGAATCTGAGATATTCAGGAAGGAAAAAGCACAGAAGCAAAGAGAAAAAGATAGTTCTTATTCCATTTTGTTCACCTGGGCTTTCTCTGTGCAAACTACACGTTGCTCCTTTTCATCTCAGGGTAGGAAGAAAGTTTATTTTGATGATGAGTACCTTGCTGCATATACTGGTTAGTATATGCAGGGCAATTATCAGTAAGAAACCCAGCTAGTGTTAACAGTCCCAAGCAAGTTGTGATTTACATGAACTGGTGACCTCCAAAAAGTGCCCTCAGTCGGTACCATTGATGTAAAGTCCTTTAAAGCTCAAAGTTCAAGGACCTTTTGCATTCTCTTTCTGTGACTTGTGACACTGCAGAACAGAAACAAGGATTTGGCTATCATCTGGACTTCATTTAACAATCTATATATCCCAGCACAGATAGTCACAACCAAGAAACCCGTTACAAATTCATGGCCTGTAGAGCTTCACTGTTCAACTGACAACATTTATCATAAGCTCTTTGCAAAATCATATGAGATTTCATAACAGGTGTCCACTTTGCACAGGTCATCACCACTGTGGCCTGTGTCAAAATCCATTATACAATAGCTGAAAGCTATACATACGTGCTGCCAGCTACCTCATGCAATGTGTGGTGGAATGCAGTGAGACATAAGCAGGAGACAAAGTTTAGATCTGAACTTTCCTTTGCATCTGCATTTCACCCGAAAAGTTGAAAATGAGACAGCAGCACTGAATGCAGAGTTTGCTTTTCAGTCAGCCTTCTGTGGTGATACAAAGAGATTAAAAAAAAAGTACCATGAGCATAGATTTTAAATAAAAACCCAACACATTATATTATTCTTTAGTGGCCACTTTTAAACAAAACATAACCATAGAAAATTCTACTCATTCTTCCTGAATTTTGTTCCAGTCTTGTCAGACTGGGCTGACTTGATGTGAAATGAGTCTCTTATCTGACATTTCCTATTGTCCCTAGTGGTTGTAAAATCATTACTCCCGAGAAAACAAAGTTTACATGTTGATAAGTGGTGAAGGGAAGAATAAGGCTGTGATGAGAAACTGCAGCTACTCTTCTCACTTCTCTCTCATGCTCTGTCTCCAACAGGAATAATTCACATTCTTGCAATTTAGAGAAAAGTTTCCAAGTCCTCTATTTGGGAACATATTTCAGTTTCTCCTGGGAGGTGAAAGCAGTTTGCTGTGAAATGCTTCAGACTCTCACAGTGACTGATTTTCTGCTTCCTTCTCTAGGGGTAGAATCAATGATGGTGGGGTAGGTTCCAAAAAATTTATTGGAATAGGGAAAAAAAAAAAAGACAAAAATAGTTGAACCCATTTAATAGCTGTGATATCATTTTACTGGCTTCCCCTGTCTGCAGGGCATATGTCAGTGGTTGATTTTGTGCTTGGAGCACCAAAGGAATGGTCTTTAAAGGCTTTTTCCATCCCAGTATCAAAAAGAGCACCCCAGAGACAGCTGTCCCTGATGTGATTAACCACTGAAATGGTACTTGCAAACAGGGTGATGAAAACCTCTGAAGTCTGCAATAAAGTGACGAGGCTCAAAGTCACCTTGAGACAGGGAAAAAAAGATTCCTAGAATTAGGAGAAAATATGTGCATTATTTATATGAAATATAATCCAATAATATATTAAAAGTAATATTGGAAAACATCTTTATTACATTTAGCAGCTTTTAAAAAAATGGACGATTTAAAATGATTTAGCTTAAAATGGGCATATAAACAGTGCTTAGGTTCTGAAGAAAGGAACATCATTTTTTTCAGGTTCTTACTGCACACATGTATTTGCATTGCATTGTCTATGCAAGGAAATTATCTGCTAAATTAGTGAACAATACTTGCTCTGTCAAAGCCAGTTTTCTCATCTTCATTTCCAGTGACGGTCTTTCCCAATTGGACCCGCATCATCTCCTATTATCACAGACATCAAGAAAATATGTTTTGGACTATACCATGGCATTCAAAAGGCTTTGGCTTTCTCAGACCAATAAAACTCCCAAATGAAAGTCTTTTCCCACTGACCAGCACAGATTAAAATCAGGGCTCTATGCCTTTGAGAGCTTCAGATATACCTAATTGTTATGGTGTCATACAGAAGAGGTGGGACCTCTATCAAAACTTAGAGATAAAAAAAAATATCTTTGACAAATGATGAAGTTTAAGGAAAAGTCAATTCTGGTGATTCATGGTGTAAATATCTGAGTACCACTAAAAATGTGCCTATCCATTTTTTCTATGATATAAAGGGCAACAAGCAGTTTCCATTATTCTGCCTCAGGGATCTTGCAAAGAAAAAGCTTTCTTTCTTAAAAACATGTCTCAGTTTGAATATTATTTTGGAAAACAAATACTATCAGCACACCTACCCTACCTAGCTGAATGGATCTTCTGTCAGTGAACCTGACATTTAACACCAACTCGTTTTGGAAATTCCAGTTATCCACCTCACAAACAAAATAAGCTAAAAGATCCCAAGAAAACCACTATTTTGTAGAAATGAAGCCTTTCTGCTTCTCCCTGTCCTTATTGCTTCCTTTGGCTGTAGCACTAGAAAGCATCTAGAATCTCTCCTGCCCCACTGCAGATTGAATCCCATCCGAAGAGCTTGGGCAGTTACCCACGGACTATTTTCCTGCTGGCAGCAGCTCCGTGACACCGTGCCATTCCTCCTACCCCGGACAGAAAAAAATTGTTTTCCATACCTCAAGCAGGCAGAGGCAGTCAGTTTGAATAGCTGTAGTTCCTCAGCGTAGGTGAGAAAAAAGGAAGAGAAGAACCAAAAATAGCACCTTCTCTGAGAGCGTGCAGGGCTTGATTCTTCCACAACACGCTCTATCAACCCTGCTCCACAAAATGGCAGCTGGCTGGCAGGCAGCAGCCTCCAAGAAAGATGAGGTGGTACTCCCTGGAAAATTAAATAACTGGTATGGAGCTGCAAATCCTGCGGTGCTGGCTCCCAAAATGTTGGCTCGGGGTAGGGTGAGGTGTGGAGGGAGTGTTGTCATGCAGGGCTGGATAGCCTCAGGGACATTTGCACGGGAAAGGAAGGAGATGTGGAGGTGGGATAGGATCGTGTAGGTTCTGCTCTGAAGTCTTGCAGCCTGGTGCTTTTAGAGCAGTACATTTTCCCTGCTCCAGGTCCTGAACAAAGCAAATTAATGAAGTGCCATTAGTTGACTACTTAATGTTTCAAGCATTTTCCCATCTTACACATATTTTTTTTAAAGCAAAACTCAGACACAACCAAAAAGCATATGAAACTTTTACCCACTCTTCGAGAAAATGAAAAGTGCAAAGGGTGAGGGAGAGAAAAGCAACAACATTTTCAGTTCTGTTTGTGTTTTAATTAAATGTAATGGGTCTGTTTCCAAGATTTACGCCGATCTCTGTTTCAAAGTGGAAAATGGCGCAAATTTCACAAATTCTCTCTTAAAATGACCCTGAAATTAATAAGCCTGTGATGTTGATGAAGTGTTACAGATTTTTATTAGGCAGAATCTGAACAGCTTTTATTTCATGCTCCTATGTCTTCATACCTGTGTTGGGTGCAGCTCTCAATGTGAAACTCTGAACTCAGTAATTATAGCTAAAAATTGTGACAAAAGGTTTTAAATTTCAGAGCAAAAAAGAAGCAGAGAAATATACCACAGCCATATGAGAGACACAGTCATTTTGTCTTTGCTTGAGAAATCCCAATGAAAAGATGAAATTGCACTTGGGTAAAAAAAAAATGTAGGAGCAGAATTTGGCCCTCATTCATGGAAAATCTGCCCTTAATTTAGCCAAGAATAGGGATGCCTCCTTTCTAAATGAATGGGGCATGGTAAATTCACTAGTGTGAGAAGAAGCTTGTATAACATTTTAGCTACTGGGCAATACATTCTCTGCTAAAAAAAATCTTACAGTGCCTCCTTAAGTGCAAACAGAGGTAGCCAGCAGACAGTGTACAACATGTGTAACTCTGGGCACAGAGAACTTTGTGAGTCTGCCAAAAACTCATCTCATTAGTGTGCTTTGCAGCTGTAGAACAACCATTTGGCTGAAATTATGTAGACTGAATATAAAACCATGTCCTGGAGGTGAAAGGCCCAGTGGAGGGAGTATGCTGGAACTCCATGCACCAGAATGATGTTCTAGGAATTCCCTGGTCAGGGTGCAAAAATTCGTCTGCACATCTTGATACCCAGCTTTGACAGGAAAATGTATATTCTCTTCAACGAGATCTTTCTTTGCAGCTAGCTCAGTCCTGGAGCTGTGAGGCTGGAACAGTACATCTTTTATACATAACACTCACAGACCTGATATACTTGCATCAAGAAGGAAATTAAGACAGCTGCCTGTCCCGTAGGAGCACAAATTAAATGCTGAAGCCCAATACATTTATGCAATGTTTTATACACCTCCAAAACACAAAAGCTGTCAAGTCACAATTTTGGTGGTTTTTTGAATTGTTTCTTACACATTGTCAGGGTTTCATGCACCATTCTTTACATTTAAAGAAAGCAACACAGACTGATGTCTGACATGCACCCTCCTATCACATCTATCAGTGCAGTACAGTGAGTGTTAAATGAATGTCACCACAGAGCCTCTCTCTCTCTCTCTCAAGTTTTAAATTTCCCTTGCTAGTGTAAAACTTAATGAAAGCCCTGGAGTATACAATAGCATTTTGAAAACAGGAATTTGTGACTGCTGTGAATCATCACTCACAGCAGGGACCCAGAAATGTGAATTGTGGGAGGAACAGGCTCAGTCCCCCTCTCTTTTTTACTGGGAATTTATTACAGGCGTGTCATTATTTACAATGCACCATTCACATCCTCTAAAGAGCCAATAAACTGGCTGCTGAATATGCATTTTGCTCTGTGGTGAACACAGATGTTTCCAGCTAATATCCATTTCATTTAATTTCTTTTCTTTAAAAAAAAAAAAAATCTATCTTGCTATTTCTGTAGCAGCTGGGTAACTATTTGCCAGTCTTCGATTTGGGAATCACTCCTCATATTTATTATAGTTGGTGCCATTTGTGTTGCACAAAGTGGAGGTCTGTCCATATTACCAGTCTCTGCCTGTGTTTTCATGGGTACCAAATGCAGTTGCTAAAATTCTCTCACAGTTTAAAGAAAAGGCCGCTTGAGGATTCAGCACAGGTTCGAATTTCACTAATGATATGTGGCAAAAATAGTGTCAGATGTTTTTGTGTTCCAAGAGTACATCAGAAACCACTGGTGTTTGAGGGGGGTTTGTTTTGATTTTGCATTCCTGTGAGTAAAATATATTGTTGATTCACAGCTGACAGGTTGGTGGTCATTAATTTACAGTCCCTTCATGTATTAGTAAGAGAAAGCATAGGGAATGATGGTGAACTGCAGAAGGTTTGCAAGTTCAACTCAGATAATCATTCCTAACTTCAGATACTTATCTCTGCTAGCACTATCCCCTGGGAATGCAAACCTGGTCTGTCATTTCTGTGAAAAAAGACTCTCCTGAGGTCCTGGTTTCCTGCATCTTGTCCGGCTGGAATCTGAAAGTTCAAAGGTAACTAATAAATACATTTCTGATTATCATCATCATTATTATTCACAGTCCTACAGCAATTTTTTTTAAAGTCTCACAAGAGCTGTGGTTTCACACAGTTTGAATATGGATAATGGCTGAGGAGGTGGCAAAGAGGGGCTCACGTTTTATCCAAATCAGATTGTTCAAAGTAGATTGCTATTCTATAAATTCCTCCCCTCCTTGTGGTGTGGAAGGCAGTGTTATTGGGAATCACCAGATGGCTGGTTACAGATGGTGTTATACATTCTATCTTCAATTAGCTCTTGAAGAAGTGCTTATTGTTAGCTGTGGTGCAGTTCTTCCTCCACACGAAAATACTACTGCTAAGACCTGCCCTGCCTGAACCTCTCTGACAAGCAAAGCACTTTTAGATGTGAGAGTGTGAGAAAGACTTCTCAAAAGCATTCCCATGAGAAGGCACTGAAAACCCAATGCAAGTGAATGACTGCGAGTGAGCAGCTCCCTGAATTTTTACCTGTTACCTGCAGGTTATAGCCAGTTGAGGAAATAAAATGCTGTTTGGGTCTAGACTGTGGGAGATGAGCAAGACCTTGCAAAAGCAGAAGGGAAAGAACCCAGTGACTGTTGCAAGGTGACAAAGCATATCACGCTTTGCCCTCCCACTCTGGTCTCCCTGCTCCATATGCACAATCAGCACTGTCCTCTGCCAGAGGCTGTGTATCCCTGCTGAGTGGCTGGGGAAGAGGCAGGAGGACTGAAGACATCAGCCAGTGTGTTCATGCTTCTGACTCACAGGAAGGACACCTGAATGAGTTAAGATGAGGCAATTCTGCTCGGAACACCATGCTTGGAGACACTGTCGGCATGACAAAGAGAGGAACCTTCAGCCCCCATTACAGTGGTAGGAAGACCTGGTTGGAGTATAAAGGGTAAAATTCTCCTTTTAAAGAGCTGGAGTCACTGTTTTGTATTGGAACATTTTATCACCCTTTTGGGGGGTCATTTCACTTGTAAAAACCCAAATCAGGAGTCTCCTAGTATTTCCATGTAGGTTCCTGTATGAAAGAGATAGGTGTGGAAGGGATCCCACTTAGTAATTTTGTTGGACCAAGATCTTACCTTCTCTGTGCCTAATAAAAACATCAACCCCTGTAGCTGCAGACTGGTTGCAAGGTGCAGGTCAATGAAGAATTAAGTCTTTTGCATTGGAAAAAATGTCTTGTAATGCATATTAATTTAATATGGATTTCCCATGAAGGAAAAAGCTTTTGTTTTTCATCAAAATGTGAAATGAACAAATCCTGAGGTTATTAGAGAGACTTAACAAGGGCCAGTTTCACCTTTAAGAAAAAGGCAGGAATCTTCCACTGTCCTTGAGAACAGGGTCAGGCGGCAACCTCTGCCAACATCTGGCAGCAGGAGAAAGGTGGACACAAGTCTCAGTCTTCCTTGCTGCAGTGTAGGCTGAATGAGCAGACCTACATGCCTGTGGGAGGGGTCTTCATCTTCCTGGGCCTGGGCTCCCTCTCACACACCAAGATGGCGAAGTCTTGGTCTTTCAGTGATATTCATGTGCACGGGCTCTTATAAAAGTGGGGGTTTTAAGATGCTTAGTCACAGACTTCCATAACAGCAAATAACCAGGTGTGGAAATTAAATACTACATGTGCAGAACAGTCCCTAAATATGTATTTAAATGCCAATAAAAGCTTTACAAGTCCCCTGGTGCTTGTATAATCTGACTCAACAGCCTCCACCTCTCTGGAGCCCTGTCATGGTGGCAGACACAGTGGGTTTGCCTTTGCTTCCCCAGGGCAGAGGGTTGGAAGGGGCACGGCCACTACCTGCTGCACGGCAGGTGCCAACTCAGCTGGTGCAGGCTTGGGGGGCCACTAGCTTTTGGGCTGTGGTATGAGGAAGGGGATCCAGGATGTTCTCTGTGGAAGCTAAGTGAAGCAGTGGGTGAAGGCTGCAAATTCAGTAATAAACAGATACCAAAGTTGCTAGAGAAAGTAATGGAGCCTTCTGCTCTACTTCTCTCTCCTATCTTATGGGGAGAGGGGCTGGGAGCCATTAAAATTCAAAACAGGATTTTAAACCTCATTCCTTCTTTAAACAAGGTGTGCTATGCCTTCTTTCTGCTTCATTATTCTTCTTTTCAGGCTGCTTGCTCAGACTTCAGAGTGATCTTCTCAGCCTTTGCAGGAGTGGGAGATCTTCGAGATTTTTCCCCTCAGTCTTTAACTGGATTTGAATATAGCCTTAGCTTCATAGTCAAACTTCCTATTTGTGATTTGGGGAATTCTTGGATCTTGCTTATAAGCAAGCATTTTCATGCTTTTCCCTTGGTTGTACTTGATCATCTCATACCTCTTTCCCTTCTAGCCTTTTCCCTCCGTCATGCCCTCTCACATCTGCCATTTATCTGCTTTTGTCTCAGTGTCTCTTGAACAAGGCTCTCACAGGGACACAGGTAACAAGGAAATCACTGAGAAGGATCTGAGGCTCAACAAAATCATGCAGGTAACAGTGATCAATACGAAAAAGGGGACAGAGGTGGAAAATTTTTCTATATGACTAAATCAGCAAAATCCATGTAGGCTACCCTTCACAGCAACCCCATGCTCAGTGCTGTTCTTGGTGGCCAGCATTTTGTCTGTTTTCTCTCCCCAATTTGCTACTGTGCAGCACTGCCCAGCACAAAGCCTACATCCCTCTTACCCACTGTAAGCAAACAGTGAGGAAGGTGAGACAAAGCCCGTGTAACACAAGTCACTATATTTGCTCTGATTTTGCACAGCTTTCCTAATTTGTCTCTATTTTTATTCAATCTAAGTAGAAGATACAGATATAAAGTTAACAAAACTGTTCCTTTAGACAACTGCCTAAAGGTCTTATCCAAGCTCACTGAAATCAATGGAAAAATTCCCATTGACAACAGGGGATTTTGGGATAGTTTCTAAATATTTATTCATATAGGAGACAACTGCTCTTTCAGGTAGCTAATAAACATTTCACAACCTTCCTTGAGGGCCTTTTAAACCAAAACAATGACAGAGAATAAAAAACTTTAAATAAGATGAAGGTTAGATGCACTATACTTTTAGTACCACTCTGTAATTCAAAGGTGGCTATCTATGCTCTGGGCACAGTATGGGACATTTCCCTTCCTTTTTGTAAAGGGAAAGAGACATGAAGGATTGATTTAGCAAAAATTTTAACTCTCAAAGTCTTGTTCTCTTTGTTTGCTGTCCGCTCTTTACCTTGTTTACTGATAATCTGCTCAGAGGGAATAAACATGGATGTATGGGGCTTATGTGGTATGTTGAATATGCTGGAAGATTACATTGTGTTTTTCATCTCCCAACCTGTCAGTGAATGAAATAAAAATTAAAAAACATTGGCATTGTCTTCAAGGGAAAAGGCTGGTTTCCTCCATAGATCTTCATTACACCACATTGGATGATATTGCTCTATACAATTAAAGAGTGCCACAACAACACTTCCTACGGATGAGCCCTGGCTCATTTCATTCCCTGTGGCCAGCAGTGTTTAATAAGTACAAAACACATGGTTTAAGCAGTACCCTCCAGCTTGTGCACTATAATATTGGCAATAATGTATAAAAAAGGGGTAGGAGAACGTGTGTGAGGGGTTTGCATGTGTGTTGTGTACGCCACAGCAGGAGCCTGTCCATATAGACAGAGGTCATCCAGCACAATACACTGGGGCTGCACTTAACTCAGCGTCTCTCTGAAGCAGAACCACGCACAAACCCTAATTAAACCCAGGGTGTGAATCCCTGGAGGGCAGTGATAGAAGGGTCTGTGTACTAATCCAGCCCGTGCTGACTAACAGCAGCGCTGCACAATCACTGCTGCATGAATATATTCTTCTGGCAGCTGCATGCAAACGGCAGTCTTTGCGATTCTGATGACTTTTCATTTTTATGACACTGTGTTTTAGCTTCAGGTGCGAGTGTGAGACTCCCAGTTAAGTGGCTGTTCTGATTATTTTAAGTAGTCACTAATCAAAATGCTGAACAGAGGGGGCCAGGGGAGAAGGGGGAAAGGGATGGAGGTAAGAGATGTAAAGGAATGTTTGAGGGTTAGAAGGGGAGGGAGGAGGGCTTTGCATCTGATTTTCCTAAGCAGGGAAATTTCTTTAGTGAGGAAGGTGAGCCTGTCACTACTTGGCCCCTGTCTGCTGCAAGTACTTTAACTTCTCAGCAACCCAGATGATGGTTATAGGGAAGGGGAAATGTCTGGAAGGTTTCTAGCAGCAACAGCAGAAGCAACGGCAGAGAAATGCATTGTGAAAAATCAGTTTTAATAAAGCCCCAGCACTGACCTTGGAAACATAAGTATTTATATTATTGACTTCTGTATGAGGTTATTTGTTAAAAAAAAAAAAAAGAAAAAAAAAAGAAAGAAAGAAAATAAAGTCTTTCTGTTCTTGTCTTGAGACCTGAGGAAAAAAATAACTAAAATTAGAGAAACTGGAGATATAAATGCAGTGAGTAGAATAAAGCAAAATACCTCTGGGGTGTTCATCTGCCATAGTAGTCATTTCATATCTCATCTGTTATATGAATGTGATAGCTCTTTCCCTTTTTGATAGGATCATTATGTAGACTCCACAGATTCAATTCCATTTACAAGTCAATGGTGTGAGATTTTATGACAATTCTTTTTACTGGGTTGATTCTGGATGATCTTCCTCTACCGAAAAAGAAAAAAAAAAAAGGAAAAAAAAAAAATAAGGAGAAGGGGACAGTGTCATTTTGGTGCTCCCACATGAATGTTCTGGATGCACCAGACATTACTGTGACAGATCTAATAGCGCTGTCCTATTGCGAATGTGCCCAGGTGTTCTTGAGCTTCTGTGTCAACGCTGCCAACACTTGAAGAGGTCTATGCTGAAAGGTGATCTGTTGCTGGGGAGGAACCAATTGCGCTGGGGAGAAAGGGTAAAAAAAAAAAAAAGAAAGCTGTTTTCAGCTGAACTCACAGATCATACATTGCACGCATGATTTATTTGTCATCATGTTCAGGGTCCCTAGCTCTTCCCTCAGCCCTCCATAAGGCCAGCTCCAGCCTGTGGAGTGGTGGTGAGCATAGATCCAAGCTCCATGGAAGAAGAAGTGCTCTTCTCTGACTTTCTGCTGTGCCTACAGCAACTGATCTGGGTCCCAATGTAGGCTAGTAAATAGGTGCCTGGAAAACCTATGCTATGGAATTGGTGTGTGTATAGGTCCATGGTATCCATACCAATACATTCTGCTGGAAGGGTTTTAATTTTGCCTTTTCCTGGCTGCAAACAGAAGTTTCATAGAAGGTGTGGGTTATATACCTTTAGGATTAAAATGAAACCCCATGTTTTTTGCCATATAAGTGAATGAGGTGGATTGGTGAGGGATCAGACAGTGAATGTTGTCAATATAGGCACATGCTCACAGTGAAATCCCCTTTGCTTAGGATGCCATTTCTTTGTTTCTTGTCAAGCTGCATTCTGCCACAAGCAGGATCCACTGGAGTAATCCCCTTTTAATGCCAAGAGCAGCATTGGAAAGGCAAGTACCCGTGTCTTTAACACAGGAGGAGCTGAAAAAGAAAATATTCTCGTATGTGGGGCAATGTTATGTCAGTAAAAAAACCCCCAAAAACCTCTTGATGTCCTTTCTGGCTGTACCTTTCTGTACGCTGCAGAATATAAAGAATGAAAGGGGCATGAACGCTTGTGCAAAGCAAGACCCTACCAGCTCCCTGCAAGTGAATTTTTGTTAGGGCACGTCTTTCTGCTATGATAAATAGCTTCTGTGGAAATGTTTTACTGTTTCAGTGCATGTTCCGAACATGCCTAATATATGTGTCTCCATCCACAGCCTCCTGGAAATAGGAGCTGTTTATCCTCCTCCTCCTCCCTCAGCCACCTGTCCTACAAGCAAAGGTCTGGGGGTTGGAGCACATGCTCATGGACTCACACTTTGTCAAGGGGCTGACTCCAGCTCATATCCCCTCCTGCAGAGGAGGCCAGGCTGGGGAGGTGGTACTCACCATCAAAAGAGGGGGAAAAGGGCACTGAATAAACAAAGCAGGAGGGAAAAATGTCAGTGATTCTCTAACCCTTGGTTAAAGCACTTGGCAGGATAAAAGGAGACCTGGGGACTAGTCCCCATGATAATTAATCCTTACAGAGTAACTGGATAAACCATTTCCTACTGGTTCCTGGCTCAGCATGTCAGCTTGTGACAAGGCACTCTCAGGCAGCAGACTTTCCTGATTTTTAAGGGAAGCCTAAATTCATAATTTAGGGGTTTAACTCTGCCTTGCAAAGAAGGTGCATAAAGGTGAGGCTGCACAATGCTCATCATTAGTTGTTGGTGATTTAACCTTAGGAACCTCCACCTCAGCCACAAAAATTTATGAGGATACCAACATTAAGAGAGTCCAGTAAAAATTTTGATGCATTTGGAGAAGGGCTGAGACCCTTTACAATGTTTCCCCCAAACAACTCTGCTTGCCACAGATCCTATAGGACTCATTACACGCCAAAACACCTCTTGCCCTCATGAGATACAATAGCATAAAAGTGAATCTAGCAGCTGCTATTGATTAAGCCAAGTCATTGCTTCCATGCCTATTCCCATGTGGGTTTATCAGACATTTATGCCACATATAATGTTACTCCTCCTGGGTTCATGACTGTCCAGAACACACATTTTACTTGAGCTCCTTCTCAGCCCCAAATCTCAGTGGACTTCCAGTCAGGCAGAATTCATACACGCAACCATGCTTCGAGCTATAGGCAAAGGGGAGGTTGACAGTGCCACAACCAGCTCCCTCCTCCTCTGACAGATTTCTGGACTATTTGCACCAGCTTTCTCTTGTGTGGCAAAAAATCAGAAGGGATGAACTAGCCTGTTATTTGCAAAGCTCTTTGCTTTGGTGAAGCAAAGTCACTTCATAAATCTAGGATACAAGTATGATAGATGAATTATTTACTAATAGGAAGCCCTTTCCTCCTCCAATGTAAAGTACACCAGAAAACTAGAAACTGCTTGAGAAAGGAATATACTACAAGAAACCCACCCAGCTACAGACATCCCTGGGAACATATGTAAAACATCTTACTGTGCTGCTCCTACTACTTTGATTTGCTGCTCTTTTATTAGTCCTAGGCAGGGCCATGGAAGGCTTTCTCCATTGCTGTAGCTCACTGATGGCCTGTTTCCATAGGGGTAGGGAAAGCCTTGGCATCTGGTGACTGATAAAACACAGTACCCATATCCGGCATTCCTTTCAAGTATCACTTTTCTGGTCATAACAAATGCACTGAATTCAGTGCAATTAGGCCAAAAGGAGGTGTTTCTATCTTTCATTTCAGCATAGATTATATGCTATAACATGGCATTTTAAGTCATCAGCACTTTAGCTTAAATAATTATGTTTTACAGTGAGAGGGTTTTGTTTTACCTCAGTCAATTAATAACAAGCCATACTCAAATTTAATAAGTGTAATGAGAAACGCTTGTTTGATTTTTTTGAAGTCACGTGCCAGGGTAAAAGATGGAGCAGGCTATTCTTTTTGACTGGTGCACGAGGTCAGTGGCAAACTAGTATTGCTCAAGGGTGGTGTCTGTCAGCTTGGTTTCCAGACTGTGCCCTAAATGCTTGAAAATATTAGAGAAATCCAAAAGCTACAGGAAAATATATTCTCAGTTAATGTGTTTATCGTCAATGGGGATGAAAAAATGCTTTGAATCTTTGTGTGTGCATATATATATATTCCTTTTTTTTCCTGTTTTCTTATGCTCTCTGTTTTTCATTACATATATGTATCTTACTTGA
Source organism: Corvus cornix cornix (assembly GCF_000738735.6). Classification (NCBI taxonomy): domain Eukaryota; kingdom Metazoa; phylum Chordata; class Aves; order Passeriformes; family Corvidae; genus Corvus; species Corvus cornix. Next base: position 94,567,732 of record NC_046333.1, on the reverse strand, counting down.
TCCTCTGTTGTGGTTAACATCCTTGGGTGCAACCAGTACATCTGCACAGCCCCAGCTTCAGGCCAGCTAAAGAAAAGGTTCTCCACAGTAGATATATACACCTTAGTTGTGTCCAAGGCTGCAGGTCCTCTTTCCCTTAGTAAACCTTGGACAACCTAAAGAAGATTCCTCTGTATCTCCAACTTTCCAACACATGGGAAAAACTGGGGCTACAGTTACAGCCCTAGAAGGGCTGTTACATATTTCTTCAAAAGCCTTTCCTGGTTACTCCCCCTGCATTTTGCAGGGTAGGTTATGGCTTACTGATTTTAGTGGCCACGCCAGTGCATTTATGGTGCGAGGCAGCTGCATCCAGGTTATCAGCCCATGCAGGGACCGGTCCCAGCCTGGTCCTTCAGGGGGTCGAATGGCCACTGAACGCACAGCTCATGGCAAATGTCCGCGTGTGGCTGAAAGAGGAGTGCATATCCGGAGGAGTAGTGGGCACAGTCCTGGCTCCCTAAATTAGATTCAAAATTAATTTGTATAATTGTTGGAGGTGTAATCCCCTGGTGTGGGAAACCACTTAAGTGCGTGCTCCAATCTATCCATTTTTAGGAAAGCAGTTTAAACACTCCTTGTTAGGCAAGTGCTTATGCTCCTTTTTCCTCAATAGAGCAACCTTCCTGAATTAAAGTTTTTAAGCTGGAGTGGTATGCTCACAGCATGTGCCATTCTGCCTGCCTTTGTGAATGTTAGATCTGTACTGCAAATGTGATAATCTTTGTACAAATAAGAACACTACTTTTCAATATGATTTTCAGTTTTTCACTCACATAAACCAGAGAAAATCTTATAGCATAGTCTGTGCAGATTTAACTTTGAAAAGCTATCTTCAAACTGCACATAGGAAGACACTTGGGTGCATAATTTGAAAGAAACTATCTTTTTAATGCATTTTCCTTCTTTTTTTTCCCCCAAAGAGCTGTTCACAATTTCCTGAAAATGGACTCACTGTTCAAAACTACTGGGTAGATAATTTCTACAAGGAACCACTGGTCTATACTCATGCATGAGTGATTGGCATTAAAAATCCAAGCTGTTTTGATTGGCCATTTCTCCCATAGGGTGGTTCTTCCCCCTTGCTACAAAAACACAGCTCTTAGGTTTAGGTTCCCACTGCAGTCCTCTGTGTTTACACAGTGCACACTTGGCTTTCCTCAAATATTCTAGTGTTGTTGGGTTAAAATCCACTTGTTGTGAAGAAGAAAAAAGTCTCATTCTCTTGAATGTAAAGTGAGTGTATTTGGGCTGTATTAGTGCTCCAGTTTTAGCCATTAAGCACTGTGTAATCTGTGCCTCTGCACTATGTGCCAATCTGCCCAGACTTCTGCAATGAGCAGAGTTTTTGAATGCACTGAAGAGTTATTAGTGTGGGTTTTTTTATACAATTACAGTGCAGCTGTATACGTCTGTTCCTCTGAGCCAAGCATTTTATGTGCTAGAGGTTGGCATGTGTTGGAATGATGCAAGTAAAAAAATAAATACAGGAGAGTAATGTAGTTCAAAGCTGTGAATCTTGGTGTTAAGGTGGGCTCACAATGAAGCTCAGGTCTCTGAAAGATAGATGGGACTGTGGCTGCAATGCTGCTGGTTTAGAGTTGAAAGACTAAGAGAGAAAGGAGGAGAGGTTGGAAACAAAATTTAAAAATACAGTTAATGTCTTCCTTAAAAATAAGAACTTTTTGCTTGCAAAATAAGAACCTCATGATAAAGCATCGGCTCAGGACCACTGCTGTGTAGCTGAGGCAGAACTTGAATACTTTTACAAACTTTAAGGCTTTAATCTTGCCATCAGATGACAAGTCTAGCCAGCTGCCTGCCTATGAGATGCTTTGACAATTCATTTATATCACTGACCTTGCCATGCCATTTTTTTGCATGGTAAGGGTTTGCTTTTTGGGTGGCACTGTCTGATAGGGCTGGCTAGAAAGAAGCTTGCAGAACCCTTCCATCAGCAGCATCTTTTTGGGACATGCGTTTCACTCCAGGGCTCTTTGCCAGCTTCCCTTGTTGCAGACCATAGATGAACATGTCTCTCTCTGCCTACTCACTGTTCCACTTCTTTTGCAGATTTCAAATGGACAAACAGGTATTTTTAAATGCCTTTCACATGAAAAAGGGCTTAATTCTCCTTTCAACCTGAGCTGCAGAGGAAAAAAGGCTGCTGTGACAGATATATACAATATATAGTATGCATGTATGCATGTGTATATATGGTGGGAAAAAAGCACTAATCATTTTTCAGCATTTCTAAAACTTCATTTCCACATACACATTTAAAATTGCTTAAAACCACTATATAAACAGAAAAACAGTGAACCTGAGCTCAGCTGCTGAAATCTCTGAAGTGTCATGACGGGTTCAGTGTAAGAATCTGTATAGGAAGGTATAGGATCATGACAGAAAGGTTGGTTGCTCCTGGAATAGAGCTCTCCTTGCACAAGAGAAACAGTGAGTGAATTATTCTTTCCCTTTCTTTAAAACATTTTTGGTAGCAAGATAGATTTAGACACAAAAATCCTAAAAAAATATATAAGGCTCATGATGTGAGGAAGAGATTTTTTTTAAATTTCATTTGGGAATAGCCTAACTCGGAGGCAGTCTATCTGCCTTCCTGTCTGATGGCCTGTGTTCTTCACAGCACTCCTGAGGCTGCACTCTCACCGCATATAATTCCTCCCCGGTCCAGTCCTGTGTGCAGCATGTGGACTGCTCTCCAAGGGGAGGGGGATCTGACTTGGCTGGCAGTCAGAGCAGCAGGAGCAATTGCAGATGCTGCTATTTACACTATTTTCACATTCTGAAGAACAAAGAGCAGGAGGCTGCCAACAAATCTTAGAGGCTAAGCCTTTGCCCTACACGCGAGGCACAGCCAATGAATGCCGGCAGAAACATGCAGTGCACCACTTCGTGAGATATTGCATCTCTGTTTTGGTGAAAATGCAGTCAAGATCACTCACTGAGAAAGCAAAGAAAGGTAAAAAAGGAGCTTCATTGCCCAGGAGTGTCAGCCTTCTAGGAGTGCAAGGCTGAATGAAATATTTCTGTCTCACGTGAACGAGCCATTCCAGGTCTCGGGGATGACTAACCCTTAAAATTCATGGTTGTGGTAGTAACAAAGATAGATGTTTATCCACTGCTCTTTAATCTAAGCTCGACATGAGCCCAAACACAGTTCTTTGTATGAAGAAACACTATTTCTGTGCAAAAGCATTCTAGAGATTTGCATTGTGCTGCTGTGCCTGGACGTGTTTTGCCCCTGCCCATGGGCCTCCCCTATGGCCTCAGACAAGTCCGTCAAGCTGAGGTTTTCAATAAGGTAAAAGAGGTAGGCTCTCAATCTTCCTTAGAAAATCAAGTATAATTCAGGTTTCTCTGAAAAAGGTCCTCTGAAAAAGCCCAAGATTGATCCTGTTGTGTGCCTTGCCTTTTTTTTTCTCCTGGTCCTATCTATTTGCCTTTATTCTCTACATATGTGGCAAACTGCAGTGTCTGACTGCATGCACAAGGAGTGGGACTCTTACCTCAGTTAGACCCTCGAGGTGTAAGACACATTAATAATAATATTAATAATTTCTATTACTTATGACAGACATCTGTGTATCTGTAATACCTACACCTTGCATCTTTCATCATTAGAATGTCAGAAAAGCCAGATGATAAATTTTAGTTTATTAACGAGAATTTATTCAAGTGCTTTTTGATATTTTTAGCCATCTAAGGATATTTTTGTATGTGGACAAACCTCCTTTATCTTCTTTAAATCTGGACTTGGATTCAAAATCAGGTGTAAACATTGGAATTCAGGTGAGTTTTGGTAGTGGGTATTTGGTTTGCTTCAACACACCATTAGAGGACCATCTGCAAAGAAGCGAGCTATGGAAGCTGCTAGGGATTCAGCACTGTCTTCCTGCAAAGGAACAGATTCACAGGCTTGGAATTATTTCAGACATAGCTTTAATAATTATTCGTCTACCAGTCTTTTCCTGTGCTTTGCGTAGTGAAAGTGAAATTGTGGCATTTAAAAAAACCCAAAATGTTAAAGTTTTAGGGAACTGGCAATTTGGAAGGTCTCCCATCCACAGTGCTTCTGTGTGTTAGCTGGGAGAAATCAGCAGAGAATAGTTTCAGTGTCAGATCCTCCTGACTTGTGGGACGATTCACAGTAAAGTGAAAGAAAAATCAGTTTCAGATAAACAACATATCTCAGGACACAAGCATGATGGAGTTCTAAACTCTGGGGGTACACAAATATGCATTCCAGAGGCAGCTAATTCAGATGAATAAACAGTCAGAGCAGGTCTTCTACATTACAGTACCTGCCTAACACTAGCACAGACTTCACTAGTAAATGCTTTGCCTGGGAACAGCCACAGGCTAATCCTGGATTTGTGTGCCCACAAGGAGTGAATATTGGCTATGCCTCTAGGGGACCCCTTTGGGTTTACTTTAATAAAAGGAAGAAATCTCAAGATTTGATGCAAAGAGCATATCCCAAACGGGCAGAAACAGAGGCCTTTGGGCCTGGCACCTTGTGTAGTCTGTTCACTCTGTGCAAAAGGAGTGTAAAGTACTAACAGAGCTATGTGCTGCCATTTTACACCAGCTCTTTACAGGTGTTGCTGACAAGGTGCAAGGTACAAGATGACAGAGAATAGAGGCCCTTTAGCTGTTGCTCAGACTGTCCTGATATTTAACTAGTTCTGGGACAATTATTTTTCAAGGCAAAAAAAAAGGGGGAGAAAAAAGGAACCCAAACACTGCAAAGAAATTACAAATTCTAGCAAGAATAATTTATATTCAAGTAGCACACATGCTTGTGAACCTCAAAGTACATTTAAAATGTGAATTAATTAAAGTGATGCAATTTCTGAAAAGCAGGTATCATCACAGACATTAAAAAGGAGAGAAAACACCTTGCAAAGACGCTAAGTGGTTCGGTTCTGATGTCCTGCCACAGAGTGCAGATGATAAACAAGGCTTTCTGATCACTAACAAGTATCAAAAATATGGAGTGAGCTTCACTTAGGCTCTTATTCCTTAAACCCTGGGCAAACCAGAGAGCTACTGTAGTTACACACACACGCAGGCACTCACACACACATACACATTCCCCGGGAATGGTTACAGGTGGGGGGACAGGTACTAGAGATCTTTATTTTCAGGTACCCACAGAGTGGCAAATGGGCAGATATTCTGGTTATTCTTGGCCACAAAATCCTTTTGAAGAAGCAGAAAAATAAATCAAGCAGGACTGTGTAAAGGGAAAAATTGAAAGAACTTTGTTTCCAGAGCCATCCCCACCTCAAGGGAAGAATCCGTCTTCCAAAGCTCACTGGTCTGCCCAGAAATAAACTGTCTACAGGTCACATCTCCAGTTGCACGATATTAAAAACAGGTATTTTCCCCAAACACCCAAAGAAACCCAGGAGATACAGTAGCAGTAGGGCCATCTCTGTGCATCCACCCGAGTAACAAGGTGGAAAGATGGTGCCGTGAGAATTAAAGGGCAGCCTGTGAGCAAGGGAGAGGAGGGGGTGAGTGGTTTGTATAAATAAAGGTAGAGCAAACATCTCCTATGTGACAGTGCTGTGACAGTGCATACACTCTCATCTATACACAGGTACCTGTCGGAGCAGCTACTGTAACCATGTTGTAAAATATTCAATGACTCACTGTGAATAACTGTCTCATTTAGAAGAATAATCTGGTGACAAGACCAACATTGTTAAGTTGTGTCAACTTGTTAGGAAAGACATAAAACAAAAATACCACTAACATCCAAGGGCTGGAGGCAATGTCAATAATTTTTTGGAAGTGAGCAGCTGGAGGAAAGTGAGGCTGGGCTCCAGCAGCTTAGCACAAGCTCAGTTTGCAGAGAGGAATGCGGTAAATGAGGCCAACTATTCACAAATCAGCGCCATGCTGATTTACTGGGGTGAACATACCGTGACAGAGATCCCCCTGCCTCAGATATGAGCGGGTATCTGTCCTTAAGTATGAGATGCTATGGACCCAGCTCTACCTTTCCACACCGCTCTCCTTCAGCATAAGAGTTTCTGCTAGAGCAAAGAGTAGGTTACCAAGAGACAGCTTCTTGTCTGACCCCAACCATTCCCGGTTCTCCTGAAGCTAGGATACCCACTTCCAATTTCAGACGCTGATTGAAATCCGTTGCACTGTGTGAGAGGCAAGAAAGAGGGGAGTGTGAGCCTCATTTACCTCTTCAGCTATCTCATGGGCTCGATGGACACCCACAGAGAGCAAAACATAGTGGCAGCGTGGAGACTTCCAGACTGGGAAAGTGACTCAAGAGCAACACACAATATGGTGTAATGCAACACAGTGTAACTGATATAGTTAGTATATATAATATAGACAATAAATACAATTATTATAATATTACATAACATAATTCAATATAAAACTATGTGATTCTCATTCCCCTCCCAATAAAAATGAGGGTGCCTGCATGATGGGGTATACGGGGGGTGACCAGGCCAGAAGGAAGGTGAGACAACAAGCTCTGGTCTAACTGGTTGCTGCTGCATCTGATTTGACTGCACTAATTGCCATGGGTGGTTCAGGCCTTGCCCCTGTCAGCACTGGGACACATCTCCACAATCTGCTGCTGCCTGCTGCTAGCTCATTTCTCTTTGTGTGCCTGATGCACAGGCTCTTGGCACGCTGGCCAGCTCACACACCTCAGTAGCACCTTGTGATTAACAGGCAGAAGCACAAAGACTCCTGGCGTGCTGGCCAGCTTGTATGGCCCACTAGCCTTTGCTCTCCTGTGGCATCGTGCAAAAGCTGCTGAGAGGCACAAGCTGGCTGCCAGGTGAAGAAAGAAGCAGAGCCAAAATGCCACAGACCATAGAGGAAATAGGAAAAATAGAAATAAGGCAGGAGTCAGGGAATATATTCCTCTTGAATAATAGTGCCTGAAGTAACCATAATAAGCAATCAGAATCTCAGTACAATTAAGAATCTATGGAGGTTATCTAGTCCACCTTTTTGCCCAAAGCAAGACCAACTTCAGAGCTAGGTCTAGGTTGCCCAGGATGTTGTCTAGTCAAGCTTCAAGGATGGAGATGGGCAAACTGATACAGTGCTCAATCACTGTCACTGCGAAGAATTTTTACTGCATGTCTCATTGGAAATTCCATTGCTGCTGCTTGATTCCACTGCCCCCAGTGCTTGCACTGGGAACAGTGTAGCTCCCTCTCCTCTATAGCCATTGACAGTAGAGTTATCAAATAGATTCATCCCCTAATCAGGCACCATTCTCTCAGCCTCTCCTCATGTGACCTGACCAGCCTAGTGGTTCTCTGCCAGACTTGCTCCAAATTGTCTATGTCTTTTTTGCGCAACAGAGTCCCAGAACTGGGCACTACTTGGATGGGATCTCCCAAGAGTTAAACAGCAGGAAATAATCACTTCTGGCTACACTCATCCTGTTACAGCTTGCCTCCACTGCTCTGATTCACACTGAACTTGTCCACTAGGATTCCCAGACGCCTTCTTGGAACTGTCCTGGCCAGTCACTCACTCTCCTGTGCCACTGCAGTTTTTACACCCTTGATGCAAGGCTTTGCATTTGCTTTTTTTGAACTTCTTGAGGTTTCTGTCAGTCCCTTTCTGCAGCCTGTTGAGGTCCCTCTAACTGGCAGCCCTGCTCCCCCCTTCCACTGGCAGCTTCCACTTCATAATCCCCTGCTCCATCCCCACTTTGGTGTCATCCTGAATCTTGACAGTTTCATCCCATCTCATATCATTACTCAGATTGTTAATGAAGACAATAAAGAACACAGGTGTCTGTATCAGTACCTGAAGAATGCCACCAGTAACTATCCACCACCCAGTCTTGAAAACACTGTTCATTGTTTTTTAAGCCTAGACAGTCCACACAGATTTTATCCACCATGCAATCTTCACTTCAGTCTGTATCTTTCCAATTATCTACAGTAGTATTATGGAGACAGTGCAAAGGACCACGCTTAAGTTAAGGTGGACAACACCCACTGCATTCCCCTTACCATCTACCAAGCCAGTCATCATAATGTTGTTGTGCCTGTTTTCAGGCACACTTTGCCTTTGGTAAATCCCAGAGCGTTGTTTCACTGTACTGTTTTTTGCGCACCTCGCAGTGAGTGCTTGCAAGCTTTGATCCATGATCTTTCTAAGGGTTCTCATTAGTCTGACTGACTTGTAGTTTCCCAGAACTTTCTCCATTTCACTGATCTCCACTCTTTAAGAAGGACAAAGGGCTCTCCCACAGTAAGACTGGCCTGCTCCCTCAGGAACACCAGATGCCCAGCTGGATGCATTGCTTTCTACTTTCCCAGAGCATAAAACTGGTTCATAGTCTGATCTACTTTGGCCACAGGTTGTACCGCACTCTACCAGACCCTGTTGCCAGCCGCAGATATTTGGGACACCTGAGAGTGGACCTTGCCAATGAACTCAGGCAAAGGAAGCACCGAGCTGTTGCACCTTTCTCATGTCCTTTGTCACTAGGTTCCCTGCATCCCTCAGCATGCCCACACTTTCCTTCTCTTTCTGGCTGACCAGTTGTGTCCTGCTGCATAGAAGGACAATGAGAGAACAGTTCTCACCAAGGCAACTGGCACAGCCTGGCTGCTCCATACTGCCAAAAGAAGGGCAGAAGGAGACAGACACCCTCACCCATCTGGGTGGGATGGGGATAAGAGTGTGGTCCCAAGGGGTCCCAAGTGGAAAATGTAAGAGTATGCTGTATCTGACCAATAGGTTGCCAGAAACCCATCCATGCTGGGAATACAGACAGAAATCTGAGTTCTCTTTAGAAGACAATAAATGTCTTCTGGGAAAAGAACCAGCAATCAACCCATTGATCTAACCGAGGCTTAAACAACCATAATTCAGCAAACTATTAAGACACCTATCTAGTTGTCCACTTAATAGAACTACCCTGGAAAATACCCATTCACTGAAGTTGAATAAGAATGAGTGCATTATAACTTACATTACTGCCAGTCGACAGATGGAGCAAGCTAAGATGAAACCCAGGCCATTATAATATAGTGATCTTTTTGCAATTTTTTTCTGTCTGAAACCACACATAACTTTTGAAGATGTAAATTTGTAATACGTCATGCTTTATGTATTACATTTTTGGCATCTACTTTAGTTTTTAAGAATGGATGTTGTCTAATTATGCAGTGCAGCTTTGGATGAGAAAATATACTAAGTGTGCATTAAACAGACAACTTTAAATAATGGCACTTGTGCTAAGAAGTGTATTTTCTGGCAAGCAACTAATTTATAATGGTCATAGATATATGCATTAGTGTATGAAATGCTTGTCTTTATTTATTGATTTGAAGGGGCAGTATTATATTTTTGAATACGTCTTCTTTATTGGATCCTGTTTTAATCTGTAACAGACCTTGTTATATTTCATGTCTCGGGATATTCACACCACCTGAAAAACAGACAGTGAGAATAACTATACAATAAATAAAACAACAATTAATACTGTGTGTTTAAAAAGACATAAGCATGTAAAATGACAAAGTTCATCTCTGTCCTTTTCTTCTGACTTTTTACCATGAGTCTTAGTTTGCTTTTAATGTGCATATCAGAGGTAAAGAGAATGATATTAAATGACCAAATTTACAGCGTTCTTAGTGCATAAACCACTACACTAGATCTTTCTAAGCCAATTTAATTTTTAGCTTTATTCTTGGCTTAATGCAATGTTTTAGTTCATTGCACTTTTTGGATGTGCAGAAGCAAAGATAATGTGTTACACTACATTCATTTAATGTTTCATCAGACTTTTTTGGTGTATCTACCTTTTGGTTATTTTAAAATGTTTCATCCTTATCACTTCAGTCATGAAATGTAGATTCATTAAATTACTGTGCTGGGGTAGTTCAGTGTCAAAGCCTTGTTTAAAATACAGCACTGGTTTGTTCATCAAGACATTGCTTAAAAAAATAAAAGGCTGCCTTGTCAGTCTCTACCCCCTAACTCATTCCAGACAATGAGCTTCCAGCTAGACAAACCATCTGATCTATTATTAAGTGTATTTATAAAGGTGGTCAATATATTATTCTTTGACAATTTCAAATAAAATATAAAAAAAATAGATATTTAAACCTGAACACATAGTGAGAAGTAACCTTTAATTCACAACAGGATGTCACAAGAGCTCAACACCTGCGTCACAGAGTTCATGGCATCTCCAGAAAGGGTTTACTGCTGGTCTCACTGGTGAGCCACCAGCCTGTCTCCTCTGAAAGAAGGAGAGAGCGTGTCACTGTCAGAGGAAGCACAGCAGATTTTCTGACTTTTCTGCTGAGAAAGTATATCATACCTGGTTAAAACATGGTTTAGTCGTGGTTAGCAGGGTTTGAGGCAGCAGGGAGTCACTCGTGTCAGTCCTTTATTTCATGTGACATATTACAAAGTGTAGGATAAGACATTTAAAGCACGGGGCAGTTCAGTAGTTCACAATCACTAAAACCAAGTGCCCCCAACTATATATGACAATTACAGGGTCCCTGTTTATCAGATGGGAAATTGGCAGCATTGTAAATCAGGCCCTGTGTTTGGGGTGGGGGACTCCAAGAGGGGAACCTTCTTGTTTGACTTAAGATGAAATGTTGGGGACAGGGAGGGCTTCTGTCAGACACAAAGCCACCTGGCTGCATCCTGAACAGCAGGAGTGCATGTGGGCCACCATTTCCATGCACACTTTTAAATGTGCATCCTTTTAAAAAAAAAAAAGGAAGAGAAGGGTAACGCAAAAATCTCTGCCACAAAATGGTTTCTACCTAGAGTCAGAATTTCTCTTGAAAGATTGTTTTGGGTTCTGGTTTGGAGTCCACCAGAGGAACTCTGCATCAACAGGGTTTCTGCTGGGCTGAACTGGAAACCGCAGAGCTCAGCTCTCTGCTCTGGTGCTTTCAGAAGCGCTGGGTCCAGGTCTCTGGCCATGAGGCCAGAGGGCACATTGAAGCCATGTTTCTCCTGGGATGATGCACAGGACCTGATCACTGCAGCAGAGCTCAGCCTTCTCAGGCAAAGCCCCTCATCCACCGGCCTCCACATACCCGCAATGATGGGCTTGCCGCCTGCCCGCCCACCTGATATGAAGCTGCTCCCCAAAAAATAAATAAATTAAAAAGGAAGCTATTTAGGGCAGCATTCCCATCAGGTTTCTCGGCAAAGCAGTTTAACTGTAGTTAGTAAGTGCTTAGTGTAATCTAATAAAAGCCATTTTGCAATATTAAGCAAAAAACATCTGGTACCCAGAATTCCCTGATCATTTTTAACTAGATGCAATATCTCTCTCTCTTTCTCCTTCTCTTCACAGACATGTGAAAAATAGCCTAATAAGGATCCTTGTGGTAAAATCAGATGGAAAACGGGGAGGAAGAGTTCCACAGTCTCCAGCAGCTCATTTGAAGCTGCTCCTCCGAGTTTCACAATAATAATCAGTGCTGGCCCAGTGCCGCCGGATTATTTTGTATATTCATGAAGCTGCTCATCAGCCGTCAGGAGAATGTGCAGTAATCCTTGGATGAAATAAGGCCAATCAGTGGAATAATGAGGAAGGTAATATCTCCCAAGAGGCCTGGAGTGGGTTTTCATCAAACCCGGCTGTAGCTCTCCAACTATTTGCTTTACAAATGCAGCCTTTGATCTTTGATTTGGGGAGAAGAGGGGGAGAGACAGACGTGCTGTTGTATTGTCCAGTGTGAAAGGATAACAAGCTAGCACTGAGGAGGAGTAGGGAGGGGGGCAGAACCTGGCTTTTAAGTATCAGTCAGTTCTTGTTAACTAAAACCTCGTAGCCTTCTATTTACTGCTCTCTAATATATATTCACTTAGCAGGTCAATTGCTGGGAGATTTTTCCATGTACATATGCAGACCATAAGCCTGTTCTAATCACGGTGCACCGGGCCTGTAAAAATAGCCCCCCTCGCGTCACTCACTCTTCCTAACCCCCCTTTCTCCTCTCTAGAAAGCGATGGAGAATGGCTGAGGAACCTCAGTGAAATTACATCTGGAGCACTGAGATCACACAATGGGTACAAAATGGAAAAGGGAAAAAAAAATCCTGGTTGTTTCAAGGGGCCATTTTATCTGCATAACCCAGAAATAGTCCTGAAAGAAAAAAGCTCAGATTACATAGACGCTGTAAAGCATCATGTTGATATTTTTTATCACTATAAACTAAATTTAGTACAATATAATTAGCAATGCAAATCAGTAGAATACACTGCCTATAAGGCTGATCTTGAAAGCCCAGTGACGTTTAAGGGCATATTATAAAGAGAGTGTTCACAAAGGCCTTAGATACAGTTGGGGGACAGAGACAGGAAAATAACTGTTTACCATAATCACCTTTGTTTCATTTTTTTCTCCCATAGCTCTTTACATCCTCCAACTCCTCCTCATGTACCACATTAAGACTCTCTTGTTACACAGTCACAACTGAATCTTTCCTTCTTTACTACCCTACCCACATCTTTGTTAATTTTTTTTCATACATTTTGTGTTTCTTTACATAGCAACTGAAATAAAAATTCCCTGTATCTTGTTAAGGGAGTACTTGGTTGTCGGCAAAACAGCAGAGTTATGGTTTGCTCCTGAGCTGTGTTTTCCTAGGCACATATATTCCACAAGAGTCTGTGTAGCATATTCTCTGGATGAGAAATTCATTGTGCTGTATGGATTTACCCCATCAGACAATCTTTAACCCCTGCTCAGTAGAACCAATCCTGAAGTTTGAATTTTGATTTTCTTCAGACAGAAATATTCTATGAAATTAATTTGTGGTTTGCTTGTAAATATTTTCATAACATTTTAAGCTGTCACTATTCATTCTTTTAATTTTTAGAATAGAAGGACACTGGCATTAAAAATGTGAACAAAGAAAATCAGGTTAAGAAAAAAAGGAAATCCCACCACTGATTTAATATTTTGGTGGTTTTTTCTATCTTTTGAGCAATCTGTTTCAGGAAAACATGGGCTATAAAATTTATTCCAAGTAAAACTGAAATATTGGTGAAAGGAAAGGCTTTGGATCAGTATCTGATCATCTTTATAAGGTCCTACTGTCAGAATCTTAAACCATAGCAGATTTCATGTCTTTACTGTAAACCCAGCAGTTCTTTCACCAGCGTGTTTGGCTTTGAGTACAATACCTAATATTTGATTGTTACATGTCCATGGCAATGCCTTACCTGGTTTACATATGATTCAGAGCTGATAGTAGGTCAAATCCTGGAAACCTCATTCTAGTCAGACTACTATGAAGAGCAGTGGCAGTGAAAGTGATCGATCATAAAAAGTAATATGCTTGTCAGTCTCCAAAATAAACAGGATTTTTGTCTTTCTAAGGTACTTTCTGGGATGCATCTGGGGCCTGACTTTGCCATTATTGTTTGTAACAGTGAAACCCTTGAGCTGATCCTTCTCTTCATGAGCAGGAATTAAGGGGCTGTTGCCATCCACATAACATTTCTTTGCCAAAGAAAACATTTTAAAAGGTTGAAGAGGAGTGAAACAGCTTTAAAATATTTCAGAAAGCAAGAATGCCAATGATGCTAATACAGACCCACTTTGAGCCTCAACTTCCGAAACATTTTGGGCATTTTTTCTGCTGGAACTAAGCATGCTCAGCACTTCTGACTCACCCACAACGCTTCTCGAAGACCACAGCAACATTCCCAGTCAGCTGTTGCTGCTGAAATCATAGACACTGCTGCATGATGTCAGCATTCACACGTGCTGCACAGCTGGTAAGTAGCACCTACCATGAGGAGTAGCAGCCGAATGATACCTGAGTAGGCAGTAATATGCTTGTTCTGGCCAGGGTTCCTGATCTTTCTGTTGTCTTCCATTCCCCACAGCTAAGAGCCCTGAAGTGGAAACTTTCAGGCAATATAGATATTATGAAGCTCACTTTAGGAGCCTAACTTCATCTGTGCTTCTGCTAGATATTAGAAAGGGCCCATTTTAACTATCTCTGAAAGGGCTAAATTTGACATTTGATTCACCCTATTCTAGGATTTTAAACTGTGATGTAAATTAGTCAGAAACCAGTCTTTCTTCCATTTTCTCTTTTCAAATTGTAATACAGTTAAGTGACAGAGATTAATTACTGAAGTAATTACTGTTGGAAAGCAAAAGGACAGTTGTATGAGACAGTCTCTCTCATGATGACCAAGTCTTTCTTGACAATTATGCTTAATTCCAACAATGATTATTCTGTGTGGCAAAATCTATCAGCACAAGGGCACACAAGCATTGATGCATTCTCACTCACTAGGAAATATGAGAATGAGGTAATTATATTTGACTGAGGCTCAGACGTTTTCATTCCCAGGGGCATCTATAGGACCTTTTTTTGGAGGGATATGTATTATCTCCTCCCTTCCTTCTACTGAGTACCCCATTTATTCCACTTCTGCTGCTCCTTCAGTCAGACTTGAATAAAATTAGCCCTTTCTTATGTAGGCTACAACTCCTTGCTGTCTTGTACTTACACACAGACCACATACACGTACACATGCACAGACTCATACACGTGAAATTTCCTGTCTACATCTCTCAGTGTTTATGAGACTCGGCTGCATTGTTTCTAGCCAAAACAAGGGGGCTGTGTTTTCAAATCACTAAAGAACTTCCTCTATTAACTAAATAGAGCAAACAATTCAAACAATTATTTGGAAAAGAAGACTAAGAAACTATATGAGTAATTGCTGATTGATGCAACTTTTTCACAGTACCCAAGTTCCTAAACTCACTGTAAATTAATTGCAACCACTTCTAAGGGCAAGATATTGTATGACATTCATATGGTTGATGATATCTCTTTCAAATAGCTCGGCTAAAATTTGCCGAATGGTTTCTTCCCTATAAAAAACACCCAGCTACCATCTCATTAGTCAGTGCTGAAATCCTTTACCCACAGTACTAGATGCCACCAATATGTCACCAGAGGCAGAAGATGTTACAGTCTTAAAATGAACAGTTCATTCTAAGTACTGAAAGAAGAAAAATGAATGTACCCTACCACACTTTCCTTTATTTCTCTGAGTTTCTGTCCTAACCAGACACAGCTGCACTTTAATAATCTCTGAAGTAAAAGCTTTTCTTCCTAAGAGTGTGTGTACCTAATTGCGTGTGTGTGTGCGCGTGCATGTGCGTGTGTGTGGGGGAGAGAGAGGGAGAGAAGAGGCTTCAGGCTCTAGTGCTTCCTTCCAGGTGTCTTCGTCTGCATGATTTCATCTGTGAACCATAATCAACTTCCTTAATGAAATACGTAATTAACATATTATAATTGTGGTAAAGATGATTTTGACAGAAATCATTTTCCATATCTAATACTATGCTAATTTAATCTGTTCCTCACTCCCCGACATGACCTTTAGTGATTAAGTTTCATGGCAGAATTGGTTTTTTTTTTTTTTTTTGTGATGGATTGATTTATCCACAGCAGTTGATACCCCTCTGCCTCCATGGCTGTCATTTTTCTCTGTGTGCCTGCTACAAAAGGGAAACATGGTGATGAGTGGATATATGGGGAAAGGAACTGAGGACTCACTGTGGGGTTTTGTTCTGAATAGGGTTCTAAAAGGTGATTACAAGAAGATTCAAGGCAGGAGGTGATTAGATTGGCTACTGACAAAACAAATTCTCCCTCTGATAAAAATCTCTATAACACATCTCAGCAAAAAAAAAAGGTACAACTCAGTGGGCAAGAGGGAACGGAAAAAAGCTACATTAGATGGTGTTTGTATATAACTAGAATGTTTATAGCCATTTAAATATTAACTCTCTTTCCACCTTCAGCTACATTGAGGTGCAATCTCCAGGAACCATTTTAAAATGAAAGTCATGTCAGTGGCACTGTAGAGAAGATTTTGGTAGCACATTGCTGCCTTCTGTCAAGGAGGCAATTTTCTGGTTGGCTCCTGAGAGCTGACACTGAGGGGATGCTGGAGGACTGAGCAAGTTTATCAGGCCCAGGTAGAAAACTGATTCTAGACAGAATATTAGACTCCCAGTTTGCTTCCCTACTGAGATGATTTACTTCAGATGACAACACACAGAAAATAAAGAGGACCTCAGTTCGTCATGGGCACCCTCCAATTCTTTTTTCTGTAGAAGGGAAATGAGAGCTTTTCAGTGAACTACCTCAATCCTTGTGAAAAATCTGGGATCCATTTGTTCTGAGATATGGAGCCTATTTATTTTTTATGTGAAGGAGACAGACTGTGGATAATAATACAGAAGGTAAAGCTGGAATGCTCATTTTCATGCCACTGCAGTATTGTTCCTGAGAATACATTTGCTGGTGTTTGGGCCAGCCTGCTTTGTAACTATCACAGGTGATTTTTGTTACATTATGGTGCAACTAATGGATCCTATTGCCAAGAAGTCTGAACCATCTTGAATTACTCTTTCTCTTCTCAGCGTTAATATTACCTTCAGCAATTAGTAGATGGTTGTCATGCTAACCTCTCTTCCACCTCCATTTACTTGTGTCTTAGACAGCCTTCGGTTTTCTTTACTGTTAAATTTCTCCAGCTGAATTCCTTCCAGGACTCAGGATGCCCATGGTAATGATGTGCACAAAGCTGAACAAACTACTTTAAATAAAATTTGTATCACTGCACACAGAATGGGTCTTTTACCTCCATATACCAGAGATATAATCCCCCCCAGACAGGCTGACCACAATCACAGTCATGCTTTTACACTGATGTATGACACCACAGAATTTTGTTCACCACACATCCCCTTCTGGCATTATCAGTTCTAACTTTTCAAATTTCTTATTCTTCTTGGGTATCTTCTTCACTCTTTAGATTATCTCCTGTACTCCACTTGGACAGGATTTCAAAATTTGTCTCATTTGCATAATCCTGAAGGTGTGTGGTTTTTCTCACTTTTCAGTCCAATCCTTATTTCTAACAGTTGTCCAGCTACATTACAAATTATACAAATCTGTGCATGATCAGTATTCTGAAACCTAATTAGATACGTTTGACTATACAAATGAAAAAGAAATCCAACTGTTGATGAATATGATAATGTTTATCTTAATGCAGCATTATTTGAGCAAAAATTTCCTAGTGCAGTCTTGGAAAAGATCCAGTAAAGTTATTTTTATTACATAAAAATATGCATGTATTTTTTAATAGATCTTGGAATGTTTAGCATTCAGAAGAACAAGGAAGGGTGTACTGTATCTGGAAAGCTAGACCAGGAGTCCTCAACTCATAAAAGACATCACGCAGAAGAATCTTATATACCTCTGTAAAATCATGGGTGGTATGTGAAAGGTGCACAGAAAACAATTTGTTGTTTCTGACAATACACAAACTAGACAACAGCAAACAAAAAGAATAGGTATGGAATTTAGATAAACAAAAGTAGTTTTATGGTGAATATAGTCAGAAATACAAGTCATTCTGGTTGCTGGTGATGTTCAAATCAGTTCCTAATGGGACTAGGAAAAAAAACCAAAACCAAGAAACATCAGGACTACTAGATATGAAGACACAGCTTCTGGTTCAGATGGACTGATTTCAGAAAAATACCAAGGTAAAACAGAGGCAGTATTATGATTTTTCTTGTTGTTATAAGTTTTACCTGTGAGTGGGAGATTTTCCTGGTTTTCAATAAAATTATTTTATTTCAGATCTTGTACTCATATGATAGCAAAACAAGGTTTGAAAATATGATCCTAGTATCATTCTGAGTTAAAAAAGAAGTAAAATAAATGTGGGAGTTACCAACCTCCTTTAAAATATGAGGGTTAGGAACTCTCATAATTATTAATTTTTATGTCCACAGAGTTATCAGTGCACATTTTTTAAATGAAGAATAACATGGAGATTAATAACTCCCACTGTTTATGCTACATCTGGATTGTGGTTCTTAAAATTTTCCTGTGATCTAAGGCTTTTGAGGTGAAGGTTTAATCCTTCTTTTCTGCAGTGTCTCATCTCTGCTCACCTCACAGAGCACTTGTACAGCAAGAACCTGACAGTGTGGCAGATCAAGTGTGAGCAACTTTTGGCTGATCTGTGTAGCAGAACTTCTATCTCAGCTACCTGTGCAATAGTCCCTTCTGTAATTAGTGCATTTAATCTCTTTTTTTCATTAACATAGAAGTCACATATACACTTCGGTAAGGGAACACACTATTTCCATTAACCTAGACTAAAAGCATTATATTGAACTAAATACCATAATGCAAATATTTCCCCTGCAACAGTTTACAGAAAAAAAATCATGGTGCTGAAAAACAACATGTTATTTGTCAGTTCAGTATTATCAAAGAGGCTAAGAACTGCAGTTTTGGGCCCTCTCTTCAACCAGTACACATCAACATTGGTTTTGCTCTGGTTTACACAAGTAGATGACCAGTCCCAGTCTAATCAAATCTTATTTTGTAGACTACATTCAAGAGTATGAAATAAATCTCTTAGAAGTTATTGCTGATGTGATTCAATGTTGTGACTCTTTGTTGTGCAACTTTGCAAATAAAATTGGCACTTTTTAATTAAAAAGTTAGTGCCTTTTCTTGGGGTTTATTTCAACCTAAATTTGTAAAGCCAGTAAAAATCCTACCTGCCGAAGACAAAAGTTTGTATGGTAATATCTTAACAAGCATGGTGCCCTTTCTGTCAACCAGCTACACTTTTAGCAAAGTTATCCACATTCTGTTCTTTTTTATACTTACACTCTGCTTTATTAGGTGAATGCATTTTCTTTAACTCCAAAGTAACGTTCGGAGCTGGGAGGAAAACTTTCATTTTGCTGAAGTCTAAGATACAGTTAACTTGGCTTACAACAGGTAAAGACCTGATGGGCACAGGAAAGAGAGTTTTCTGTTGGGTTGTGAATATGCATACCTAGTATCATTTCCAGCTCTGGTTTCCCCAAGGATATTGTTGTGCATTATTTTGCCCATCTTAGTAAAAAACAGATTCTTCCCACAGTGCAATTTTCAACATATTCACGTATTGCCATGAACATCTTTGGATTGCTTGGCAGGTCCCCAAAAGTTCATGTGGTCATAGAAGCTTCAGTCAGGATTCTTCACAGACTCTGAAGCTGCAATGCAATTTGTACATTTGGTATCCCATGGTGTCCATCCAATAACTCAGTCCTAGCCAAGAAAATTAAATCTAGAATCAGTAATGTGGAACTGTTTTATATATATGAGCAGTGTGTCATGACTCTTCTGCCTTGAAAAGGCACTGTGGTGAGTCACTGGAGTTACATGGTGTCTGTGAGTGGCCTTTATGAAGCAAGTAAGTGGGTTCTGAGGGAGTCATGGTTGCTATAAAATGAATTTGAAAATGAAATAAAATAGTGGGAGCTGTGGATCAGATTCTAAAAAGTTAGGCATCTAACATCTTGAAGTATCTGTCTGGCCCCAGATGCCTGTGTTTCTTCTGTGTTTGTCAGGAAGAGGAGAAGGGGAGTGAGGGGATATTTAAAGATGTCAGCACAGGGAAGTTGCCGAGGTGGTCTGGGTTTGTAATGGGTTTCTTCATACCTCTTTCACCTCAGGGATTTTTAAATTTATTTGTTTTAAACTATATTGCACTACTCTGTTTCTTGCTCTCATCAACTCTTGTAACATAGCCTACTATAGCATAACATAATGTTAAGCAACGAAATATGGAACAAAACCATTTTATTCTCCTCTCTTCTCTTCCCTTCCCCAGCCAAAATAGCATAGTTAAGAGCCAGGTAGAAGATGCTAATCTGGGAGTAAACAGGTACCTCCATGATGAAGCAATGCAAAATAGGTATTTTATTACGACTTTAGACCATTCATTAAAATTAATCTGCCAGTGAGAATGGAGGATTGACTACAATTTCTTTCAGACCGTACAGGGAAGAAAAACACAATTTGTGTCATAACACAGATTTTCCAGCCTACCCAGCGGCCTGAATTCTGTAGCCATTATGCGTGCCTGGCTGTAGGGTAACATTTAAATATCAGTTCCGTATGACTAGAGATGTGTCAATAATTGCAAAGATAGAGATGTGTCAAGAAGCAGTTGGCTGAGTCAGCTAACTGCAATATTTGCTGACTCTTACAGCCACATACAGTCACCAAACCACTTCCATTCAACACTTCAATTTTGTTGGTGTACTGATAAATTGACAACACATATGGTACTGCATCTAATCTGGAGATGAATTGTATTCATTTTCATTCCAGCTCAAACTCCATGCAATATAACAATATTGCGCTTAAGCAAAGCAGCCCAGCTACACCAAGGAACAAATACTTATTTTCACCATGCTTCTCAATTTGTGATTTTTTCCATTGGCAGCTGCACCAATATACCTCCAGAAACAACTTCTTTTAAATTAAAAATCCTGGAATTAAACCCAGTTTAAGTGAGGGTAAAACTGTAACCGCTGTATGCATATCTGGGGTATTCAAACATAGTTTAAAGGATCAGGAAGAAAACAAGACTATCCACAGATAGTCTGATTTGGATTTACTGCAACTTCAATTATTAAGGTCAGAATAGTTTCAAAGAGTTCATTTACTTTTCCATTGCTCGGAATGGAAAGATGACCCATATTCACTGCTCTCTGATTAATTTTTCTTCCTGACTTTAATTCACAATCACTCTACATTTCATTGAGGCTTTGCACAGTGTTGAAAAGGAAAGGTTAAACAAAGAAAAGGATTTCTAGAATTGTTTGAGAAACCATCAGACTATTCCTGTTCCTTGTGTCCACAGACACTTCACTATCATACTGTGATATCAGGGCTGGGTGAATTGGGCCTGGGAACCAGACCACAGGAAGAATATAGAGAATCCACTCTCCCACTGATGGCCTGAGGACTTGTCTTGGATTTCACCAGACCTTCACTCCTATACTTCTCCTCCTCGCATGGTTTAAGAAGATTTGGCAGAAAGGCAAAATGACTGATTGCCATCAATCAGCCCTAGGAAGGTTGGAAGTTTGGGCATTTCACGAGGAGGCTAACTAAATTCAGTGTATTCCCATAAGCAAACTGCTTCTTTGCATTTTGAGGCCCTGGATCTAAATATAATGGATTTCTATTGTCTTTGTCCCTTTGCAACTTTCCACCTTTGAGTGACCAGCTTATAAATTTAGGTAGTGCCAGTCAATGAAATCGTAAGCAATTTTATTAACGTAATTTTAAACCCAGATGGAAAACATACAAGACATTAATGAAATTGTGATGCTCTAAAGACAAAGCTAAACCTGTATCTCTCCTGTTGTCATAAACAGTGGAGTCATGTTTCATTTTTTATATGATAACTTTTCCAATTTTATAGTGATAAATAGCAGCAGAAAGCAACTTTTTGCTCATTAGACATGTGCATAACTAATAATCAATCCTTCCTTTACTAGACATGCTTAGTGGATATATTTGTAAGCAAAACCACAACACAGCTCCATATTCTCTGATAGTTCCAAATAAAGAAGAAGGACATCCTTAAAGGGCTTCAATTAAAATGAAAGAATCCTCCTCCTCCCCCCCCAAAAAATAAAAAAAGTGATATTCTTAAACTTGAGCATTAAAAATTGCCAAAACCCAGAAATTCCCATAGTTCAAGGCTCAGTAGATAGGAAACTCTATCAGCATTTTAGTTTGTAGGAGTCTGAGAGGTGCTTGGTATGCTTTCCCAAAGAGGCCTTTTTCTGTCTGAGAAAAACCATTTCACTACAAGTGAACCCTCCTGAAGAAATATGACAAAAGAATTAAAAATTCTCAGAATAACATGTTGTACTAATAGTTTGCTTTTTAATTTGACAAAGTAAAATGATGGCAAGAAATCCTTTCCTTTCCTGGTTACTCTTTCTATCTATTTTCCTGTGTCGGTGGGTGACCTTGCACAGGTATGTGACTCTTCTCCTGTTTTAACAAAGAAGGCTTCCATCTAGTGAAGAACCTCCTGTAAAACATCTGCTGGATGTTTCTCCCATCTCATTTCACCTCTCAAACTAGAGGAAAAAAAGGCTAAATAAATGCTTGGGAACAGAAGTAACAGTCCAGATGCAGAGCTGAAGGACTTTGTCTGATGCTGAAGATGTGCACTTTTTAAAACAATGCCATGATGTACTTGCAAACTTCAAATTTCAAAGACATCTTTTAATTTCTGTTTTATTGTGTATCAAGGCTGACTTACATGGATACTTTCCCAGCATGGAATAGTTTTCCCATGCATACCACCTTAAGTATGTTGGTTTTAGTTTTTTCCTTCTTAAAAATAAAATCAAGTAATAATAACAGGGTCTTTTCTTTCATCATATTGGAAAGTTTATGTATTCTTATCCCCTCCTCCACAAGTCCTTCAGGGATTATTTAATTATGGTCTTGTAGAAAGCTGTGCTGTATGGGATTTGGGTTTATGGGAAGTTCAGTTTTGCCTTTTCTTTTCTTTTATTTCTGCTGAGGGTCTCTTATGCAACATTTGACTGTTTTATTTTTATGATTTAAAGCAATAAATTGTGTTTCAGAGAAAGAAAGGAGACAAGGTCTTTTTTGAATTTGCCTTTGTATTTCCTAGAGTACAGAATGCAAGCAATAATTTCTGGCTGTAACTTATATATATATTTTTGAGGGGGTGGAGGAAGGAAATTACTACCTACTTTTTATATACATATATATTTTTTAACAAAGCAATAGGGATTTATATAGACACAATTGTTTAGAAAGTCCCAGAAGAATAATTCTGAGATGATGTGAAGTTATACACAAATGCAAGTCTTTCAAAAAGTCCACATGGCCTACAGTCTTCAGGTTTTAAACAGCTTCTGACTGTTATACACATAAAAAAATGTTTAGAAAAATGACATATTTTTATTACTTTTATTTGACAATCTAATTGAGTCCCCGACCATGCATATATCAAAAAGCCGTTATCAGCGGTGGCTTAATGCAAGGAAGGGGCACCCATCCTCCCCATCTCTTTTGCTTAGCCCCAGGGCTTGGCTTCTTCATGTGAAAGGTGTCTAAAGACAGAGAGAAATCTTACCACACTGAATATAGAGAGAAAACAAACCTTTTCCCACCCACCACCACAACAAAAATATTCTTTGCTATTCAGTGAAACAATTTAGAATTATGAGCTGCCTTTGACAAACACAGGCCATAAGGGCTTTGTCACATAAATCACACACTGTGTGACCCTAAGACATTTTTCTATTATTTAATATTTAACAAAGGATTTGCACAATGGTGACACCATGCCAATCTTAAACCCATTTAAATCTTTAACCAGCAAGTTTTTAATCATGGGCGAGTGGGTGAAATAGCCTGTGCCAAGCAACACTTATTTTTCACCAAATTGATGCATTTGAATGCTTCTATTCTCTGTAAGAATTGTTGACCATCTAGGTATGGTAGTAGTAGGTGATTTACATACCAACCACAATCAAATTATTACAAGCCAAATAGATGAAGGTTTTTTTCTACTTCTAGAAGTAGAGTATCATTCATATTAAAGATTGAATGGGTGCAGATAAAATAAAAGCTGACCTGAGCCTCTGAACAGAAACTGAACACAGCTGAAGCAAGCCTTTTCACATGCAGACTAGTCCCTCTCATAGCAGAGAAGTTCATTTTTGGGTCACATATTGCCCTTAAACAACTGGGTTAGTTAAGGTCAGTCAGTCTGTGTCCACTGACTGATGAAAGCATCCTGATTGCCGCAGTAAGGAATATTTCTAGCACCATACATCATGTCATTTGTACCCAGAACAATTTGGATGAATCCTCAACTCTATGCATTCTCCAAAAGCAGGAAAGGTCAAAAGTTTTCCTCTTGCTACAGGATACTCTGCTACAATATGTACATCAAATTAGATTGCGCATACGACAAGCTATGGAGATGACTTGTGTACTCCTTTTATTTGACACATATTAAACAGCATACAGCATGCAGAGGGCTGATAGATCCTGGGGCCACAAATGAAGTTTAGATTTAGTTTTTCTTTCCAAGTACAGATAAGCTGGGGGGGAGGGGGGATAGTGTTGTTTGTTTTGGGTTTAGTGCAGTAGCAGTTCCATAACATCAAGGAAAATATCACTGCTGCATTTGGAAACAACTTTCTGTTACACTGACAATGTGAAAGGAAATTTCAAGTTGAACAAAACTATTTGCTTTTAAGAAACCAAAAGCTCTAAATGGTGTTTAGTTTTTAAGACATTAATGTTTTGTACATGTAAAATACAACTTAAGTTTTAAATAACATTGAGGAACAAATTTTGCTGAAAAATAATTTTCTCAAAGCAAAAAATAGTTAATTTATGAAAATATAAACATACTTTTTTCTTTCTAAAACGTTTCCAATATTTTTTTAAATAAATAAATCAATGAAATTTATAAAATTTGCAAAATATAAATAAACCAAAACTTGTATTTTTATTGAGTGTCTTCCATGTAGTGCTTTAGAAAATACGGTTGTGTTATAAGGAAAAATCTCAGATTACCTTTCTATGTAAAAGACACAGTAACCCATAGATAAGGCTGTATTTG
This sequence comes from Corvus cornix cornix, assembly GCF_000738735.6. Lineage (NCBI taxonomy): Eukaryota > Metazoa > Chordata > Aves > Passeriformes > Corvidae > Corvus > Corvus cornix. The sequence goes on along the minus strand of NC_046333.1, from coordinate 94,543,129 downwards.
GAGAAGCAATAAAACATCTGGATTTAAAAGCTTAAAAAATCTTTTAATGAAAGCGCTAATGGCAGCCTTTTTTTTTTGTTTTAAATTGACACCATTTTACTAAGTAGGTATTAGAGGTGATTCTGGCTGGCTAGCTGTATTTGTATTTGAAGCAACATGTTAAACCTGAATTGCCTTGCTATTTTCAAGGGGACTTTAAGGTACCATAAAGCTGGAGTAATGAAGAAAAATCCTTAATAAACAATTTTCCTTAGTTTTTAAATAGCTGTTCAATCCTGATCCAGCTGTTTTATGTTGATATTACATAATAAAACAACTAAAAAGCTGGATTAACCTGCTTCTCATAGATTCTCTCAACACTGAGCTGTCTAAATTGGCATAAAGCCACTTAGAAAGCCTTCCTCCTGCCCAACAACAGGGAAGTTAGGAAGGTACATAATTCTTTTTCTAAAAACTAAATCCCAAAACATTTTGTTTAAAATTTAAATAGTCCTGCATTACATCCTCAATTTGCAGTTTGGGATTATTCGGTTACCTGGATATGCCATGTTTTTCGTTACTGACAACGTTACTGCCTTTGGATGACAAACTTAACACAGAATTTTGGTCAGCTAGATCTTAATCAGATCCCTTTTGGCTTTACACAAGGTAAATTTTTCCTACCAATGAAATCAAAGGGAAAACACCTCTAACTTCAATCAGAGTAGGATTTCTATCATCCCAGCTTCTGAATCAAAGAGAAGTACACTCAAAGAATGAAACAAGCTTCGCAGGCAGGTAACTAGGCTGTTGTTTCTTGTGTTATTACTTAGTCTTTCAATTCCAGCTTTTCAAGTGTATTCTAAGTTGCTTTTCTTTTCCTTATTGTCTTTAATATGGTTCAACATGTAAAATGTATTATCATTTCCTTCTTTTTGTTATAATCTTTAATATAATTTTATTTTAATGACTAAGAAAATACAATATTTTGCCCTCTCCTGACACGATCTGACAATCAGATTTTTCACATCTGTGCAAAAAATGTGTGGGTGTATCTGTTTATTCCAGATATAAGTGCTATATATGTAAGGATAATCATTAGAAAATTAGGAACCAGTGTCTGTGCCTTTCCCAAAGATCTAGGTTCATACTGGGAACAGTAGTCACTTGGGAATAAGGCTTCCATAAAATTTTTGTCAATAACTGTTTAATACAGATATTGATGAAGTTTTATAGGGTCTTGATTCATAAAAGACTAGCACTAGCAGTATTGAACTCTATTCTTGATTTGCATTCTAAATCACCTTGCAAATTGATGGCACTTATCTGAGATGAAAGTTAAAAAGTTAAGTGTTGGCTTTCACTGCTCAGGAAAGTAACAGATTAAGTACCAAACCAAACAGAACTATAAAGGGGATTTATGCTACTCAGAACATCTTGTCTAATTGAAAAATAAATATTTATGCCTAACTGTAGGAATGAATGTGTTTATGCTTTCAATTTATTTTTCAGTGGCACGATTCTTAGCATTTTGGCAGTATCTTGTTATGGAGCTTTGCGATTCTGGAGGTGATGCCCGCAGACACTGAGAAATATATGTGGGTAATAAGTATGCCTTAGATAAGTTATCAGCACCATGTGACACTCTTGAAACATTGCATGTAATGACTGTCGGACATATTCAGATCAGCCACCATAGTCACCTTACTTAATCACAGGCATTACTAAGAGTCCTTCTACCAAGAGGGAAGCCCAGATTGCTGAGCATTTGGGTTTACCAAATCAAGTTCCTTCTCCAGCAGTGAAAATGTTAAAGCACTTGCTTGTCATTGTGTCTAGCTTAAAAACTAGAACTATCCCAAAAACACCCACGTACTTAGGACGATGGTAAGACTATCTGTATTGATTTTGAATCATGTTGCAGTGAACCATGGCCAGCGCCAGGGGCAGTCGAATCAAGTGGACCAAAAGGTCCATTGGTTTGATGCCTCCACAGCCCAAAAGCCTTGAAGTCACAGGAAGTACCCAAAAGGCTGTGAAAAATATGTAGATCCATGCCTTACCATTGGCCGCTGCCCTCCCCTCCCCTTAGTTCTCATATTTAGTTGTCTTTCCAGAGCATTCTATGTTCCTCAGTTGCTGTGATGCTGGCCAGGTGACTAGCTCAGAGGCCGAGCACCAGGCAATTGCCTTGCCTGCCACAGTAGCATAGGATGGGTGCTGAGGGACAGCGGGAGGCTAAGCGAGGTCCGAGCAAGGCTCACTTTAGCCACTGATGAAAAAGGCGCAAGGAGTGACGAAGCAACGAGGGACTCTTCTCGGGGGGACAGGAACAGGTTTATTGGAGCCCGGGAGAGAGGGGCCGAGAAGAACAAAGAAAAGTCTCTGACAGGGGGTTTTCTACCCCACTGCTCAGGGTGGAGCAATCATAGAACATCCAATAACAGAACAGACAAGGGGTGTTACATAGGCAGGGATACATGCAACTTAACCAATGGGGAGAGAGGTAGGCGGAGAGGGTGAGCACGGGCCAATGACAGAGTGATGTGGAAACCAAGGAAGGGGAGAGCGGTGGCCATTGCAGACATGCAGGGTGTCACATTTTTCCCGCCTTGGCCAACGAACTTTCTTGCCGGACAGCCTGAGGGTGTCTGTGTTGTGGCGGGCAGCTATCTTAGGGTTCCTGGGCCTCATGAGAATTAAACCACTGGACCTTTTGTCCAACGGGGCCCGGGACACTCTGGCAAGAGCCATGGCTCACCGCAACACTCGGTAGTTGATTGGCCCTTGCTACTCCTCCCTGCCTACTCCTTCTCCCATTTGCTACAATTCCTCTTCCCCGCCTTTGTAACGTCCCCTAACAGGTATTATTGGTTACTGCGTGTTTTCCACGTCCGTTCTGTGGGGGTATAAAACCCCATGTCAGTCCCATTTTCTCGGCTTCTCCATGGTTTTCCTGCATTCTTTGATAAACCCTCTCCCCCACGAAGAAGTTCCTCCGCTTCTTTCCTGCCTCCTTCATGCACCTTTGCCATCGGTGGGCAAGGTGAACCCAACCAGGAGCTTCGCCTTCCCTCCTGCACTGTGATCTGCCCCCGTCCTCCCCTTCGGGGCAGGCAGAAGATTGCCCGGTGCCCGGGGCAGTGTGCTAGCCAGCAACGGCACCGTGGCAGAATCACATAGATTTGGGAATATGTTTATGGAGCAGCTCTTGATGTCTGCCCTAAAGAAAGCTCATCTCAGTCCATAAGCACAAGTTTCTCTCCAGAATGTCCTTGCCGCAGGGATGCTTCAGAATCATCTGGACCAGTTTTAGTTTCTTCATTGTCTTCACATACACCTTGTGATCTAAAATGAATTACACAAGAAAATAATGATCCAAGAGTAGGACTCTATTCTAGACAAGGATTGCAATATAATTTTTCAAGATGTGCGTGATACTAGATGAGACCAGAAAGCAGCTAATATCCATGACCTGGAAAATGTGGCACTAGAATGGTGTGCTGTTTTGGCTCAGGTAGAGTTAGTTTTCTTCACAGTGGCTGGTATGGGGCTGTGTTTTGTATTTGTACTGAGCACAGAGTTGATAACACAGAGATGCTTTTGTTATTGTTGAGCAGGGCTTTCAGAGAACCAAGGCCTTTCCTACATTTCATTCTGCCACACTGGCAAGGATGTTGAGGGTGCATGGGAGGTTGGGAGGAGACACAGTCAGGACAGGTGACCCAAATTGACCAAAGGGATATTCCAGACCATATGGCATCACACTCGGTATATAAAGTGGGGGAAAGAAGGAAGGTGGGGGGAAATTTGGAGTGATGTTGTTTATCTTCCCAAGTCACCATTACGTGTGATAGGGCCCTGCTCTGCTGGAGATAGCTGAACACCTGCCTTCCCATGGGAAGTGGTGAATGAATTCCTTGTTTTGCTTTGCTTTTGTGTGCAACTTTTGCTTTCCCTATTAAACTGTCTTTATCTCAACCCATGGATTTTCTATCTTTTACTCTTCCAATTTTCTTCCTGATCCCACCGGTGGGGGAGTGAGTGAGCAGGTACATAGGGCTTGGCTGCTGTCTGGGGTTAAACTATGACAAATGGTTGGACACAAAGTGTTTACCTCAGATTTATGAAGGAATCAAAAGAACAAAATTCACTTATACTATTTATCTCTTCAGATTTCACCCACTGGAAAGTTTCTCACATGGTGGACAAACGTATTTTAAAAAGATAACAAGAGACAGGTGGGCCAAAGAACAAAAGAAAGCTAATGCATCCAGAGCAAATCATGACTGCAAACACATTTGGAAATCTTGTTACTGATCTTCACGAGAAAAGGATATGAATGCCTGCACGTGTACATATGCATTAGCAAACTTTAACCCACCTGCTGACAAGAGACTGCTCTGACAGCTGTTCATCCAGTTGGAGTGTGGTTTGTACATGGTTACAAAAGATATGAGCCTGCCAATTTGATAGATGGCCTCTTTTTTACTGTTTAGAAGAGAAAGAATACACTATTCTGGAATTTGACCTCTTTTATTCTACAAACTTGAAAGAAGAATATCAGAAATACTCAAAGGATGCAGAACTATGCCATTACACACCTACAATTCAAAACACACATACTCCAATAATGCAAACTGACTACAATGTGCTTAGCAAGAATGGAAAGGTTTGAACCCTGGGCAATATTATATGTGCCTACTTACTAAACAACATTTTTGTTAGCACTGTGTGACAAACCAGGATGGAAAGCAGCTATGTCTGTTGTCCAGCCAAGACTTTGCTCTGTTTTAAGTCCCATGGCAAATAACTAAATCTGTGTACTATTAACACCACTACCAGTACAGAGGTGTTATTAATCCTTACTTTTGTACAAATCTCTACCTCTCCTAGAGCTAAGGTGGGGAAGGCAGAGGGATACATGGCTGAACTGACTCAGAATATTAGGGTGACTTCCTATATTGGGGTCAAATTTGGGGTTCTGACTTTTTTTTATTCTAGACTAAACCTGATCTTTGATAAAATCAAGTATTAAACAGGAGTGGTAAGTTACAGTCAATTCTGCTATGGACAGATTTACAACATCCTAACTCCTGTATAGTTTATACCAATTTCCAAAGCTGATTTTTACAGTGTGGTGTTGTATACGACAACATCAAAATCTGTTCCCTAGGCTTACTTTCTTCATCATTAAAAATTTTTCCTTCCTCCTGTGGTAGCTTTTCTGCATAGTTTGTGGACAGAAAGGCTTACTTGTTTGTATAGAGAAAAATGTTTCAAAACTCTTTGGAGGCTCTATGCATCACAGTGACACAGGAATTAACACATTTGATTTGTGGTGTTAGGTTTCTAGTTATTCATATTACTAGTTAAAGCCTAGATTCTAGGCTTCAGTCATCCAATTAGTCTTTAGCTATTGAAGCCAGTGAGACTTTTTTGTATGGGTAGAGTCAATTTACATGAATCAAAATTTTTGATATTGGCTTTTTAGTTTTATTTGCTCTTTCAAACACTTACTTCAGTACAGCAATATTTAAGCATATAATTTCAAGATCCTGTATGGATTGAATCAGCTGACAATGCTATAAAGAGAAAATACTTCATATATCTTGGACGCTGCTGTCCATCTAAACTGACAGAACCAGAAGAGCTCTATAATTTCTGATTCAAAAGTTTACATATTCTGATCCCATGTGGGGGCTGGGCAGGGGTTCCCAACCTCCCCTCTTCTTTCCCCCTCCCCTTCCTCATACACACACCGCTTCCCTCCCCCAGCAAGAGGGAAACACAAAAACTACAGGACAGAAAACAAACAAGACAAGGCAGGCTATTTGTCCAGCAAAAGTACAATTAGGAAGCAGGGCCCTCCAGTGTGTCACTGTGAACAGTCCCTTGGGAGCATCCTTTCTGTTCTTTAGGTGCTTTGAAGTCCCAGTCATGCTCTCTCTTCTAAAAACAATTGTTATAAGTAGGAAAAGGGTATGTTACCATCCCAGTCATGCTGCCAATTGCAACAGAGAGCAACACAAGCTGTTCCTTGGAAGGTGTGGAGCAATGTATTCCATACTCATAAACTCAGGACACTCTAACCCACATACTTACTTAGTGCTTAGAAAACCTGGAACATTTGAAGTCTTAGCCATCTTCTAACATACTAAATAAGGTCTTCCCATTTGCATTACCAACAGCTGAGCTAACTTCTTAAATGTGGTTAAATGTTATTAGTCATTATACAGAGAAATGTAACTTTTTCTACCTGGAGACTCTTTATATTTGTGGCTTTGAGAATTACCTGATTTCATCAGTTATTATCCACTAGCATAGTCTTCCCATTCTATCTAGTGTTGCAAGTTTATTATATTGACCTCATTTCCACCATCACTGCAATTTAACTTCTGTATTTATATTTCACAGATATTTTCTATAATTTAAAAAATTACAGCTGCAGTATGAAAGCAGTAGCAATCACACAGTAAATTTTGCGTTCAGATGATCGCCAGTGTTTCCAGTTTAAAGACTCAAGAGGAGACAACCTGAATAAAATCTGATTAAAGTGATGAAAGTGGTCAGACAGAAAAATGAGGGGGAAGAACAGGATTTTTAGTATTAAAATCATGGAAATGTTTTCTCCTGAAATATCAAGCATCAGAATTTCTTCAGCTGTGATCCACAGAGCTCTTGGAATAGTGTGCAGAAAGGCAACTTGCTAAAATATTGGCTGCTCCTCAGCTGTAAAGAAATAAAAGGAAGAAGACAGACACTTCTTCCTAATATTGTCTTGATCATATTGGCAATTACTCGGAAGGACTCCTAAAGTAAGGTAGAGAAAAATCTTATGCACCACATGGCCCAGTAAAACAGTCTCCCCATTAAATACTAGTGTGGACAGAAAGACAAACAGAAGACACAGACCTACTGTTTCTCATAATGGTTGAGGCAGGGAGGGAACAAGAAGGTCCAGTCTGTGAATCTGGACAGTCAAACTGAAAAGCTCTGCAAGCCTGTGGAAACATGACAGTATGTAAGTACTGAGTATTAAAACTAAGGATAAGTAAAAAGGCAGTTTTTTCATATGAAATAAATTTAGCAGTTTGGACTTTGTTGGTGTGTACCTGAAAATGAGGCTTCTCTCTCTACATATTTGTCAATTTCTCATAGCCATGACCCATTTGCTTTCTCTTCATTGCATACCCATGCTGGGAATTTTCAATCCTTAGTTGTCTTAATCAGGGCAGCAAGCTGGTCTAAGCACTTTAAAAGCCAGTTTGACCTTTAACAACCTGTATGAAAAGCTTCAAAACCATGATTCAAAATAGATGCCATCAGGAAAAGAGAGACAAGATTGGCACAAGAAATAATTCTAGATTCAGTATGAGAATCTGGCAGATCTTTGCTGTCTGCATAATATACACACTCTGCCAAAATGCAGTGCTTGAGCAGTAGAGATATCTCACTGCAGCTGCTGAGGCATGGGCCCAAGCCATACTCTGGTTTCATACCCAAAGATACTCTCAGGCAGCTTAGACTAAAGTATTTGGCCTCTGAGCCTAGAAATGAATACTGCCCAGAAGACCCACTTCTGTGGCCTCATTTATGGGCCACTGTTGCACAACCTGTTCTGGGGAGTCATTTACACCATGGAGCTCACATCTACTCTGGGCACAATTATTAAAACAAACAATCTTTGCTGACAAAAAAAAAAAAAACCAGTTTATTAAAATTACTCTGAAAAAATATTTAAAAATATACCTGAAATGAAGGTATAATTACCAAAATGAAATTAAAGGCATGAAATAATGACCCTTTCTTGAGGGTTGAAGGGGAAGGATATGAAGCCTCAGCACTGTGCCCTTGATTCACATCCCATGTCTCCCTTGTCATGACAAGACATGACAGACAGAGAAATGGATCAGTTTCCTTCAGCTGTAAATTCATCCAATCCAATCCATAAAAATCTGGTATTACAGTTTTGCTGGAATTTTCTTTCTGTGAAAATTACTCTTGCATGTGTTTCTGCCTAGTGGCAGAGTTTCAGGGGGAAAATGATGACTCACAGCAGAGTACAGGCTGCTAAAAGGTAAAGAATTTGGGTAAATACTCCCTGAAGCTGGGGAAGAATTGAAAGTAGGTCTTCTCCATCTGCAGTGAATACCCTAGTTCTAATTACATCACAGGAATGGGAAGCATGAATGATCTTTCAGTAACACTTTTTTTTATTGATCTGAGTAAGATCATCGCCAAGACAAGCTCAAGTGAAATCTACTATACTAGATCCATAGGAGGTTTCAGCATAGTATCTGGATCCCAGACAGACCCAGATATTAAAGTAACACCAAACCACTTAATTCTTCTGCTAAAATGACGATACTTCTGTTTATGCACAGAAACAGGACTCTAGAAATCAGAGCAATTCTACATGTGAAAATGTTGATATCCATGGATTTCGAAATAGATTTTCACTCATGAACCAAATTCCACCCAGGTGCACCACTGTAGCCAGCAAAAGCTTTCTATGAGCAGTGTCTAAATGACTTGAACAACATACTCAAGGAAGCCCTTGTTGAAGTGTGAGATAGGACGAAGTAATTAATTACTGGCCTCACAACTGGGTTCTTTTTCCTCCATGCAACAAGAAGGAGCATTTGTAGGTCGCTCAAGAGCCCTTTGCTGTTATCAAACTGCTTACTTATGCAGCGCTGGAAGATGTCATACACTGCCACGGATTCTCCACTGCAATTGTGTGTATTCGTCCAAGCATAGCATGTTAGCTAATCAGAGAAGTAATTGGGATTTCAAAGTACCCTGTCCTTCTCATGCTTAAATATTTTTAAATGGTTGAAGGTTTGTTTTGAAATTAAATCTTTTGCCAACAATTTGTAAACATTTATCATAAAGTTTCTGAGCACAAAACAATTCTGAAATCCAGTCATGCCCTTGAGATACTCCCCTGCTTTATGCTGTGGGAACACAGGAATTGGTAGAGGATCTCACTATTTCTACAGCACATGCACTGTGTTTTCCACATTGTTCTTCCAAAGAAGCTCTGAGAATCTGGTATTTTCTATCACTCATGAATAATCATTGTCTAAAGTCTGGAGTCATTTATCTCAGTAGACTCATCTCCATCTCATCCCCCCTCCTATGATTAATCTTTCACATCCTTAAACAAATTGATTGTGGATACAAATTTATCACAATTCTATTGTTCATAGCAAATCTGAATATAAGTCACCCTTGCCTATATCAATGTCTCTGTCATGGTAGGAGAAGAAAGGACAAGAGAAGTCTAGAGGGGAAATCCAAAAAAGTGTCGGAGGAAAATAGAATGAACCATGGTGTATATATTAGGCCTGATCTTTTACTTACTATAATAGACACAATCCAGAGTTCAACAGCACACCTGGAGCAAAATAGCCAAAAGCAATCTGGGTTGTTCTGCTCTGTGATTTTAATTCAAGTTCAATACTTGTTTTGAGAATTAATCTCATTGAGTGTAGCAGCTCACTGTACCAAAAATTGGCCAAATATTTTAAAAGGGAAGACTAAATCCTTAGTACAGATTATTTGGTAGAACCACAGAGGAGGAATTGTCTGGGCTCAATTGAATACATGGATTCTTCAGGAAGAAGGATATTACACTATTTAATCACCAGTTTTGGTTTTTTGGGTTGCCAGATTCATTTATCTGCCCTGCTGTAACTTAAATATCATCTGTTGAGCCTGGTTTTCTCCAGAAGAATCTTGGCACTGCCAGGTTCCAGTGTCTTACCTCTTGTTATGAACGTACCCCTGCAACTGATGAACACCTGGCTAAATTCTGTTTTTAATTCATTCCCCCAGCAATCTCTGAAGACTAGTCCACAACATTATGGACATTATAATGGACATTATCGATGTAAAGGAAAGTTGAATTGCATCAATTACCTTGCATTTGTCTTACACATTAGTGTTATAAGTCGCTACATTCCTAAAAATTAAATCTATTTAAGCCTTTCCTGAAAAGTATGAACGCAGTTTTACTCACCAGCTTCATCATGTTCACAGGTCAGCAGCAATCCCTGTCTTCCTGTGTGGTTATGAACATGAGGACCAATTTTTCAGTGCTGACAAACAATAAATATTACCATGTACTGAAAAACTGTTCCCACAAACACACACTCCCCCTGAATTTGTAATTTTAATATATTGCAAAGGGGAAAAGTGAAAAATAGGAATGAACGTAATGAGGCAATGATGACACAATAGGAACTGGGAGAGAAAGCACCATTCTCAGTCAGCACACTGATTTCCTAGCCACTGCCTGGTGCTCCACAGAGAACAGGAAGCTTTGTGAAGACACGATGTGCTGTTGGGCACAGCACAGAGGGAAGGCTCAGGGGGCTGACAGGAAACTTCACATGGCTGGTAGTGAAGGCCTGCTGAGGTTACTTCAGGCTAAGCTGTTGTGGTGAATTGTGGGGACTGTCCACTGCTCAGGAGTTCAGTCTCTGTGCAAGGACCAGTCTACAGGCTCCAGAACTGATTCCTGAGGTGAATGGAATGGAAAGGGCAAGCTGACTGCTGAGGATGTTGTGTGTGTTTGTTTGTACGCATCCCTCTCTATGCCTTCTCTGCAATGCCAGCTTAGCTGTGGAAAATAGGCCTACCTTAAAATGAGACCAGGAAACAAATGGAGTATCATTTTTAAAGGCACCCAGAAAATGTGCTCTGTCCCCTACAGGTCCCAGTGCTAGTGTCTCTGGAGATTTTAATGTGAATCTTGCATTATTTCAGTGTTTCAGTGAGACCAAAATGAAATACTTTGGAAGGCTTCGTTTTGTAAAAAAAAAAATAAAAAATCTGAGATTTGGACTTGTTTCAATTTGGAGTAACTCCATATGTTAAGTTCTTGGAATTTCCTGTAGGAAATACCATTTTTCAACCGGAGGGTAAGACGAGTCTCATTGGCAGCAGAACATGAAGGAGCCTCTGTGTCACCATCTTTGTTTTAGTTATTCTTCAGACAAATTGAAGTTTGCCAGGACTGTAAGTAAGAAGACCCATTTATTTCATGCAAACCACAGACTTCCAGGTGTTGTGGCTTTCAGTCATTACCAATCTTTCCATTTACAAAGGCAAGAGGCAATCTCTAGTATACTTCAATCTGTCTCATGTACAGCAACAAAATTCACACAGATAAACCTGAAAAGACTATATTTTCTGTGTTTCTTTATTCCTTAAAAGCAGAGTAGATGTTTGTCAGTTTGGTCAAACCCTAGAACTGATTCACAGGTAAATTGAGATTATGCCAAGAATGCCAATCCAAGTAATCACAAAGGTCATTTAATAGATTCTTAAGCAGTTTCTAAGGAAAATGAGGAAGTCTTTATTTAGGATTAACCTCACCCAGGCTGATGCTGGTGACATGTTGCATTCTTGAGGTCCTTTGGGATGAAGGCACTAAGCAACTGGAACAATTACATGCAGTGGAAATATGTGCTTTACACATAGATTGGCAGATACTGTACTGTCATGTCTGAATATATTTCTCCATACTGGTTCAGCTCATAACTTATTATGAACATTTTTTATTCTTTCTTGCTAGCATATGTCTGCTTTTATCTCATCCATTACTGGCACATGTATCCTCACAACATTACACCGCAGCGGCCATTTTAGTATAACAGATGGGCAAGAGGATTATTTGTCTTGATACTTCATTCAGAAACCAAGTTTTGTTTATATTTTGTATTGACATTAAAAATCTTTTCAACCAATGGGGGTTTTCTTTTGAGTTAGTTTCATTTTATTTTATTTTTTAGTGATCCAAAAAGGCATACTCTTTTTTTTTTCCACTTCAAGACAGAATGATAGCACTGCCTGGGGGTTACCCATAGCAGTAAGCTAACTTCTAACACAAATCAAACACAAAGGCTGATGAAGAAGAGATGCAAAATTGCTACTGTAACATTGGAAATAAAACTTAAACATGAGATTCAAAGGTTGCCTGCTTGATAATACAATGGGAAAAAAGAAAAACCTATTACGAAAAAAGCTATTGGAAATATTCAAAGCCAGGGAAAGGAAAAAAAAAAAGCCAATTTGCCACAAACTAAAATGGATTTTTCAGATTTATCAGATACATTTCTTTTAACTTTTATACCAAAATCAAACTGGCAGACAAAGCAGGGAATAGTTTGGGAATAGTGTGGGGAGGAGTGTATAGTTTAGGGTATGGGGCTTCTGACTATGGTCTGTCTCCCTTCCTTTGGAACACTGAAAGTTTATGCTTCAGGTATGGATGACCTGATGATCAGGAAAATGCTCTTCATGGTCAGTAGAGTTATTGTCCATCTTCATTGAAGGCAGGACCTTCTTTCCCCTTGCCTTGTTCAGGTTTTCCCACTTTTAGCAACCCCTATACAGTAATAAAGCAAGATTACTGTGCTTAACAAGGATCTGAAAAAAGAGGTTGATATTCCTAGAGTTTGCAGTCCTCAGTGAACACATAAATCAAAGTAAAGTTTTGCTGCCCAAGTAATAATATGGCTGGAATGTAACACTGGGGGATTGATATCCCTTAGGTTAAACAACTGACACTAATTGAAAGGGTGAAATCTGAATTTAGATGCACAAGTTTAAAGTCAGTATGCTGCAGAAACCTCTGATTTGGGGGTTAGATCTGCCAAATTTTCCACTTTCTGTGCTGGGACTGAAGTCAGAAATGTTATTAACTCTGATCTTGGGTGGTCACTTACAGCAATTTCTATGTAACTGAAACTTAAACCCCTTTTTGAGTTCATTCAGTTCATGAAAATAACAAGACTGACATTATTGAGAAGTACACAAAAAGTTATTGATGACTGAGATCAGTCCCCATTAAAAATGAAACAGTAAATTCAGGTTCAGATGCCCATCAGGAGAATTTCAGAAGCATCTAGAAAAGCTAAAAACATCTGTGTGGACAATTTAACCCTACATCTATATGTACATAAAGAGTTTCCCCATAAACTTGTATGTAAACTAAGACTGGAAACATGCTAACCTGTACTTTACATTGCATCATTCTTTCCAAAAGAAAACAAAATATACTTGCTTTTTCTCTGTTTTCTTATACAGAACAACTGAACTAGAGAGTAGAAAAAACAAAACACCTGCATTTATAAATTATACAGAGATTGTTCTTTGTGGAAAGTTTCCAACATTTATCTCACAGAGCTCTACTATCTGGAATATATAGAGAATAAAATTTGTTCAAAATATATGATAAAGCAGCTAAGAAAGCTGCAGTTTCATTTTCCTGATGATATTACTGTAACAGATTAAAAAAATCCCTCAACATTTTTGCATTTTCACATTTTCCCTCATTTATTTTGTTTAATTTTAGGTCTTTAGTGGGCATCAAAACAAACATATGTGAACCTAAGTAATTGTACTAGTAAACTTTTGAATGTTGCTCTTCCCCTGACATTCCAATTATTTCTAGAAAGTTTGGGTTATCTAAAAATGTTTCTGTTTGATTCATCTTCTCCCCCAACCTTTTCTGATTTTCTGGATTTCCTGGTTATTCAACTGAGCACAAATTGCTGTTCATACAGATGCACTGCCATGATTTCTGATTTGCAGGCTGTCACTCCCATTAATAACCTACTAGGCTGTCATGCTGTCATTCCTTGTTGCTGCAACGATTTGTTTCAAACATAGGGGCTGATTCATGAAGAACAAAAAAAAGCAGTTGTCCTGTTTTACAGGAACCTCAAAATATTTATGCAGAAAATGTGTGAAAAGCACACACACCACTTTTATCCCGAAGTATGTGATTGCTAAATACTCAACTTGTTTTCCTGTGAGAAAAGAGAAAGAATATAGACTCCACTCAATTTTTTCTATATGAAAACATAATGCTTTTAATAAAATCTTATCTTTGCAAAATATGTGAAGTTCAGTTCCAGAGCTATGAAATGATAAATCCCCAGGATGATGCAATGGCTTAAAAACTGATACCAAAGCTGATTCTAGGTTGTTTTTTTTTTTTCATTTCTCACCCTGTCTTTCCCAAAAGCATTAATGGCAGCTATATTAGCAACAAGAAAAAAGTATGTCAGTGCCCTCCAGTCTATTGTTTTTCTTTCCTCATTCAGAAGCTATTGGTCAAATTTCACTTTTGATTATGCAGGTGCAGCTTCATTGCATCCTACAGGCTTGTGCTTTCAGAAAAGACGAAACAACATGACCCATTGGACTCATTGTTCAATATCCCTCTATATTGTTGGACTGCTGCATGACTTGGAATGGTCAGATAATTTTCGGGATGGGAAAATGAATAAACCAGCACATGCATCCACACAAAGCAGAAAATGAACTGGGACTGAGCCAAAACCTTCAGAGGTTTTGACCCATTGGCAGGTGTCCAGGGACTCCCCTATCCCTGTGGGTTGGAGGCAGACAGCTCTTTGACAGGTGATGCTGGTGACTGTGGGAGAGCAGGGCAGGTCTCCTCCGCTCTGCCTTCTCCCCCAAGCACTTCCCAGCACATCATGGGCATCACACCAGGATGTCTGTCTCAGTGGCAGCGGGGCTGGCCAGCCAGCACCTCTTGAAACACCTTGTCCCAGCTCTCGCCATTCAGCTCACATAACCACAGTGTTTCAAGGAGATGGAGCTGCCAGGAACTGAGCTCCTGCACTTTTTCTACTGCCAAGGCCCGACAGTTGGCACATCTCCCAAAGAAACAGGCAGAAGAAGGTTTCTGAAGAAGGAAAAGAAATAGGAGAACAACACAGGATGCTGATGTAAATCAAAACTGGGAGAGTAGATGAATGTGGAGGCTGTTTGGATCTCAGCTGCAGTTCTGGCTCCTGGTTTGCCATTTTTCCCCTGTCATCCCTGAGTTGCTTCTCTCCAGCCCAGACCTGCACTGTTTGAGCCATGCAAAAGTTTCTGCTCCCGTTCTGTTCGTCTCCCCACACCTCTCACTAGGCAGCGTGCTCCTAGTGTTGCCTACATGGCTGCTAATAAGTGAACTACTCTAAAATAACTATGTAAAATACTTAAATCATTAGGCTGACCTTGTACATTGTAACTTAAACCAGTATTTTAAAGAGGCAGACTCCCAATTACAGCATTATTGTTATCTTCCGTAAGGCTTACACATTAACCCGCTTGAAAATTTGTCCCTGCCAAACAGTATCAGCAGCCAGTCCCAAACCTGTCAATGCCATAGTATTTTCTAAATTGATACTTAATTAATGAAGTATGATAGCAACAGATTCTCTCTCTCCTTTTTTAATTTGATCTCCATGGCATTATAGGAATCTAAAGCTTCCACTAGGCATATATTCCTACCATTTCCTTGTCAGAGGAAATGTATATTCATTTCAGACTTGTGGAGGCAATTACAGTAGCCACCAGTTGCCTACAGCAGCTAATCAAATTGATAACCTGCAAGTTCTCAACTCCCCATGAGACAGCCCACTTGCCTCCAGCTGATGAATGCCAAAAGAGCAGCATGGGCCCACCAGTAATGACACCGTCATCTAAGGCAAGTTTTTAACTAACCCACGGTTTTATAAAGACTCTATTAATGTCTCATAAAAAGAGGTCTAGATAAAACACTCTAATAAGAATTTTTTTAAAGGGAAATACCAGTGCTGATGTAAATGTCCAATCTAAAATACTAAGCTGGTATTTGCCTACTTGTAACCTTTGCACTTCTCATGTTCTGAAAAGTGATGAATCCTTCCCCGAGTGTTTTCAAGCATGGGACTAACCTCTGACTGATATGTTATCATGTCCTTGCCCGTGTTCAGCCACACAGTCAGGCACATGCTTCATCTTAAACAAATGCACAATTCCATCAATTTCAAAAGGGGCTTAAATTTAAATGTATAGAAGCACCATAGAAAAGTGGGCTATAATGCTGCTGGAAAGTAGTATTCCAGATTTTTAATTTAGATATTAATTGGTGTTGCCTCCAACTGCAATAAACAAAACAAATTTTAGAAGTAGAAGAAAACAGCATTTATAAATAGCTCACAGTTAATTGCTAGCAGAAGGGATTCACCACATTGGTAGGAAACATTTAGATTCTTCTGCATGACCAGTCCCTTGCTTTTGCTGGAATTTTATTATTTACAGCATAGGCATAGTTGGCAACAATATGACCCCCTCCACAATCTGCCACTCTATTAGAGAGAAAAGCAGCATTAAAGATACACAATATATTTTTGCTTTATTCCATCAGTATATTTCAGAGAGTTCAGTATATAGAAATTTAAAGTAAAGAGAATTAAAAGATTTGAAGGCTTCTTCTCTGACCTTTACTTGTTTCAATATGACAGGCTTTGTAACCAAACAAAACCACAATTTTGTGGTCTCATTGAGGTTCTCTAAAAAAACAATTAAAAAAAAATGCCACAGAAAACCTCCTTCCCCCTGAAATGTAAAAGCTCCCCAAATGAAGAAATTCTCTGTGTCTGTGCTGTTAATCGAGTTCTTAAATATGGGATTTCTCTTTAAGGCTTCTGGCCAGGTTTTGACATTGAATTTCAGGATATTCTAATTAGCTGTGGTCCCAAAGGAGGTGTTCCTGGCTTCTTCCCTGCATAGTTGGGAGTCCTGAAGGACTCCAGGCTTCAGGCTGCAAAGAGAGAAGGTTAGGTATGTACATTTCCTACTCGTGTCGCTGTCATCGTCCAGGGAATGGACTTCTGCTCTACTATTTCCTAGTCTCATTAAAAAGTTGGTGAGCTCTTAAAGACTGCAGTTTCCAGTTTTTAGGACTGTCACCACCTGCAGTGGTCATGTTGTGCTTTGAAAGATACACATCATCATGCTATCATTATTACTTGCTTGCACTAGCACTCAAAGGGCCTGAATAAAGCCAGCCCAGAACTTGGAAACTTCCTCCATTGTAAAGGAACAGGTAATGACCACCTTGGGAGCTCAGGTTATGCACAGCTTGAAGATCACACCAACTCAGACATGTAAGCAACAACAGTTGTTTTCTCCACAACAAATGTGAGGACAAATAATTCATCTTAATTTGAAAAATCAAGATTAAAAAATCTTCCATCACTTTTCTCTCTCAGCAGCACCAAGACAGCAGGTACCTAGCCAGGGACAGCCTGCATGCTCAGGTGTCCTCTAACCCCAGGGAGGCAAAACCAGTGGTGAGGGGACAAGCAATGAGTTCAGGATCTACATCCAGGTCGTGAGCTCATCCTCCACAGAGAGGGGTCCACACAAGTTTCTTGGACTTCAGCAAAGCTTTTGATATTGTGTCTCACAGTATTCTTCTGGACAAAATATCCAGCACATAGTTGGATAAATGCATCATGTGATGGGTGAAAACTGGCTCACAGGTCAGGTACAAACTGTTATAGTGAATGGGGTTGCATCAGATTGGTGATCTGTCACCAGTGGGGCTCCACAGGGCTCCATCCTTGGCCCTGTGCTCCTCAATATTTTCATTAATGACTCAGGCAAATAACTGAAGGAATATTAAGTAAGTTTGCCGATGACACAAAATTGGGAGGAACTGTCCACTCCTTCGAGAGCAGAGAGACCTCGACAAATTAGAGGGCTGGGCAATCACCAACCGTATGAAATTTAGCCAGGCCAAGAGCTGGGTTCTGTGCCTGGGACAGGGAAACCCTGGGTGTACATACAGACTGGTGAAGGATGAGAGAGCAGCGCTGCAGAAAGGGAGCTGGGGGTGCTGGTCGATGGCAAGTTGAACATGAGTCAGCAGTGCCCTGGCAGCCAGGAGGGCCAAGTGTGTCCTGGGGGGCATCAGGCACAGCATCGCCAGCCGGGCAAGGGAGACAGCTTCACCTCAAGCCCTGTGTGCAGTTTTGGGTGCCACGATATAAAAACATATTAAACTATTAGAAAGCATCCAAAGGAGGGCCATGAGGATTTTGAAGATTTCTGAGGGGACACCAAATAAAGATCAACTGAAGTCCCCTGGTTTGTTCAGTCTGGAGAAGAGGAGACTGAGAGAAGACCTCATTTGTACAATGCTTTCAGCTACATGGTGTAATTCTTGGGGTGTCTTCCACAGGAACAGGAATTGGGCTTGATGATCCTGATGGGTCCCTTCCAACTCAGTATCTTCTATGATTCTATGAAGATTGCCTGGCACTAGGGCTGCTCTGCTTGCTGAAACACTCATGAAGAGGCTCTGTTTGAGACATAAGCAGTATATAACTAATACTTTAGTGCTGTTTATTTCACTCTTTTAAGAGATTACTAGGAATAATGAACAGAAGCCAGGTATGTTTGTTGAAATGAAATGACAAACCCGTTAATGAATAGATAGCAGACATCCTTACAGGAACAAATATGTATTACACATGTATGCAGATTTTCACCAGTGGCCCTTGGTACACCAGCCGTGTCTGAAGCCCAGACACTCTTTGATTGTCCTGCTCTCATGAGTTAGAACTTGTTTTGTGGGATCATGATGGGCCTGGCTATGAATTCATGTTTAGGCATCTTGTGAGTGAACCCCATCTGATGGGATGATATGACAAGGCTTTAGTTGTCTTTTTCTTTCAATATGAGCTGTACTCAGCTGTCCTGAGGCTTAATTCAGTTCTTGTCTCCAAATTTCTCTCTCTTCAACCTCAGATTTTTTCCTGTTTCTCCAGTTTCCACCAATTTTGAGTACAATTACAAAACAGTGGGGAAAATCATACAGAAATAGACTTTTTTGCTCAGATGTCCTGCTTTATTTTCACGGTACAGTCAGCATCAAGGATTTTCTGCTGCTTTTGAAAGGAAAAGCACATTTCTAAAATTCTTCATCCTCTCAGAGCTACGTGCTGTAGCTCACGTATCAAGAGGACAATCTGGCTAGTTTGGAAATAGAAGCTTAGAATTGCCCAGAAAGAGAGATATTTCTGTGAAGATCTTGACATTTCATTTTTTGCATTTCAAACTTTAGCAAAACAAATATAAACAAAGACTCAGAACTGAAACTTCAAAATGTTTTGATTCACCTTTTGAGGTATTGGTTAACTGAATTCTACCTGCAGGAGAAAACTCCCTTATAAACATTTTACATGAAATGTAAGAAGGTTGTAGCTTCAGAGTTGTGAGACAAATCTGAAAATAATTTAGAAGCAAGAGAAGCAGAATTTGCCCTCTATAATCTCTCTTAGAAATAATGACGCCGAGTAAGGAATGGCTTTCCTTCCTTGGAGACAGAAATACCTTTTGCCAACTGCATTCATTAGATCTGAGACACTGAGAGACAATAACTAAAATAGTTCTCACATTCATATTTCTACAGGAACTTTCCAGAATCAAGTTTAGATTTTCTCACTTTAGAAAGTATGCAAAAAGATAATGACTCTTTGTATTTCAGATATTTATTGAAATGGGGTGGTGTTCTTAAAGTCTAATTTCATTTTCCTCCAATAGCACAAGGAGATGACACCCAACAGATTATACTAGCTGTCAGCCTTACACAACCATATCTGTAGACTTCAGACAATTATCTGTAATCAATAGCTGTAGCATCATGGTGATAAAATTATAGTACTTACATATAATTACACTTACATTCAAATATAAGCAGTTCCATTCAGAGCATATGTCAATGGAGTAAATCATGGTAAGTCTGTAATTCTCAAAAGAGAGGAGGGAAGGTCAGATCCATGTTTTCCAAGAAATTTAGTTCAGAAAGAACTTTCCTTTTCAGTTAACCTTCTAATGTTCTTTTAGATTTTAAAAGAAACTTTTCTGGGTAAAGCCTTTGCAGAAGTAAGCTTGCTAATCCTACACACATCAGTCTTTATTTTTCTACTAAATAAATTTCTTACAATTATATGCATATGAATGAGCATAACATAATTTATGACATGCTGATTCTGTTACCTAAAGTCAGAAATTAGTGGACACTCTTGAATTCACAATTGCTTGTAAATCTACCAAAATGAATTTTTCATGTCAGTATAAAAATAGGCCTTTATTACATCTTTCCTTTTGTGCTTTCTCCATTCAGTTTCAATACCATGTCTGTATTCCTTTTCTGTTCTCCTCCTATTCTTTCATTTCCTGGTCCTCTATTCACTCTGTCTTTCTCCTTTCTTTCTTTCTCCTTCTACTACTTTTGATTCTTAGCATTGCTTTTGAAGATAGAATTCCGTGCTGATAAGGTGTTTGTATTTGTTTAAAAAAACTTCTGTTCTATTACTTCCCTCCCCTCCTCCCCCATATAAAGATACTTTAATACCTTGGTTGTGTTACAGACTGATTTCAGTAGTTACAGGGCTTTTCCCTACATAATGAAATCCTGAGTCACCCTGCTGTTAGGAAGGGGAAAAAAGGAGACCCTTAAAAAAATCCTAATATGCTGCTCTCTGGGCATGTTTCCCACAGGTTTAAGTACATTAAAAACCAGATCTGTGCAAGCAGCAACAGGTAGGAAATGAAAGGCCTTATGGAAGGACTGACAGGATAAGTCCTTCTTCCTTTATGATTTAAATGTGCATGCTGCTGCTAAGAGTTTCTCCTCTTTCTAGAAGCAGCATATTTCTCAAAAAGTGCAGTGTTTATGGTGAAAGTTTCAAACTTCTACAATTCTTTACAAAGAATAGTGTTTAATCACATGATTTCACACAGAAATATGTAGTTTTTACTAGCCAGCAGTATCCTCAGCTGAGAAGATTAAAGCAGTGAACATTGATGGAGAAGCTGTTTTGGGTATGCCTATGAAGAATTCAGGTCTGTTGTTCCTATTGGCATTTCTGAGTCAATTTTAAACTAGGTGCCTCGGTCCTGCCAGCAACACAAAGGCTTCTCTCCTTCTCCCATGACCTTTGCAACCCATACAGGACTTGGTGCTGCAAATGTGGCAGTACAAGCAGGACACAGGACAGCACAGGCTGCAGCCAGATTGCACCTACTGGGTACCTCCTGTGGGTCCCACGAGCTTAGACAGACGATGTTCTTGTCCTGGAGGGTAAGAGGACAAGAAGAGACAAGCTCACCTATGGCATGCTTCCAAAAGCTCTTCTTTCAAATTGTCCTGATTCTCACTGAGAAAACCCTCTCTGACCTGACCCAGGAGTGAGGACCACTGCCATTATTCCTATGTCAGATTTCAGGTGGTTAACATCAAATCTGCAGTATTTCCCAGAGATGCAGCACAGACCTACTATGAAAGTGAGCTTAGGCCCTTAAAGCCTACAAAATGAACATTTTGGACAAAGATTTCCTTTTGGGAAAATAAGTCATGTCCTAAAAGCCAAGGATAGCCAGAAGATGGTCAGCACCTCTTAGAATATAGCCTATAACTCCTCCAGTTCTAGCTAAAGGAATGTGCATCCAGACAAAAAACTAGAGCTGTCAGAACACGGAAAATCTGATTTATGAGAGATTTTTCATTTTCTTTCTTCTTTACTCTCTTCTTCACTAACTTGAGGTAAAACCAAGGTAATCACACCATAATTACAGCTTTGATCAGTTCTCTGCTGAAGATAAAAATGGTTCTATATAGGTCACTTTCTGATATCTAAGAGTATCAAAACAGATTTATATGACAATAATATCAATCTAAAATCATCCATGGCATGCACACAGAAAAATTGTAACTATTTCAGGTAATGTCACTAATCACTTATGACATATTTCCTTATGAACTGATCATAAATTATGTTTATTGTCTTATAATTAGTAGTACTAACCGTGTATAATATCAATAAGGTCATTAAATATGTAAACAATAAATGATAGCAATATTAATGCCACTAAGTAGCAATGCTTGACAGCATCATGCATATTCAGTCAGCCCATGACTATATTTCTCTGCAGTTTGACAGCCAGATATGGAATAGTGCCAGTCACTGGTTTAATGAACATCAAGATGAGTGCAGAAGTTGAAAAGTTACTTCGCAGTTGGTTAAAAGAAAAAAAGAAAACCTAACGAAATAAGCGTGTCCTAATTCTTTCATAATTAGTTTGTGGACTTTTTGGATCCTTTTTTTTACCACATCTGTTCTACATACTCAACCCCTTTTCCTGGACAAGCAGGGATACCAAGCTTCCTTGCTGTGATACCCAAACTGGTGGACTTACCTAGTTTGCTATGAGAGCAGGAATGATAGATTTGACCTCTAGATTACATAAGGATAAATAAGACAAAGAATTAAAAAGTAGATTGGATGTTTTAATACCTTTTTTTTTTAAGTTCCTTTGGAGAGGGTCATATGGGTTTTTTTGTTTTTCTAGTAGACATTCTACACTCTGCACAGATTTGCTGTCTGCTGAATTTGGTTGGCACTACTGGAGAGGCCAGCTAAAATCTGAAGGAAAACAAAGTATTTGCAAACCAATGGAAACCTTGTCAAAACTTTGCATTAGGTGTTATATTGACTTTACCTCTTCAGATAGAGAGGGTATATAAAGATGCCTTTTACACTCACAGATTGATATGAAGTGTTTCATTTTCCTCGTCTCTCCTTCTTAAAAGACTAGAAATCTGTTCTAAAATGAAAATAGAAACGATTTGTCAAACAAAGGGCAGCACCACCTTTTTACCAAAACTAGGATGGCACATTGAGAGGCACCATGCACTCCTTAACATTTGGGATGTGATTCTGAAATATACTGTCTCTTTTAAGGCTGTCTTGACTTGTCCATTTATTCCAGAACTACAGAGAAAAGCCATGGGATTTTCTTTTTCCAGACTTTTCTTCCCAAATTAATGACCATTGTCCATTCAGCCCTCATTGCTTGCAGTACTGGGAGTCCTGTCCTGTTACAGATCAGCTTCTCCATAAAAATTAGCCCCCCATGGATTACCCTTGATGCCATGATGATTTTTTGCCTTTTCTTTTATACCCCTTTAATATACCTTTTTTTTGTATTCTTAGTGGGTTTTTTGCCTACATTCTTAGACTTATTTGTCAAGCTAGGACACTAAACATCTTAGAAGCTTCATAGCTAGGGATCAGTGTGCCCCAGACACCAAGGGCCTGTCCAGAACACATTTTGTAAACTAAGATAGAACCATCCAGGGGAAGGTTCCTTGGGGAGGGGGGCTCACTCGAGCCTCTCATTGGGGAATCTTTGATAGATATGCTAATTAGTAAGACCTATAATGATATACCTGATCTATTGTGGGTGTGCACTGCAGTGTGCATTGGGGTACATTCAACCTGGCCGTGGTGCACCTAAGGATCCTTAAAACAAATACCAAGGTGAAATCCCTTTTTCCCTTCTAACCATGTTTGATACTTGATTTTAAGACCAGGAAAAGGCATCACCCTAAACTCCATCACCATAGCAGGTGCTAAGAGGGTTTTTGGTAACTTCACAATTGAAGTTTCCAAGAAGTTGAGTAGCTGGGAAGCTTTTAGGTCAAATGCATTTAATGCAAAAGCAAAAATAAACACGCTTTAGCTGTTCTGCACTCAGGTTCCTTGTGGCATTTTTCTGGACACAGCTAAACTCCATTCGACAGCATTAACTGCATCCCAAAAAATCTTTGATGTCATTCTGCTCTGTTTAACAAGAAAGGCATGTATATACATTCTTGTCCATGATGACAGGAACAATGCCATATCTGATGGGTTCAGCTAAGATTGTCTTCAGCTGTGTTACCATCCTGGGAAAAATAGTGTGTGCTCCTTGGTCATACAACGGATAAATGTCCACACAGTATAAAAACTGCTACTCCAGGCCTGTCACCCCACACTGCCAGAAGAGGCTTACTGCTGTCGTGATGAGACCATGTAATTTGATATCCATCATAATAAGATGACTGATGATCCCTGTGGACAACAAACTGACCATGAGCCAGTGATGCACCCTTGCAGCAAAGAAGCCCAATAGAATCCTGGGATGCAGTATGAGGAGTGCTGCCAGCAGGTCAAAAATGGTGAACCTCCCCCTCTACTCAACACTGGAGAGACACACTGGAATTCTTTGTCTAGCTGTGGGATTCATAGCTCAAGTGAAACATGGATACCCAATGGAAAGGAATGAAAAAGAGGGAGCCAGACTGTTACTGGTGGTGCCCAGTGACAGGAAAAAAGGCAGTGGGCACAAATTTAAATATTGGAAATTCAATGTGAATACAAGAAAACACTTTTGTGCTGTGAAGATGGTAAAACTTTGGAAGAGTTTGCCTGAAGAGGTAGTGGAGCATCCATTCTTGAAGATATTCAAAGCCCTACTGGATATGGTCCTGGGCAACTTGTGCTTGAGGTCCATGCTTGAATGAAGGGGCTAGACTAAATAAGATCAGAGGTCTCTTCCCACCCAACAATTCTGTAATTCAGGCTGAAGAAGAAATTAAATTTGAGGTTATGTGTGGTCCAAGTGTGCCAACTACTAGGCACAGTACATTAAGTAAAATGTTGTACTGCTGAAAATGTATATTTCACAGAATTTCACAGAATAAGCTGAGTTGGAAGGGACCCACAAGGATCATCAAGTCCAACTCCAGGCCCTGAACAGGACAGCCCCAAGAGTCACACTACATGCCTGAAAGCATTGTCCAAACACTTCTTGAACTCTGTCAGGCTGGTGCTGTGACCCTGGAGAGCCTGTTCCAGTGCCCAATCACCCTCTGGGTGAAGAACCTTTTTCTAATATCCAACCTAAACTTCCTTTCCCACAGCTTCAGGCCATTCCCTCAGGTCCTGTCACTGGTCACCACAGAGTAGAGATCAGTGCCTGCCTGTCCTGTTCCCCTCACAAGGAAGTTGTAACTGCAATGAGGTCTCCTTTCAGTCTCCACCAGGCTGAACAGACCAAGTGACCTCAGCTGCTCCTCATACAGCTTCCCCTCAAGGCCCTTCTCCATCTTTGTTGCCCTCCTTTGGATGCTCTCTAATAGTTTAATATTTTATCTTGTGGCACTCCAAACTGCCCCCAGCAGTGGAGGTGAGGCCTCTCCAGTGCAGAGCAGAGCAGGACAATCCCCTCCCTTGCCAGGCTGGTGATGCTGTGCCTGATGCCCCCCAGGACAGGCTTGGCCCTCCTGGCTGCCAGGGCACTGCTGGCTCAGATTCAACTTGCCACTGACCAGGTCCCTTTTGCAGCACTGCTTTCCAGCATCTCATTCCCCAGTCCATCCGTACATCACGGATTGACCCACCCCAGGAGAAGAACGTGGTACTTTCCCTTTTTGAACTTCATATGGTTGGTATATACATATAGGCTTAAGAGGAAACAATTCCCAGCAGTCCATGCTTTACTGGGTTCTTTGCATTTCCTAATTTTCTTCCTACACTGCTTATCTTTCCTGTACATCACAGCTGCTATTGTGGATCCCATTCTGAGATCTTAGTCCTCTCAGTTTACAGTAGGAGGAAATCTGCATGTCCATCTCAATGCTATGGATCCTCTAGGTAGATGTACCTCTGAATTATAGGATTTCATTCTGGAAATGAGTCCGTTTGCTACAGATGTACCCATATGCATCTGGTAATTTTGCTCCTTCAAGACACATGAACATAGAAGTAAATCCTGATAATGCAGAATCCAGCTACTGCTTGAAGACAACATGAGGACAAGCTAAGATTTTCACACCACACTTCATATTTTCTCATCAGCATTCACCTGTTCTTGGCAGCCAGAACTGACTGATGCAGCAGGAATACTTCACATGATAATGAGTAGCACTAGCAAGTGGCAGGCACACCTGAGCTAGCCAAGATTATGGATTAGGCTTCAAATATTTAGGCTTGATTTTTCTGCTGATAAAAGACATCATGAAATCAATTTTTCAATAAAGAATACAATTACAAGATCATTGCTCCAAAAATAACTAGAAACGCTACAACTGAAATTGCTTAGGAACATATGTCTGTTCTTCTCATTGAGGTATATCAAAGTGCTCCAATGCAAGTGAGAACAATTCTCAGATTCAAGCCAAATATTACCAAATCCTTTCTGAAGATTTGACTCTTTAATGACTTAAATAAAATTAAGTCATCCCTAATCTCTTCCTTGAGATTGGCTGTTCACACATTTCCTTAAGAGTGCTTCCTACCTATGGGCTATTTAGCAAATACTGTTTATCACCCCATCCCAGGACCTCTTTGTACTTTTTGAGGATGCTTGTGTTACAACAGGTGAGCTCCAAGATCCACTCAATCCATTCTTTATTCCTGAACTATAAACTTTGGTGGAGTTCAGGGATAGTTTTATGTCTGCAGAAAGGTGATTTCATTTCTTTTAGATTAAATTTTTCAAGTACATTCTCTTTGTTTTCCTGTTCTAGCAAAATTTCCTGTGTGGAACGGACTTGAAAAAATCTTTTTTTTTTTCCTTTCTCTTACTTTGGTGTTTCATAATTTTGCCCATATTTTGTTTTTCTGGTTGCAGACACTCTCTTCTTTTTTGGCCCTCTCTGCTTGTCAGACTCTCACTTTCAATGCAGAAGCCTCCTCCATTCTCTCACTAGAAATTTGAAGCTAGATGTTTAACATACGGATCTTTCAAAGTGCTGGGCACCCTCTAAAAGACAGTGATAGATCTTCCCTAGTTTATACTGGAGTTGAATTTCCTTGGCACCTTCTATCGTGCCTGTATACTTAGGGCTCTTCCATTTTGGAGCCCAGCCTTCACTACCTTTCAACACTTCTCTTTTTTCTGAGGACTGTCTTTCATGCACTTCCAATTGCGCTCTTTCAGTCTGCTTAAAATGCTATCTTTAGCTGCCTTCAATTTTAGAAGACTCCAATTTTGTTTGGAAAACTAAATCAGACTTTAGCAGTAAAGCTATAAACGAGCATACATTCATGCATTTGATATTCCAGGCTGCAACTGAAATGCATCTCAGCTTCTCAGTGTCATGATTGCTTCCACCTAACTGGGGTTAAAACAGAGTCATGTGAATAGGAAGCAGAAATTCTGCCTTGTAGTGCACCAAAAATCCTAATAATGCTGATTAAAATAACCCAGCTACATAGCTTGATTTTTCATCCCAAATTCCTGGCTTGAAAGCTCAAATGTTCTGATCTTGAATCACAAGCTCATTTCTAGAATAGTATCAGTATGAGAGGAGGGCCATGGAAAGAAGCTTTTTCCTCGCAGCTGATCAATAGAAGGCATAATCAAGGACTGTAGGCCAAATCCTCAACCAAGGTAATTCACAGTGATCTACTTCACCTGCAAATCTGGCTCAGAGCACAGAATTGCTGTTGTTAACATGTTAAATCACTCCCAACCAAGACAGAAAAGCTGTATTCTGTGCCTTCTTCCCTCTGTGTACTTCTTTGAATTTTCCTTGATTCGAACACCTATCCCTTGGGAGATGGAAGTGACCATTTCCTGAAAGCAAGCAGACATTCATTTTAATAGAGGGTCTGCTTGGTTCCTCAAAGCTGGTCAAAGCTGGGATAATTCTGGGTATCTGACTGATGTTCAGATGCTTACATTCCCTGATGAATCCATAGCTAACTCTATGTGATAGAAATATCTCACATTATTCTTGTGCTTGCCAACTTGCAGTGTCATTCCAGATGGCAAACACAAAAATAGCATGAAAAAATTCTTTCTGAAATTCAGTCTCTAAAAGGTTTTTGTTAATCCTACAACAGATTTCCCAAGATGTTCAAACTGTCCATTCCTTACTGACAGTAAAGCATCCTAACAGGAGTATCTTGTAAAACCATTGTTACAGTAAATTTCAGGCCATTACTAATTTCATTACTGGCTACTTACTAAAAGTATTTATTTCTTCACCACTCCTCTTGAAAATCTACCTCTGCTACATTTTATTCTTTGCTTGATGCTACTTTCATTAGAGTAGGAGTATCTTCAGAGCAATAGAATCGTAAAGGTCTCAGTTGTTAGCATGAAAGTGGGACGCTTAAATTTGATTACTGTGTTTAATGAAGTGTCACATTTATTTACAAGATGACATGATGAATCACATTACAGTTATTATAAATCAGCTTATAAGAATGGACAAATGGTTCAATAAAGCAATGGATTTACAAATCTGAGATGAACGCATTTGGGTTCCTTGTCATATTTCCCTTTAAAAAAAAATGGCAGTGCACTATTTACTTTAGCCCAGGAGCTAAATTGGCAATTTGTTTGAAAAAGAGAGAGAGAGAGAAAGAGAGAAGAGAGGGTTCACATTACATTTTGCATTATACTTTCTGTCTCACTGACCAAAAATGTCAGATCATTCACATGGACAAATCCAGTTCACCTCAGCATGTTTGTTAACCTTAGAGCTTAATTTGTGCTGTTTTCTTCCTCTTTCAAGAGTTTTTTCCTATCCCTAGCCAAAGACACTTCCCACATCCATACCAGATACAACATCTCCTGAAAAAATTGCTTTGTCTGTCTCCTTCATTTGCCTGTATGCTGGATCTTTTACTGGGATTGAAATGACTCCCAAGTCCTATGATTAACAAAAAATTTTATCTCCTTGCCTTTTGACACTTTCAACACCTTGCCTTGTTTAACAGCAGTGATGTGAGTGGCCCAAAGCCTGAAGAAAATCAAAAAGTAAATAATCATCTATCCAGCAACCCCTCCCCGGCCTTGGAGTCTTCATTAAAAAGGTCTTAGTTCACTTCCATATGAAGGAAATTGGCTCATTTGTGTGCTATACTATTTCCCTCTCTCTCTGCCTGACTTGCAAAGAAATTTGTTTGAAACATTTTTTTTCAGCACATTTCTGTTTACTTGTGTTTGCCCTGCAGAAATGCTAATGCAGGTTCATTGCATTAAACAGGCCTGATAACGTCTGAGTGCACTCACATATGTGTAGGCTGAAAAGCAGCCACGTCCTGGGGAGGAGGGGGGCTCAGGAAGACGTGTGTGTTTTGGGGTGTGTGGGGGAGACTTCTGAGTGAGTGAGCTCAGGTTTTTGTGCCACATCTGCATTTTGCTCTGTTTGAGTGACAGGTGTACATGGATGCCACATCGGCTGCCAATATGCTATGAGACCATGGTAACAATCGCTCATCTCTGGGGAGCTATGCTGCCTCGTTCCTCACTATCAGACATGAAAGAAATAATTTCAGGTGCCAGAAAAGGAACTGTGATAAAAGAAAACATTTCGGCTTTCATGGCACTGGAGTTTGCCCTGAGGCAATAGCTTTGATAAAAAAAAGTGTCTCTTTCTTTACATTCACAATTAATCCATGATTATCTACAAGCAATCCTTTGGCCTATAGGATACTGTCAGAAAAAGTTGTTTTTCTTTTTTTAAATTCCTTGTACACTTCACCTCTGTTTTTTCCTGCTACATGCACCTATTGTATCATGCAAATCTTCAAACCCTGCTGAAGCTAGAGACAGCTTGCCACCCCCACTTTGGGAACTTATGTGGATATTAGACATATCTGTGTAGAATAGCTATTGTTAGCTAAAGTATTAGCATATAATGTTTCTTCAGTTTTACATTTCAGAAAGATATGAAAGAGGGCTATTATAACACAAGGAAAGTTGAACCAAGCCCTCTTTTCTGCAGTGTTCTGTGTCATCAGCCAAAATAAAGTTTGGATATATTTTTAAGAGCAAGACAATGAGCTTCATTCAGAAGGCGGTATTATCTCTGTCTGCATGAGTTCACTTTTACCTGATATTGGTTGGATCCTAGCATTTATTGTGTCCGATATCCACAAGACCATGCTTCACTGGTGAGTCCAGGTCCAGGGGGCCAAGGGACATGAGAGGGCACAGTCTAAAGCAAATAGCACCAGGGTTTTGACCCCAGCAGCCTCACTCTTCCCTTGGGCCTTCATGAGTACTGGGGACAAACAGCCTCCTCCACAAAATCTTCACTGCCCAACCCAGTAGGGGAGACTAAGGGAGACTGAAAGATCTTTGCAAAAAATAAGCAGGAATTGTTTTAGAGACAATGTTTCACATGATAAAACCATCACTAATAATGAGAGTTAAGATTTCTCTTCTCATTCATCTCAGTCATGGTTGACTTCTTGAACCACTTCCAGCCTTCAGATTTTATACTGGTGACTCTTAGATGGCAATAAGGTGTAAGTCCTTCATGTTATTTATTTCAAGTCTCTCTAAAGGGGACAATGACATAGCTTTCATACAGCAGATCAACTTTGGCAAAAGCCGTCCACCTACAGGGTCTAATAATTAAATAGTTTGAACAAGGAAATGGAACAAAAAGCAAAAAAAATTACTGAACTCATCAGCTACCATGGATGTAGAAACTCTCTATTTCTCCTTCCCATTTTTTTCCCATTCAGATCTATCTGCCCATATGGATGGATGTCTCTTTTTGTTTATCACTTTCTCTCTTCCTTTCTTTCTTTTTTTTTTTTCTGCATCAACATGCATCATTGTCCTCCCCATGAACAGTTTCACGGTGCTGTCTTCTGACTAACTCAACCAGCAGTATTTTCAATGATGGGCTGATTAGTGGAAAGGAAGAAAAACAGTGTGAAGGATAGTAATGAACAGACTGGAGAGATGAAGGTTTATCAGGCAGCAAAGCCCTAACACGGTATTGCTAAGTTATGTACTCATTGCTCCCTTGCTCTAACAAGCAGCTGCATAGAGCTAGGTAGATTTTCTTCTCAAGCAAAGCTAAGGGAAGAAAAACAAGGCAAGACTTCTGTGTGTATGTTGGTACATGTTTCAGGGCGAAAAAATCAGGACACTGTGAGCAAACCGGCTCTGCAACGGATCGACAAGGGTTTATTTTTCTGAGCAGCACTCAATCAAATGTGGCCCCTATGAACAGAGAGTAATGTTGGCGAATCATCCTGGGGGCTTTTTTTCTGTGTGTGAGTGGTATCCATCTGTCAGCTGTCAGTGCCAGTGAGAGATATACAGAGCTGTCACTTCTTGTCAGCCAGCATTTGTGAGGCCTTTTGCAGCTGCTACACAACATACACTGTCCTTATTGAAGGCCAACAAGGAGTCTTGGAGAAGATTCTGCTGGGCAGGGTGAAAAGGGGAAGAAAGATGTCAGGACCACTCTAGGAGAACAGCCTTGACCCATCAAAGATTTTTAACTTCCCTCTCAAAATCCTATTTTTTCTGAATATTAATGATAATAAAAGGCAGATGGAGAGCTGAGGTAGTAGCACAGCTATATGCTCTGCATTCTGAGATTCAAGGCAAGACTTGCACTTCCTTTGGTACCTCTGGAACCCGTAATAATAAATGTGGTGGGATGTGGGTGGTGATGCATTCCGAAGAGTCCAGTGGTATATCCTGAATGAAATGAGAGAGGGCAAAAAGACATTCCTCCAAGGAAAAAAAATATCCCCATCTATCACTTCCAAGATATACACATGTCTATATACACACACGTACACATGCACAAGATAGATGTGTGTGTGTGTGAAAAACTTAGATGCGTATCCACATCTTTCAGAAGTGTTGGAACCTCACTGGGCTTGTGCTGAATTTAAGGCTAAACCAAAATTCAGATTCCAAGGCACTGAAATCTTGCCAACTGTTTTCTGAAAATGTTGGCTCCAACTGTTGAAAATCTCATGAGATCAGCTGTTCTTCTGAGTTTTCCTCCACCATGGGTTGTATCAGAACCAGCTCCAGCAAATAAGAGCACTTTTGGGTTTGTGATCTGCTGCACATTTATAGCATTGATAAGGGCAAAAAGTTTTGCATCAAGCCTGTTTGTTCTCACATATTATTAATCACAGATGGAATTGAAATACCGCTTTAAATAAAGGATCCTGATTTTAGAATTGTATTGTAAATGTGTAGGTATGCCAAATTGGTTTGCATCACTTAGGAAGGGTAACTGACTAAATATATAGAGAACTTTTTGGTTTGGTTTATATGTTTACAGCTGCCTTTGCAACAATGCTAAACTCACATGGCAAAAGCGCAAGGCAGAAGGGTTAGGAGAAATGAGTGTATGTGGAGCTGGGAAGTGCTAAATTCTACTCTGCTTTTCCATCCAAGTCGCCTCAAGCTAGCCATGTCAATTCTCTACCTGTTTCCCATTTGGTGATAACATTTCATTACCACTCTCACAAGAGCATCAAGTTGATGGATCTTTCAACCAACCTTTGAACTTCTAGTGATCTCTACAGGTACAAATCTCTCCTGAGGATATCGTGAAACCAAAGTTTTGTGATTGTGGTTGTGGGTTCATAATGCAAAGCTAGAAACTTAGCCCTAGTTCTGCACCAATGATTTTGCAAGGACAGAAGATCAAGTGATATTTACAATTCTGAGAGTTCAGTGCAGCTTTGGACATGAACAAGTCATTACTTAAACATAAGATCTCACTCCAGATAATTTTCTTTTAGAAGTTCTTTTGCTCTTATGGTGAGACTTTGTCAAGAAATATAGAAATTCAGGATTAAAAAATGCAATCAAGAGTACTGTAGCAATGAAGTCCTGTTCAATAGCTAGGGTTTGTACATACTATATAAACCAAATAATACAATAACAGTACCTATAATATAATAATTAGATAGCAGCATTTTATAAAAATGCGAACAATTAATTTAAATTATTTTACATGCTTCCATTACATTACATGTAAATGAAATTTTAAAATCCTGTGGAATACTAAAACATAGACTGGATAATTTTATTAGTTTTTTTTTTACTAAGGTGACTGGTTTTCTCAGGCAGACTGCTATTGTTAAGCCCAAGCAGCAAGTACTTCATTGATTCATTTTGTGCCTGTAGAATTACTTTTTATTTAAAAGATGCAAAAAAGATTTATAATTTAGCTTAGGGTTGCTTGAAAGACTGTTCTGTTTGGTTACCAGTTTCAAACACATATGGTATAACTCATATTGCTGCAAGTAAAACAAGACCGACTGTTGAATGAGCATAACACTGTAATAGCAGAATGTCTGCATTTAGCCCTTTTAACTCAGATCTGCTCGCAAGCCAAAATCAAACGGGAAACAATTAGTGCCTGTCAGAAAATTATTTCCTCCTTCCCCCTGAGAAAATACAAAAATGGAAAAGAAAAAAAAGAAGAAATTTTCAGATGAAAACTATTAATTTTATTGTGGAGATGCTTTTCCAATGTCTCATGGGAATTGTAGTTCATATGCCTCATGACCCAATTCCTTTTCAACAACTTAATCCCTTAGTAGTCTGTCTCTTGCCCTTACTCCCCCCTACACCCTTCCATGAACAGTTCACCCATAACGCGGAAGATCCCACCATTTTTATAGAAGAAGATACAGGAAACTCCTTAAGAGGAACATCATGCATACATAACAGCAGTTTGTGACTCTGAACAACAACTTCTGCCAAGCCTTGGGGCAAAGTTCAAAAGCCTGGGCAATTTTGTGATTTGGTAAGAAATCACAGATATAATTGTCCTCTCTGAGTCAAAATCTAAATCTTATCCTGCTGCAGGTTATTAAAGCTTAGGATACTCCTAAATTTCTATTCCTATTTAGAATAAGAGTATTTAAAATTTTGAGGAGTCTGTCATGATGAACCCCTTAAATAAATCTATGGGGTGAATGACACACAAACCATACTGCCAAAGCATTCTATAGCTGAAATGTTTCAGCATTTCTTGTGAAAGTTAGAGGTATGCAGTGAGTACTTCCTCATGAATCCCTGGAATTGTGCTGTATTATGGTTTTTGTTAACTAAAGCACAATTTGTTGGATTACCAGAGCATACTTTGAAAGTAATATTCTTTCCTGGGGGACAACAAGAGAAGGACACTGCTTAAGATAGGAGTAGTGAATGGAACACAGTAATAGGAATTATTGTGATTAGAAAGAACAGTGGATCTCTATAAACTCATGTTATTCTTGGTTTTAGAAAATGGCAAGCCTGAAGTAAATTGGGATTGAGACAGAGAAGCTTGTTTACAGCAACTTGCTGTCCAGCATCTATTCTGAAAATTCTGGTGGGTATAAAGACACTCTGGTTTTCCTGTGTTGCAATCAAAACAGCATGGTGATCTCAGCAAAATGTGGCTACTATCTTTTTTTCTGTTAGTAACAGATTTACATACTCCATACCTCTCTAAACAAGACCAGGAGGACCTTGTACCCTTTTGAGCCCTCAAATGTTGTTATCTAACTGTATGACTCTTCTCCCTCAGTACTTTGTGTAGTTTTTAAATTTACTATTGGGCATTTTCCCAGTCTGCCTACACCATCTATATATAAAAATGTATTTTATTTCCTTCCCAGATTCTCCCTGCTCCTCAGGTTTATATGCTATCTCTGCTGATCCTGACTCCACTTTCCCTATTGCACCTACTTAGACTTCTCCCCTGACTTCTCAGTAGATGGGCCAGCAGAAAACATGGAACAAAAAGCCCCAGTTGCGTAGGGTAGCAGCCAGACATTGTATAAGACAACACGGAGCCACACAAGAGAGAGGCATCTCACAACAGTGCCCATGGCTCTACATTTAGACCACAGAGGCTCAGATATCAGGGCACCAAGCTACCTGGGCCCATAAGCCTTTGTAAATGTTTGTTGACCCTGCTGTTCAGTGTCCCTGCTGTTTCAGGCATGAAGACAGCGGAATTAATCTGGAGACTGGCTATGCTCTTGCACATCTCCTCATTTTCTGACTGGCAGAGCTGTGCAGGCTCAGCAAAATCAGGCAATCAGAGCTTATCACAGCCAGAAGAGTATTCCTGGCCTTGACACCCAGAGCTTCAGAAGATGGTGTGGAAATACTATTCCCTCAGATTTTCTGACTAAGAAACCTTCAGAAAACCTCGATGAAAACAGAATCAGACAGCTTGAAAGAAACCAGAGTAATATAACAATTTCAAGGTGTATTGAAGACAAAAGAAAGGTCACTGAGAACAGATACAAACCCAGTAACATTAGGACTTAACAGATCCCAAATTAACTGTGGGATCCCAACAGAAGGAATAAACTCAACTGTTTGATCAGTAAATTGAGATCATCAAGTTTTCTGTCACCCACAGCAGCAGTTTAAGTTTCTAGCCTCATCCAGGTAACATAAGTGGAGGAAGAATCCCCATGGGATTCTTGTGAAAGGCTGTGAGGACACCAGGGGTTAATTACAGGACACAGACACAGGGCCAACATAAAGTCTGATTGACAGTGCCAGCAGCTAAGAAGCCCATTGTTTCTGGCAGCATTTCTCTGTCTAGTGTAGTGATGACTCACAGATTTCCTCATCACCTGTTGATAAATCTGGAAAAAAGAGAGAGAAGATGTACATTGTGGTTTTTACATGCCTTCAGCAGAGAAACGAGAACAAGTCATCAGGATTCACCTCTAAGATGGAGATGATGTATGCCAAGCTACACAAGTACACACACTTTAGTGGGATTGACCCCAAGGACTGGGAAAAAGGACAGAGTCTACAAACCATAAATGAGCATGTCTGCTTCAGACATTCCAAAACAGGAACAAGAAGGACCATTGGATTGCATAGTGCCACCTATTATTCAGCATTGCTTAACTCCTGGCTTTGTGGGAGAGTTTCCAGTTACTCAAAACACTAATAAACTTTATTCACAGTGGCTGACATTTTCCATGCCTCAGGGTAAGTGCTTGTGGAATAGTGCAGCCAAAATGTGGCTCAACTATTTCTAAGTATTCGGCAGTCATGCTTATAGCTTGAGAATTACCCAGCTTCATCCTTTGCCTTGTGGCCAAAACAGTTGATGAGGCTCAGACACATGTGTTTGTCCATCAGCTTGAGACTTGGATATGCATTTGTGCCATCTAGAATGTGATATTGATACAATGCTTGATATTATGTGGCAGTTTAAAGGGTTTCTTTGGCTTGAGACCCACAAAGTCATTAATATTCCATGAAGGCCACACCAAGTCAGTCACAGGCCAACACCTCATCAAAAATTTTGTTGATGCAATGCTAGAGAGACAAGCCTAAAAAAGATTAAGATTTTTTTTATACATTGCCATATTTATAGTTTTGTATTTCTTTGTTTTTAAAGCCAAATTGAATCACTGGTTATGTTCAGACAGTTGTGGAAGGGAAAAAATATGAGCTTAAGTTTGAAAATCCCTTCTAAATCATTGAAGATAGCTTTTCTATGCAGTAAAAATGTGTTTTGAAGTGAAGATCTGTAACTGAAAGGTTAAATTTGTTATAAGTGTGCTGCAGTTATCAAGAAGCAACTATTAAAACACAGGAAATTCTGACTTAAGGTTAGACTTAAAAGGAACTCAAGACAGATGTTAGGCCATGACTTCAAGGAATAAGTGTTAATAAGATTTATTGGGCCAAATTCATCCGAATCAAACCTAGTGTAAGCCAACAGAGTTTTTAAAGTTAGTGATAAGAAACCACTGCTATGTTAGATAGATAAGAAACACTGATTTTTTTTTCTCAGGTTGTTCAAATAAACTGATTTAAGATGGCTTGGATATCTTAATCAGTAGGTTTTATCTCTGCAGAAATTTATATTCCTTTTCCCCCTTATTTTTTCTGCCCATTTATAAAGATGGAACTTGTCTTTCTTGATCTTGAGATGGGCACAGTTTCATTTTATTGATTTTATGTATTTTTTCTTGATCTACTTTTCCTGATTTTCTTCCTACCACTTTAAAATATCACTTTATTATTATCTTTCCCTGCTATGCATGTGACAATATAGGAAAGCAGGAGAAATATTCAGGGATGAACCAGTCTTTGTGTAGAAACACTCATTTTCATATCCTTTCTGTTCTGGAGCCCCATGTGGTTGTTCAAGTCCAGAAAGCTGTCTCAAGGAAGTAATCCACATTTTTTGAAGTTCAGATTAATAGTCTGAGGTGCCTTCCTATTAGTGAATAGGAAATAGTCAATAGCTGAATGCAGATTGACAAAAGGAGAGAGAAATCCTTTACTGATGAGAGACCATTTTAAGAATCCTTTTAATATTTTTATAGCATTTTAATAACATTTTATACAAAATTTCTATAATTTTATTACATGTATTACATTTTCATTATGATTTTTTTTAAGAATCTGAAATAGAATGCAGACACGAAAAAAAGAAAAAAGTGGGGAATAATGTATATGTATCAACTTAGCTTCACTTGAAGCATATCTGAACAGCTGTCTCCCACATGAAGTGTTATTCTTCTTAGTGATTGCCAAAAAGAAAAAGAAAAGCCAGTGGTATTAGTGTATAGGGCATTCTAGATTTCTCTGGCACTATAGCAGAACAAAGAAATAAAAAAAGTGGTACAAAAAAAAAGAATAAAGGTTACCCCAAAGCAGGTTGTTTGCTTGCTAGCAGAAGTGTCAGTAATTTTTACTGACATAGTCACTTTGAACAGTACAGAAGTAAAAACAGTGAAGCACAGGACAAGAAAGATCAAAATACGTTTATGTCCACAGGATCTTCCTGCCTTTCCTCTACCAAAAACCTGAGGATATGAATCACATACACCAGGGCTACCAAACCCTAGCAGGTGATCTCTGCTCTGCTTTCCTGGGAAAGAAGACACTCTTTTCAAACTTCTATCAATATGGCACAGGGGAAAGGAAAGCCATGCAAAAATCACGTCAGAGCTTTCCCAGGGATGAAGCTTTTTCACAAAAAGCAAATGTTTTCCTTAGAATTATTACCATCTGAGTTATTTCCATGTTGCAGCTGAAGGCCAGTAGTTTGCAAGTGCAAATACTTGGGGGGAGGAATAGGGGAAGAGGGATCATTTCCATTTTTGCCAGTGTGTAAATCTTGTTTTCTGCTGGCTGCAGTCACCCTGATGGACTTGCACTCAGTGAAGGCCCCACTGTTTCATAACATAAATATGATTTTGGAGTCAATAATGTAAATGCTTTCTTATACTCAGCATAAGCAAGGCACAAGAGCAAATAGTCTCATTTACCGTGAAGGTGACATTTAAAATAACACCATTATGTGTGTATCTACCCAAAGCTCCCAAAAGATCTGCATATGTGTGTCTTCTGCCTAGGTCTTTCTACTGAAAAAGCTGAGAATGTAGTTATTCTCCTTGGACTCATCAGCTGTAGTGCTTTTGGCACAGCTCTTCATCACACCATCCTCTTCCACCTATTTGTTTTTTCCATTGTCTTCCTATATCATCTGAAGCTGTAAATACATGGAACTCAAACCGTTCTGTGATTAAAAACAGGAATACTTTCTCTTGCAGTTAGTAAGGTTAAACATGCTCAGAAATGGGCTCTTAATACTGCATCCCAAATATCTTCCTTGAAAATGTCCTATGGGCCCTAATTATCTCTCTCCAAATAACAAGGATTCAGTCAAGAGTTTTATGTATCTGCTTAGTTTTCAACTGGATTTTGCTGGTGGTTTAAATAAGCATGCTCATTAGCATCTGTCAGCTGCCCAGACTTATTATTTTATTGCTGTGTGTTGATTTGACTTTATTAAACCTACAAGCCTTGATCCTGCCTGAGAGATGGACTCCAGAGCAGATCTGCCACAGCAGTTACAGTCGTCTGCACGGGCTGCATCAATGCCCTCAGTCATGTGAAGCCTGCTGCCCTGGCCTGAACAAGGTTTTCACTTGCAGATTTTTTTCTTTCTTCCATCAGCTGAGTCTACAGCTTCTGACTGTTAGAGCACACTGCCAAAACATTCCCTCTTCTCTAGTTTTTGATGGAAGCTGCCCACTTCTTTCTTTAGCTTAAAAGGAAGAATGGATTCCTGGAACCTGGAAGAGCAGATTAATACTTCTAACAATAAGACAAATGAACCAAACAAGCAGCATATTCATTCCCTTTCCTCGTCCTCTTCTCTCTTCCCTCCTCAACCCGGTCTCCTTTCCTCCCAAGTGAGAAATGCTGATATGTGTAATTCAGAAGCAGTTTGGCATGTTCCTCTCCTGCCCCAGAGCTGATGGCTGTTTGGATTATGGTATAATTTCTTCTCTGGCTGCTCTCAGAACTGTGGCTCCAGGTTTGCAGACATTGTTGTGGGAGAATGGGAAGAAAATATTATGGTGGCAGCCCATCTGCTTTTTCCAGATTGGGGAGAAAACTCACTAGTAGTGTTTGGTCATGGTTTGATAATTCTTAAATAAGTTTCTGAAGGACTGCTTGTGTGAAAGGGTGACAGACTAGTGAGTGAAAAATCTATGCTCGGGCCTTCCAGGTGACTGTAATGGAAATGCTCCCCTAAGAAAGGCTTGCAGAGTATGAGAGCTTTTTCATTTGAATTCTTCTAAAACTTCTTCAACTCACATGGTACGAGAGTGTCTTCCGTGGGCATTGACACAACCAACCTCTATTTTATTCAGTTCTTTCTTTTCCAGTATTTCTCCTCTCCTTGTTTCTCTGCTTGAGCATGAACCTTTCACTTTCCTTCCAGGTCCTGTCAAATACTGTTATGTTGCCTTTTAATCCATCTGTTGTCTACCAAAACTTTGGAGTCGGCTCATATTCTGAAGAAAGAAGATCATCCCAAACTGTCCTCAGCTATCGGAGTCCTGAGACAGGGCTGAGAGGGACCAGAAAGGATGTGATCCAAAAGAGCATGCAGGGATCACAGTGCTGTTGGAAAACAAGAGTTACTTGACACTGCTGCCAGTCTGCAACCTGGTCTTGCCTGCAGCCCACTCAGAGTTGCCTGTGATGGCAACAAACTCTTCTCTGGCAATCAGGAAGGACAAAGGTCCAGCCCACATTTTTTGCCAAGGTAAGCATGAAGAGGCAAATGCTGTTTCCTCACAAGAAGTGAAAGCAGCTCCCTATCATCTGCAAAGGGTTAGCTATGATTTCACCACACACCTTCCCTGAGAGACAAATACTCACCAGGACTGATGAGCTCTATCAGCCTAAGAAGAATTAGCATCCATGTACTTAAGAAAGAAAAGCTGAAGCAACAGCCTGCTATGCCACTTAGCCCAGGACAATGAGACATCAATGATCTCACATTTCAAGTCCTTTCACCAAGCAATGTTTGCAAGCACTGTCCATTAGCCCTCCTCCAGCCCCCCAGTGCCACCTCTAGAAATGATGAAGTAAAATTCAGTTTGAGATCACACTTATTCCTGCATCCAAATCCATCACATATTATAGCCTCTCATGTTAGCACAAACATCCTTTAGAATGAAACTTTCCTATTACCATTTCCATTACAGAATCATTTCATCTGTAATAATTTTCCATCAGAGGCTGGAGAGGAGTCTGCTGCAGCTTTACCTGCTGTTCATACCGAGCACGATTGAGAGATACCATTTTTCTTTGTGTTTGAAACCAACAGGAGGAGGAAAAGGGTCTATAAATACAGACGATCAAGAGTCTTTTACATCTAGCCGTACGCTGTGAAGCACACCTGTAACAAAATAGGAGACCAGAAGGGGGTGGGGGGGGAGAATTAGGAAAAATAGGAGCAGAATTAATCCTTCAGGCTGAACTGCCTCTGCAGAGCACAGCTATAGAGTCCTGCTGACTCGGAGGGCCATTATTCAAGGGTTAAATGTCACTCAAATCAACCTCATTATGAACTGAAGGATGAGGAGGGGCTCGGGGGAGACACTGCTTTCTTATGCATTTACAATTGAGCCGCTCTGGCCTGGAGATGACCCGCCGCACAATTTTTAAATTATCTCTGCGCGCTCTGCTTGTTTTGGAAATGCTCTAAATAAAAATAATGGACTGTCTTTTAATAAGTCTCATTGTGAAGATTCCACATATCAAACAACGCAGCGCAGCTTGGAGGCAAGCGACGGGCATGTGTGATCTAGCTGGAAGAGAGACAAATGGTGATGGGAGCAACTCCATCTAGGGACCGCTGACAAGAAAATGGCATTCGCAAACTGACACATCTGTCAGGGTGGAGAATATTGGCACCTGTCACGCAATTTCAGTCATGACTTTTAATAAAGCTGCTTT
This sequence comes from Corvus cornix cornix, assembly GCF_000738735.6. Classification (NCBI taxonomy): domain Eukaryota; kingdom Metazoa; phylum Chordata; class Aves; order Passeriformes; family Corvidae; genus Corvus; species Corvus cornix. The sequence continues at coordinate 94,502,419 of NC_046333.1, read as the reverse complement.
CCCTTAGGTAAAATTGGAACTTGACTGTAATATTAGCTGCAAGCACGTCTTGTTTTCCCCTTCAGAGCTCTTTTGTACGTGAGACGTTTCAAATGAATCTTAAAGCTGAAGTAATGATGTTTACTACTTCTTTCCTCCTCCCCCCCTCCTTTCCCTTTCCAAGTCTGGATTTGAAAGAGATGTTGTGCTGAGTTTTTTCTTTGCAAAATGTCTCCCCTTCATCTACCAATACCAGATTTTTTTGTGTGTGAGTGTGTGTGCATGCGCGTGTGTGTAGCGCTTTTTCTCTATCACTCTTTTTTTTTTTCCCTTTCCTCCTCCTTTTCAGCTGGGCTGTTGTTTGAGTGAATTTAGCCTGGGGAGGCATGTATATCATAAAAACTGGGTTGGGATTTGTTGGCTGTCAGTCAATAAATCAGTCAGAGTTTAATTACCAGGCATGTGATGGGAAGCGGTGACAGGCACCAGGTCTGTTGGATAGCATTTCTTATGGGGCAGCAGCTACTAAAAACAAAAAGTCAGAGAGTATGTGTGCATGAGTAGATGCCGGATGGGAAGGAGGGGGAGAGATTGAGGGGAGGGGGGGAGAAGTGGAGAAGAAGGAAGGGGGAAAGGAAAAGTTGAGGAGTCCTGCAGCTGGAATCCACTATTATAAGAGGGAAAAAAAAAAAAAAGTTTTGTGTTCTTAAAAAAAAGACTATGAGTGTCTATTTCAAGACAAAAAATAAGGTTTTTGAACTGAAGTTCCCATGTTTTACTTGAAATATGTCAGCGTGTTCTGAGTGTTACCTGACGCCTGCATTAACTTATGCTGCACTAAAGTGCACCCCTTTGTTTAACACTTGCAAACATTTTATCAGAAATATTTTTTTAAAAGGAAAGAAAATAACTACAGTTGAGAGAACACATCGGGGAGATGGGGCTGGAAGGAGTTGGAGAACTATTGTATTACAAAATGACATAATGTGTTAAAGGACCTTTCACAAAGTGAGAGTAAAGTTTTTTAATAAAATATGAAGGTTATATAACATTCCCAACGAGGAAATCAATAACATTTTTTTTTCCCCTTTTCTTTTTCCCCTCCTTCTTCCCCCTTTTTGGAAGTTTTCCAGGATGTCTGACCATGGAAATCATGTACAGTATTTTTTTCAAAGGCAATTCATTCTTGACATGTTTTTTATTTTTTGACTAGTGATGAGAGATGTCATCTTCTTCCTGTCATATGCCATGAAGCATTATGTGGAGATACTGCAGGATGTTTTGACTGAAAAGATGCTCTATTTTCTTTTAACTATCCTCCTGTGGTGTGTCTCAGTGTGTGTTTCAGAAATCTTTTGTCCATTTTAAGGCATTATGGGTAATGGACACAAAAGTCTCTGGCTTGAGGTAGTGTAGCTGCTCCTCTACTGGCAAAGCATTTGTCCATGAACACAAGGGAACACAAGGGATTTGTGAGAAGAGGAGGAAAATGTTCAGAAGAAGAACTAGTTACAAGTGGACTTCAGCTGGTGAAAATTTAGCTGAAAAAAATTATTGGTTCAAATTTCATAGAAACCTCTGAACACAAAAAAATGCCAGATTCAATATGGAAATTTGCTGTATTTAGGCATCTAATTTAAATAGTTACTTTATTCAAGAATAAGAAAAAAAACCAATATGGTTTTCTCAGTTAGCTGGACTCCCATGCCAACAGCCTGTTTATCTCCTTGTCAGGTTGCTCCACAGCTGCCTCTGTGACTTCAACAGTGTGAATCTGGATGTCCAGCAAGACCTCCCAGAGATCACCTGCAGGACCTTGTCCCATCTATACTTTAAATTGCTCCTGTCAAGTACAGCTGACTGCATGTAAACCTCCCATTTCTTGCCCTCTACCCTCTGTCAACTTTTGCCACCACTCTTAGATGGCAAAATCCTTGGAGAAGAAAACTTTTTCTTGATGACCTGGCAAGGGCCTAGCACACCGTGAGGACTACTATAAATGTGCAACAATAACTCCAGACCTTACCCTGTGTACATATTCAAACCACATGGGGTGCAATACCCACGGTGCAGAAGCTGTCTCTCAATTGTATTCACAGTGGGTCAGAAGGAGAGGCTGGACAGGAAGAAAGAAAGTTCCAGGTGGAAAGGGATACAGCCACATGACGGTTCATATTCAATGGAAACTTTAGTGAATATTCCCCCTTTAATGACCTTTCCTCCCCCATTCCTTCCCTTTCCTCTGTCTGTGATCTGGAGATTTTGCAGCAGAGAAAAGCAGTTTTGAAATTCATGCCTCACTCCCACCCACACAAGCCACCATCAGTACTGGGTTAATCAGTCGAAAAAGGCCTCAGTCTTAAATGTCTTGTGGGTCTAAAGGAAAGGAAATATTTTAGTTTAAACCTTCTCTTTGAAGTTGCTCGCTCCATTCCCTAACCCTACACTGGCTATTTTGTAAGTCCTAGGTACAGTTTTCTCTCAGACTACCGGAAATTCCCCGGATGTCCTCCCAGAGTTAGTTTGTCCAGCATCAGTAAAACTTGTGTAAACTGAACAATGGCAAAACACTTTTTAAACAGAGTGCCCAGTGGCAGCAGCACCTTGTGGCTGGTAGGAATTCAGCCAGGTCCCACAGGGCATCCCACCAGCTTCTGCCATCAGGGCCCTGGCTGCCTTGGACAGCAGGCAGTTTCATTACATCAAGTTTGCCCTTCATGGGATGACCACTCTAAATCTCACTGCCCTGTCCAGAACTGAAGAAAAAAAGCCCAAAAGGACTCCAGTGCCTGATGGCACATAAAGCAGGCTGATCTCCTTGCAAAATGCTGCCCAGCAGCAATGCAGGGTGTCTGCTCATTGCCAGTGGTGGCTGAGAAACAGGGAATCAGTGAAACAATTTCATAACTGGTTTAATCTCCTACTACACACCAAAGCTACATGAAAACCCATTGGGGTTGAATCCTTAAGCCTCATCTTAACACAGAAATAATACTAGGACCAAAGCAGATCAACTCTGAAGTTGTAAGTCAGAATCCGCCTCCCAAATGAGTCACTCTGGCTATTAACACAATACAAGAATGTCAAATTATTATAATCTTTGTCAGAGGTCAACCTACATTAGAACAGCAGCTCAACAGACATAGGATAAATACCTCTCAATAATATAAGAAAGCTGATGTTTTTGCTGCCAATAATTAACTTTACTCTGCAAACATTTCCCTCTGCCCTCCTGTTCTCCTTGGGTGAGTGTGGCCATTGGGCTCTCCAGTGTGGAGTTCAACTTAATCACAGACCCGTGTAGAAACACTGGTAGTATCCCTGCAGGAACACTGATTTTGGTTAGTGAGATTTTATACTTCCCATCTTCAGCTTTGAATTTTGGAAAAAAATCCTTTTAGGATTTTTACTGGCTTTTTACTAGCTTCAAATAACAATCAGGATTTTTCCTCGATTTCCACTGAAAAATTTGAATGCCCATGACTAGTCAAGTGTAGTTTATTAGAAAATCACCTGTGCCTCCAAATGTCAGAAAATGTTTACTCAGGCCAAATAACTCCTTAGCTGCCCAGTCTGCTGCAAACAACTATAGTTTGTCTCAGGGAGTGGCATGATTAGGATGTAGCAAACCTGTCCAAGCTTGCCTCTGTAAGATGGGATATTTGCCAAAAGTGGAAGTGAACAAGGCACAAACTTAGAAGCAGGTAAACTTTCCCCATTGCCCCATTTGCCTGCAAATGTTGTTCTCTGTTCTTGAAAACCCGAGGACAATGTACTCCTGGCCTGCTTTTTTTCATTTTAATTTGATACCTACTTGTTGTATTCAAAGGAAAAGAAATGTCTGATGCATTCTGCAAATGGACCAAAGGCTTCCTTAAAACAGCTTCTCTCTTGAAGAATATCTTGCACAGATCTATTAACCAAAGGATCTGAACCTTCAACTGAAGTACTAGTGCTGCAAGAGTAGATTAAGGCGCCCAGGACCCTTCTCCCGGAATTCCCTAAAACCAAGTGCATTAATTGATATTTATTTAGGGAAGTGTGTGATGGCCTCTAGTGGTGCACACTGTCGACAAACACAGAAACATCACAGCTTCTCTCCTCTGTTTTTTGAGTGGCACTGGGAGAAAAGTGTTGTGGATGTACTGACACCGGTGTATTGCTGCTGCATGAGTAACAAGACAGCCCAGTGACAGACGGGCCCATTCAGTTTACAGCTCCCTCCTTCCCCTCTCCTCCGTGCTGAGGAGGAGGGTGCACAGCTCACACTGAAGCAAGTGCACAAACTGATATTTAGCAGTGACACATTAAGTAGTACAGATTTCCTGTGAACACACCACCATGTTCCTGTGTCCAGCATAAGGGAATAACAACAGATTGACTTCATCGCAGTTTTCTTTTCCTGCTAACCCACCAGGCTCACACCATGCTCAGAAACAAAAATCTTGATTTGGTTCCTTTTTTTGTTGCGGGGTTTTCCCCCCTTTATCACGATATATTGATGGCATCATCAGATCAAGACAATGACAGGAAAATCATGACTATAGGACACTTCCTCCCCGCCATCAGATGGACTGAACCTCAACAGCACAAACAAGCCGAGGCTTCTTGCTGTGAGTGCAGCCTCTACCATTACTACAGTGAACGTGATAGCCATTAACTAATCGTCATCAGAAAAAAATATAGCACTCTCTCCCTCCTCCACTGCACACTGAGGCACATACCGTATAAACATCATAAAGGACACAGTGAGAGAGAAAAAACACACTAGAGGCCATACTAAACCACATATAATCCTGATCTGAGAAGAGACTGTTATTCAAAGCAGTGAAAGCTTTCATATACTGTATGGCCATAGAGTCGGATGTTTTCTCAACAGTTTTCTAAGCAATAATACATAGATAAAGAGGCTGGAATCTGCCATCCCCTTTATAACATATGCACGTCTATTTATGAAGACACTTAAGCATGGATTTAGTAAGTCCGAGACAAAGCTCTAGAGGCGGCTGTCTCTTTAAATCCGTCTCCTACCAAGTGAAATTTGTGGCCCTGATGAATGGCAGAGCAGAGTCATCCATAAAAGGGCAGAGGAAAATCACACTCATTTGCATACAGTAATTATTCTCTGAATCGGGCCACCTTTATTGCTGCCAGAAAATCTACTGTCAGCATCGCTCTATAGATCATGTTGGAAAAGCCAGCAGCTGAGGAGCGGGGTGGTGGCTTCAGACCCACTGGCTGGCACCCTGGCCAGCCTCACCACTGGGACAGGTTGTGCTTGGCCTCACTCCCCACCCTGGGTTCCCATAGGTCCATCTTCTTTTGAGTTCTGGGTATTTTCAGCAGAATAGCAGCATAGCAGGTGGATGAATATTTGCCTCCAGATAATAGGTGGTGGGAGCCATGCAGGGTGGCTGGGGAGGTTCCCAACTGCACCAGGATAGACTGGATACTTTTTCATCTTTTTTTCTTCTCACATGATGTCTTCTTTACAGAAAAATAAAATAAAGGAGAAACATTGTACAAACAGAGTAATGTCACATCGCCTTATGGTTAGGATACCTGTGATTATGCTCCTGTTTGCATCAGGCAGCACTGGTGGATTAAAAAAGGGAAGAGGCGACTGGCATTTCAGCCTGCTGGCAGGAGCAGTAAGAGGGGAAAGGGCACAGCCAGGGACTGCGCAGGCAAAACCAAACAGGAACCCTGAAAAAGATCTGTGGGGCCAGATTCTTATCACAGCACAAACAAACCTGTCACCTGTCAGGGTCTTCTGTCCCAGGTCTTCCGCTGTGATCCAGCAGGAGGGCCTCAACACACAGCATGGAAACAGAATTTATTAGGGTGCCCTTGGACAGCTTTAGAAGAGCACCTTCCCATCCATTTATGTCTGTCTACTTGCAGTGCTACCAAAAACTAAGTCTGATAGAAGCTCTGTCGCAAGCATGTCCTTGGCAGGAATCCAGTTGTGATCACACTTCCTGTGAAACCAAAACCTGACATGCAGAAAACGCTCACACCCAGTAACGAATCGCAAAGATGAGAGCAGTTTGGAGCTGGAAGCAATAACAGCAGCTTTGGAGCCAGCACTGCAATTTGCTACACTCTGGAGCAGCTACCACCTGACACAAGTGCTTTCCACCACTGCAACAGCTGGGAATAGAAGATTGATGGCTCTCCTTTTGCAGGACCTGTCCACCAGCTCACGTGTGTTTGCACATCAGCTTTTGCATAGGCCCAAACTTACAATCAAATGTATATTCAAATTTCCCTCTTCAGAGTGGCTGCAAGAGACTTTAGGGAGTCTGTGTGGATAGGGGATTCCCATGAGGGTGGATGCAAGGATTTCTTGGACGGTCATTACCCTACGGCACCATGGCACCCCATGGCATCATCAGTTAGCCAACATTTGGTGCAATATTGAGTCCTTCCTCAAAAGGATCCAGTTTTGTGACCCATAAGGAAAGCAATAATATGAAACTGAAATAAAATCTAGAAGTCCTGTGTTCAAATACCACAGTTTGCATTTTCTGTTCTGTCCTAGGAGGTCTAGACCTAGAAGGTCTAGACAGAGGAAAATAGGTGATGGCTTCCAAAATACCACAGTAGTATTGCTTGTGTGTCATGGATGTTATGTTGGTGAAAAGTTTTGTTGTTATCAGTGCGTAGTGGAAAAACTTGGTATGAGAAAATGGATTAAGAAGTACACTTGAAACTCCATGGGTGAGGAGTGTTTTAAAACAAAACCTGAACAAACCTGACCCTAATTCTGCTATAGACAGAGATATAGTTGATGAAAACTCTTCCCGACATGAAAATAATTTTTATTTGATAGACTGGAAGCATCCTGAAGTTGCAATTTTTCTCTACACTCCTACCCCAATTAAGAGACCAACTTAGGACCTTAATCTTCACTTAATTTGTGATCTAACCAAAGACTTTGGGTTTCCAAACAGCCACAAACAGACAAAAAGCTTTCTTACAGCGTTTTTATGGCTAAGCTAAAATGAAAACTTCATGATAAAACACAATGGCTTTTCAATGTTTCCAGCAGGTACTTTCAGCATTATCATACCATCCAGACAGGGAGTTACTGAGAGGCTGCTTAAGTAAGGATGTTTCTTATCCAACCAGAACTACTGAACTGCTACAGATTTCGTTGGCGAACTGTTTTATGCTTCAGATCTATAACAAAAGTTTCAGTCAAAGCACCACCTAGTTTTCTCCCCCAGTAAGTTAGAGGTGATGGAAAGCCATTTTGAATTAGACAGTATTTGCTGTGTTCAGGTACATAAAGATTATATATATATATATATATATATATATATATATATGCACAACCTACCGTGGCTTCATGAATCTTCATTGGCCTCTTTAAAACAGACTGTATTTCAGAGTCCTGTTTCCAGAGCAGGCATCTATCTGTCCACATCAAGTCCACTAATTTTTTCCTTTGCCCTTCTCCTTTTCCTCAGGAAGGGAATATAACAGGCCAGAGGGAGGGACCTGGTCTACAGCAAATTTCTGCTGACCAAAACCTGTCCTGCCATGTGCCAGAGAAAGGTTTTTCCCATGATCAGGCTGGCAATAGAGTATTTTGCAAACATTAAATTAACTTTAAAAAGAAGCAGTAGAAAAAGAAAAAAAAAAAATGGGAAGAAAAAAAAGAGAGAGAATGGAAGTCAGCATTGCTGAACAGTGGTACTTCACCTTGCCTAAAGCTCTGTCAAACTACCTGACCCCTGACAAATCTAAAGTAAAATCTTTTAAATGATGTAAGGGATATAATTTTATTTTAAGCAAGCAGCACAAGCTCGTGACTTTGCTGTTTATTAGGGGACGAAGCTTCCAATATTGGCTTGCTGAGATGAGCACTTATAAAACCACACCAGTGTATGTGTTTGCATTCCTCTTCGGGTAAAAATTTGTCAGAGAAGGAAGACATTAAACCTGTCACCTCAGATAAAGATCAGATGTTTGATTTCAAACAGAAGAAAGCAAACACATGACTATAGGCTCCATTAACCCTTTGAGTACCCCATGGAAACTGCTCGATGGGATGGGCAGCTGGTGCTGCCTGCGTTGCTGACTTGCAGCCGCAGAGTTTCCTTGGGGAACATGTCAGCTATAGGCAATTTCTTTCTGTCTCCTCTGTCTCTCCAGCATTTGCAAAGAAGAGTGCATCTGCTGCCTGCAGAAAGGGGTGCAATTCAAAACAGAAACTAGCTTAGATATTTGTATGTGGTCCTAGTGCTACTTGCTGGATCTACTTTTTAAAAAAATATACTTTCAGGGCATCTGCAGCAGAAGCAGCGCTCAGACCCTCTCCACTGAAGTGAGAGACCTAGGATATTGTGGAGATCTCTCTGTTATTTCTCTGGCAACAAGAAGCTGCATTTTTTGTACCCTCTTTTCCCCTCAGACATATATCCAGGTTACAGCTGTTCAAAATGTCCACTAGAGTGGCATTACATTAGGAACCAAAACTCTCTGGCAAATCTATCTATTGTAATACCTGGAACTTTACTACAGCTAACTGGCTTAGAGAGAAGTGAATAAACTTTGCCGAAGAAAAAAGAAGAGAAGAAAAATCAGAAATCAACCTCCTGTTTCTAGACACCTTCATGTATAAAGTCAGGAGTTAAATCATACAAAAGAGAGACATAATAAGAAGCGTTAATAAATATTTTCATCTGGAAAATCTGATCTGTGCAAGACTGGGAATGTAACTATGAGGCAAACTTTTATGATCTCCAGTTCGAGGCAGATCATGTGGAACATTTGGAAGTATGTGAGATCATGCCACACAAGTATTTGCTATATTAATCAAACAGCACAATAGTTGCCTGGATACCCACATCATTTCATCAGCTGTGGTGGCCTGTTACCAGTTTTCAGAAAATGAAATGTGACCCCTGAGGACTGTAATTGGGTGAGTATAGTAATTTAGGAACGTTCAGGGGATCTGGAAAATCTGTCCAGCCAATTCACTTACAGCCAGCCATGGCAGAAGGGTATTTCAGCACCGAAGAATCACGCATGTTGCCTGTTATCAGTGCTGATACCCAGTTCTTTCCCTTTGCTTCCTTGCTGCTTGGTGCCAGTTACGATGAACTCCACACTCCTAATGAGACTAGAGATAATTTTGTTTAATGAAGGATTAAGGTAGTGCCTTAGAATACTTGAAAAAGAAGGTAGAAAAAAAATAAAAGCCAGTTCTGTGCTGGCAGAAACTGTGGTGCATTTGCAATATAAACTGCTATATCCTCTTACACAGAATGTTTGTTGTGATACAACTTGAAACATAAAGGGCAGTGATCTCATATTTTAGTGCAGGAGGCAAAAGCTCTTCTGGATTCATCCAAGCTTGTGGCATTTAGTTTAACCCAGTGTAACCTGATGCAGTTTTGAGGCAGGTAAACTGTGTGTATGTTTTAATTACAGCTGGGCTATGTAACCAGTCCAAAGTTCAGGTCAATAGAGTGATGAATTCTCTAGCCACACAGTCTTTAATACTGGCTGGGCTGGTTATTAATTTTATTTGTACTGTTAAAGACCTATATAATTTGTAGCATTGATCATTTGTTTTTTAAAAGCTCAGAAATGCTCACACACTTCAGTCAATTCATTTTCTTGGGGTAATAAACTTATTGTGTGCTCTTTCCATAATTTATACAGGGTGCTATTATTTACATATCTCTTATTTATTCTATTTCTAGTAGGCTATAAGGCTTCCTATTTCTGTGGCAGCAGATTGCATTAGATGCATGATATAGGAATACTAAAGGGCAGAAGAAGACCATATGCTCCATCATAGGCTGCATTTTAATCCTTGAAATACCAAATCATCAGCCTAATCCTTCCAGTTGACTCAGGAGTGGTCTGTTATAACCCTGGAACTGGGATGGAAGACAAAAGAAGGCACAGAGCCAGAACTTCTGCTAATGTAAATCAGTGTGCTTCCACTGACTTCAGCAGTAACATCTTTGACAGCAGCTGAGGTTATACCCCAGATTGTTTGGCTCAGTGTTGTCAAAAGGAAAGGTGGGCTTCTCAGAGCCTGTTTTCCAGGTCAAACACTGCATAGCATATTATTCAGAGGTAAACCAAACCGTCTGAAGTGTTCTGAACACTGCTAGATGCATATTGCTGTAACAGGTTATAAAAATTTAATATGCTTTTCGTCAGAAACCTCCTCCAAAGTCTTTTCTAAACTCATCCAAGCAGAATGCATCCTTCATATTGTATGAAGACAGCAAAAGTGGCAATATTCCATGTTTTGATTAGTACCCATCTGAGAAGCTTGAATCATACATACGTACATAGAATCATAGAATGGTTTGGGTTTGAAGGGACCTTAAAAATAATTTCATTCCAACCCTGCTTCCATGGGTGGGGACACCTTACACTAGACCAGGTTGCTCAGTTATTTGCTGTTTTGTAGGGTCAGTCATAAGCTTATAGTAAGGAAAACTTCGTATTCTGCCAAAAAACTCATGACAATAGGTAGGCTTCCTCAAGATGGTTTTGTTCTGCCACTGTTCAGATTGCTGGGAGGCTCTTCGATTGTTTTGTTGAATGCTGCCACTCAGCTAGAAAATGCTCTGGCAAGCATGGCTGTACGTTTTAATTGTGTTGCCAGAAATTTTGTCTTTCCATGATAATTCCAGCTGCAGTCGATATCCTATTGGCATTCCCTTGGCACATTACCCAGGAAATTTGCAGTTGGTTATTTTAAGGGTAGCCACTTTCTCTAAAGTTTCAACGAGTACTGTGGGTGATCATCTGTGCTTCTGCAATCCCATGCCCAAGAAGCTATCCTATCGCACATGGCAGCATTCCAAACTAGCTTAGGCTGATTCAGTGGGGAGGCTGTCTCTAGGAATATTTCAAAAGAGCTAGTATCAGGCTACAGAGACACCACAAGTGCAACTTTTCAAAGTGAAAAGTTGCTGCTTCTCCTTCAAGGCTCACCGATAGCATCCGAGTGGGAATTAAGCGGTACACTGATACTGAACATGATTAGCAGCGTGGCTGTGGGATGGGAATGGTTATATACTGGATAAATTTAAGATGACAAATTTGCATGTAAAACCAGAGATACTTGTCAAAAGAAAGAAATCAATGAAGAACTGTCCATCTGATGACAGCTTGCCTAGGCTATCCATGACAGCTAACACAATTCTAAATAGTCTGTCTCAACATATTTTAAAATGTTTTGGAAATGTATTAATAAAAATTACTTAAGATTTTTTTGTATGAATCATCTTGGTGGTGAGCCTTCTGAGAAACAGCTGGGGAACAGAAAACCTTTAACGGATTTTGTAAATATTCTCAGTTCCGAACTGTATGTTATTTTATTGATATACCCTCACTCCAGAAGGCAGATTTCACTGCAAGAAGGTTTTCTTACCCCTAAGAAAAAAAGAAAAACCTGAAACCAGAAGATGGGTGCATAATACATGACTCCTCTGAGGCAGACATTCCTACAGTTATTCAGAGGTTTCTGCAAAACAGTATTTCATATTCTCTGTACTGGAGAAGAAAAAAGACTAAATTTTAAACATCTCTCTACTCCTGTGCACCAATAGCATTCCAGCCTTGATGCACGACACTCCAAAAGTGAAGAAAACATTAATGGGCAACAACAAAATTCTAGAAGCTACTGAAACTTATGTTGATCAAATAAATACAGTGCTCAAAATAAAAAAGCTAATAGAGGGATGACAGTGGAGGAGTGGGGAGGGAAGAGAAGATATGTTACATTGCATTAGGAGCCAGGTGATTTTGTAATTTTGTTTTTCCTTTAGGTAAAATTTTAGTGAAGGGGTTGTGGTCTTGGAAAACTTTCTTTTCAGAGAAATGCTTTGAACCTCTGTATTCATTTTAGCCAATGAATTACTTATTAACAGTTTGCTGAATGTGTTGGATATTTGTGAGTCAATATTTGCACAGATTATTTAATCCCCCCCAAGTCATCTGGTATTATATTAGTAGCTTTATGCAAGTCTTCCATGGAACAATGTAAATTAGAAATGGTTTCCTAAAAATGTCTGTAGGCAAAAAAATCACCAGTTGGAATTTTTGCAAGAAAGAAACAGCCACAGATCACAACTCTTAAGAATTTTTGCAAGGACCTTTCGAGATACATTTTTCTGTATTTAGACACATACAGGTTGTCATCACAGTAGTTAAAAATAGCAGTTCTTACTGAGTTTATGTTGTGAAAACAGATTTCTAAGTAATAAAACTATATGACCCTAAGCAGATTAAGGTTTCTTCCCACTTAAACTGTACGATAGTATAACTTTTCAAATGCTAATTGGAAACTAGATTTTTGGATGCTCCACGTAAGCCCTTTAATAGATCTGATTTTTAAAAATCATTGTCCTTTAAGAATCATATCCATTGTAAAAGCTCCTATTTAGGTGTCAAAATATAAGGTCCTAGAAAAATACCATTCTGTTCTGTAAATATTACCATTCAATCTCTTGGTCATTCATTCATAGCAGCCTGTGCTTTCCACTTGTTTATATAAGTATATAGAGATGTGTATATGCACATGTATGCATGAGTGTGTACATATATGCTTATTTGTGTGTTGGGAGTATAGATAAAATGAATTTTGTGGACAATCAAATTTGATTACCAGAAAAAGGTGCTCAGCTGGTCACACTGAAATTTCTCAAAGTGGTAAGACTTTCCCACAAGGCCCTGTCAATACAGGAGAAACATTAAATATAGATACAACACATATAAAGGACCAGAAAATCTTGCTCAGTGATGCCATCCAGGTACTTGCTATTCTTGACCAATGTCTTAAGGGTTCTTTGCAAATATATTGATCTTCATCTTAAGACCAGCTGAATTTCTGATTAGTGTCTGTACAGAATCTCGTTTCTCTGGTGACTGGCGATCTGAAAATATCTGGCCTACGTTTATTTATGCCTAGATTTATATTAATTTGTTCTTGTCTCAGCAGCGTCTGAAAAACAGGTGTCTGTTTTCATAACACTTCAAAGGTTACAAAAGTGCAACTACAAAAAGCTTACAACTCATCTCCTCGGTCTTTTGCTCTATGCTTTCTAACCAATATTTACACACAGAAAGTTGCAGGGAAACTCTGAGCAGTACAATGCAACATTATCCTGTCACATGTGGGCATTGCAGAAATATCTAAATAAACAAAAAGGGTACCACTAATGGAGCAACCTGGTGATTTGCTCTCCTTGAGAGCAAATAACCCCTTTGCTGTTCCCCACAAACTCCCTTTGTATGGAGGTGATGCCAGCAGACATTAAGGTCTGGTTGACCATCTCATTTGTTCTGCAAGGCTATGTGAACATCCCTTAGAGAAGTAAGAGAAGTAATACCTCCCTCCCTGCTCCATCCCACCCAGCTGTCATTTCTGCCCCACATGGATCCTCTGATGGGTTCTTCAAAGCTCTTGCTTCATCTCCCTATCTTAGTCCCTTCATCTGTCCTAATGCTCTTAAGAGCACTCCCTTTCTGTGCCCTAGCAAATATCCTTACATTTTGCCTGCAGCTGGGGCAACACACTCACTCAGAAACCAGCCAGTCCTATCTCTATTCTCTGTTCTGGCCAGGAGTAAAGTTGACCATTTTATATCACTCTCTTCCTTCAAAGAAGTCTGTTGAATGCAAAGACAGGCTTACTTCCCCATCATTCAAATTCATCCAGACCAAGCCAAAATGCTCTCTGGCTCTCTCACTGCATTTTCTTCAAGCGTCTGCTTTCTCCAGAGCCTGGATTACCAGCAGACTGTGCAGTATAAACAACATATAATTAATAAAACAAGTAATTAAAAATTATATTGTAGTCAAGCTTTTGGAAGTCAGAATCTCAGACTACTGACATATCAGAGTTTAAAGAAGTATAAGCTGAGGAGGGAAGTGGTAAACAAGGAATACTTTGGATGTTTAAGCTCTTGGCACTGGAGAGCTCTTAGTGTGATGTTTTGGCCAGACCAGCATCATTCAGAGGGTGATCTTCTGCCTCAGTTCCTGCTGAAGTTGTTTGGCCATAGCTAAGGGGGATTGTTTCCTCTCTTTTCCAGATGTGGACAAATTACCAGAGAAGTGAATATACCACAGACCATAAAGTATTCCCCTCCCTTCTTTAGTGTCACCTCTGATATGATCAGGCTAACTAATTCACTCTGAACATCCATTATTACACTGATGAGGTCTGACTGGCTGCCCTTGCTGATTGACAAGGAAAAATGAGCCTTCTGAATGGGGTTCTAATCTACATTCCAGACAAAGAAGGAGGGAAAAAAATGCTAGAGGAAAAAATTAATTTTGTCTCTTTAAATTTTGGAAATTATGACAATTATGCCTCCAGGTTTTTAATTTTCAATTTACAGATGTGGTGAAGTACACTGAGTCACTTGACCTCTCTAAGCAGCAGTCTTGTCCTGGCATCCTCATAGGTATCTGTGTCCATCTGGCAGAGATATTGTAATTCAAATCTCAAACTCCAACTGACTGCTGAGCTGTGAGCTGTGCTTCTTTTGTGCATCCTGTCATTTCCCCCTCCCTAACTTCAAAAGATTTAGAAAAATGCAAAGAGAACAATATCATATGGTGAATTCTGTTTATGTGGCATGGCTTAGTCATCCTTATTTACATCACCCTGCCACCTAAACAGACCTATTCACAATGCATAGCTGTCACTCAGCCTGAACCTTAGATTATTGTTAATGCTTGCAAAGGGATGGTTATGCAACACTACACAACTGTACATCAAATACAGAGCCCAAGGACAACAAGGCTTGGTCCAAACTGACCTAAAGAATCTGAGATTTCTGCTCTGCATTCTGATTTATTTGATTACACAAGATACAAAACACGACTAACATATTTTAAAATACTTTTTTTTTTTTTAAATGTCCAACTTTTTTTCATCCAAGCTGTCTTTCTTCCCTCATGTTGTCAAATACACCAGGTACCCAACCTCTATGAAAAGCAATCTGGTCAGGTTTGCTTGAAGATAGAAGAATTTACTTTAATTTCTGTATGAAGTGACCATAGCAATTTTACATACAGGAAACTTAGGAGCAGTGGAGTGAAGGACAGGAGATTTAATTTGCAAAGAAGCACCAATATGAGAGCAGCTTACACCATGGGTAGGAAACATAAATTTAAAGTTTAAAATCAAATTGATTATCGTTAACCTGAAGCCCTGGTCTGATTTCCTATCCTGATGCCTCCTGATGCCTCAGTCCCTCCTCCTCACCCTCCAAAACAAGCTTAGCCATCAGCATCAAGGGGATGCAATGGATGGCCTGGAGGAAGCTGAGGCAGTTCATGGACTGAAAAACCCAAAGCTGACACAGATGCAGTGAGGCATGCCAGAAAGAGGCACATTTCCAAAGTTAAACTAACCCTTCGTAGTGCCCAGATCTGTCCCTGGAGGCTGCTAGAGGCAAGGAGCAGCCAGCAGACAGCTCTACCAAACGGGTCAGGACCTGGCTGGTACACCTCCAACCTAAAACTGTGTGAGAAAAGCCATACAGTATGTATGGATAGCCATGGGAGAGGATTAGGGACATGGGTTTTCCTTCTTCCTTTGCAAATGCTGAAGAAAACCATCCAAAGCACTGGCTCATCCAGTCCTGTAATACTCATCACAATGGACTCAGCTGGTCTGTTGAACCCACAATTCAAAGGGGAAACTTTTTCCTTCACACCCATCGTCAGTAACAATAAAGGACAAGGGGTGACATCAGGCACAACTCTGCAGCCTGACTAAGGGCTCTGCCCAGATATCATCCTGGACTTTAATTCTAAACTCTAGGTGATGATGCTTATGAAGAAAGAATTTATGGAGGGTTTCCCATCAAGTGTGCATCAGCCAACATTCTTTATTTCAGTTTTGATTAAAACTTTGTAAGTGGTGCAGCTAAGGCAAAAAACTCTTTAAAAAACCCCTCTTAACCAGTCCTAGTTTAGCTTAGCAGCCATTTCTACTTCAAACAGGTCTAGAAGCACTTTCCACTCAGAGAGGCCACTGTTACTTTTCCAAATGAAGATGCTAATGCACAGAAGTTAAAAGCCCCACAGCTGTGTGTTCTGAACACACAGAAGAATT
Organism: Corvus cornix cornix; assembly: GCF_000738735.6. NCBI lineage: Eukaryota > Metazoa > Chordata > Aves > Passeriformes > Corvidae > Corvus > Corvus cornix. The sequence goes on along the minus strand of NC_046333.1, from coordinate 94,486,326 downwards.
ACACTGGTGAGCTAAAGGGGAGATAATAATAAAAATGCTCACAAACAAGACTTACTAAAAAAAGAAAGGGTATGCATCTATAATTCATCTTACATTCTTGCCCAAATTGGATTGGCATAGGGATTAAGGGATACATAAAGGCTCAAATCCTCAGCTGTTGTCAGTTCACCTTAAAAATGTAGAGTTGGCCCCATGCAAACCCACCAACCAACAGCATAACAGATTTCCAGAAACACAAGCCCAGGGTAGAAACATAAGTGGAGAAGGAAGAAGTGCCTGGGTGGAAGAAGAGGGAAGAAGAGAGCAGAACTGCAGAGCAGAGTAGGCAGCGGGAAATTCTCAGTAGCTTTGCCACCACCATTGCAAAGAGCTTTCTAGGCAGTTATTTACCAGTCACCCAGAACTGCATTGTTGTTAATGAGTTATTTCTTATACCTCAATAAATTGAGACAACCAGGTAATTACTTAATTAGGTGTTCCCCCTTTACTCCTTTCATCAAAGAGATTTTAATGTGAAAGCCATATTCTATGTCTCTGAGCAGTAATATACACTTGAGCTTTCAGCCCATGTATCATAGAATATAAGAAAAAAGCACCAAAATAATAGAGAGCTGTAATTCTACTGATGGTTTTTGGTGATAAGAAAAGCTGCAGTGGCGTGGCTTGAAAGGGTTTGTCACCATAACTCCAGGATCAAATTTCCTTGTATTACAGAAAGATGGCAGAAAGAGTCTGCAAAGGACACTCAAGGAGACATGTAATAAATGCCATGAAAAGAGCAATTCTTTCTGATAGAAAAGCTTTAACACAGTCACAAAGTACCTAATCATGGAAGTGCTGAGTGAGTTCACCCTGCCTTGAACTTCAGCAGCATGCAAGGTGCTCAGCACCCCTTTGCAGAGGCTCAGCACTTCAGAAAATCGGGTCCCAAACCAGGAGGAAAAATCATTTTCGGAAATACATGTGGCAAGATATAAATTCCTACCTAATAAGATAAATCAGGTTTTATTTAAGCATTGGCATACAGAAGAAAGAGATCCCAGACAGGGCGATATATTTAAAACAATCCATTTGTTTCCTCCCCCAGAGTGGAATCCAATGTAAGAGCCATTTTGAGAGTTTGAGAGGTATTTGACTGCTTTAGCTTGTACCAGTCTTCTGCACAGGGGTGAATCACAACCTCCACGAAATACTTCATACATGTGAAGGGCCACAGCTCAGGCAACTCAAAATAGCATCGGAGCATGTAATAAGAGATTTTGTGCACTAAAGGCTATTTCTTGGCCATGATTTCAGATTCTACCTAATTATTTCATGGTAAGATTTTTCTGCAACAAAATCAACAGTCATTTTGTTGGTTTTGTGGGTTTTTCATTTTAGGAAGATCAAAACCAGCCTAAGACAAAGATCAAATCTGAAAGGGTGGCCTACAAATGGAAAGGAGGAAATGGTCCTAAGGATGTCAAATTCCTTTTGGGCATCCCCACAGACAGCATGCAAAATATATGCAAATTCCTTTACAGTGAAGCAGGATGTTCCAGAGAAGTCTAGCCGGAGCAAAGCTTATCTCTTTCCCTATTCAGTGTAGACTGTTGGAAAAAGCCATCATTGTGCTACCTTCAGATTTGAAATTTGCTTTTCTATCTGGTCTTTAAACAGCTGGGTCAAGCACATCTGTGTATGACTTGGCTGCTTTATCATGAAATTTAAGGCTGGATCCAGGAGTACGAGGTCAAAATAGCAAACATGGAGGTAAAAGCATATTTGGTTCTTCCCCTCAAACTGCCATGGTATACAAGATGTCTATGAACATTTCATGTGATATTTGTGATGCTGTACTGCTTCAAGAGACCCTAATTGCAAGTCATCCTAATAAACAAATTCAACCAGATGATTTGAAAAGGAAAAATCCCCACTCACTCTTTTGCTGTGCAGTTCTACTTGCATAGTTAAAGTCAGTATGTGTAAATTGTTTCTGAAGAGCAGTCTTAGAAGCAGCCATAAACATTGAGATACTCCCAGTCTCTGAGCCCCTTCTGAGTCTCCCCTCAGGCAGCCATCACAATTAGGGCAAGCTGATATTTATTACAGTTTTCTGAGTATGCACCTAATGACCTGACAGGGTTTTCACATAAACCTGGAAATGGTCTAGACTCACTCAAAACGCAGCCCAATGAATTTATGCCTAAACTGGGGAATAACTGACAAGTTATCAGTCGTGTTGTAACACCACATCAGGAAGAGCTAGGCACAAAATATTCCCGAAAATATAAACCGGAAGTAAGCCTGAAGAATGGCCCAAACAGTCAGAGGGGTCCAGGATCTAAGGTTACACAGCACTGTGTACAAGCCCAACAACAGAAAAGCTGCATAAATTAATCTTGGTTGGACAGAACCAATAAATACAGAATCATGCTGAACCCTGTAGGAACCTACATCATTCTTTCTGCTGGCCTCTGCTCTGGGCAGGCTTCGGGAACTGTCTGAAGTTGTGATCACAGGACTAGTCCAAGAACCTCTGGTTTCATGGACATTCAAACCACATGAGTGTTTCTGGTCTTTATTATGAGAATCAGCATATTCTCTTTTTTTTATTAGTCTTTCTGAAAGCTCCTTTGTTTCATTTTTCCCCCCGCCATATACTGAGTATTTCTCTGACTCAGAGCACCTCTGCATCATAGCCTTGTTACTCATCAGTAGAGGCCTGTACCTCAAACTAAGTAAAATAAGCTGTGTGTCCCCCTCTATCTTGAAATGCTGATGTGACTTACAGATGCTGGAAATCCATCTTCAGGAGTCACACCGCATTTTCTGGTAATGAGCTGTAGGGTCTATGCACTGGGCTGCCTCTCACTGCTTGCTAAGGTGCTAACATTAAAGAATGCAGTTTGCCCTATAAAAATCACACAGCTGTAAATAGAAGACCTTTCCTATTGAGTTATCTTCATAAAAGAAGTTGCTGTAGCAAGCTTTTCCAAGAATTTGCAGTCCCACAGGCTGTAGTTAAAGTGGGATAATGATTTACAGTGTAGTGAAGTAACCTCCTAAAGTTGAACTTTTGGGATTGCACAAGGGACTGTTCATCCACATTCCAGGTTTGATTGCTCAGAGTTTATCTTAATTATAAGGGGTTCAATTAGAGTGACGTGAGAAGGACTGAGAGAGCGAGAGTGAGCAATTCTAGAGCTCTACGCGGAATGACTGACAGTGACATAATGCCATCATCTAACTAACATGTTGCAGCACAGAGTTTAAGCAAGCCCCATTCTTCAGGCAGATATGAAAGGTTTGCTTGGTTCTACTGTCTCTTTCAGGTAGCACAATGGGTAAAGGGGCAGAGGGACACTCTGCAGACACACACCTTTATTGTTGCTTGAGTAACTACAGCTATTTAAGCAACGAGCCTCCACCAAGTAGAGTGACATTACACAATAAAAGCCTGTGGTGCACTGAGAGAGGATTAGAAAAATAAAAACTCCCTTAACTATCCATCTCAAACAAGGATAAAACACATCATGCCATGTTTTCTCAAATGGGTTCAAAAAAAGCTCTAATCCCCCAAAAATGGTCTAATGATGACATGGTCCCATCCGGCCTCTCCATTCATTTACTGTCTCAATAGCTGTTTATTTTCAGATGTAAAAATATATGATTCACCCGACATTACAGACACAAAGCCCAGTTACCAAAGAGCCTACTAGCACCCTGGACATGGAACAGTGAAGTCACAGAGCAGTGGGTAGGGAACAGGAGGAAAAGGCACAGATGCAACAGTGAGATCATTCAGTTACTCACCACGGACACACATTCATGACAACAGAGGATGTTTTACAAAACATAACTGAGTGAAGCAGAAAAGCTGTTCCACGTGCTGTGATGATCTTTAAACACATTTTAAACCTTTCCTTAGTGATTTGAGCACACACCATTTATACCTCACCAACAGCATCACCTGAGCAGTGTGCACCAGCTGGCCTTCACCAGTGCCCCCAAAGTGTGTGGGACCGACTGGGAGCAGCTGGTGCCATCCTCATTATTTCCATGGCAGCTGAGGATTCTCCTGCGCTCCAAGAATCCTCAGCTGCTGCTTTTATCCTCCATACCTTTTTTTTTTTTTTGCAAGAGGGTATATATTTCCTTTGAAGAAGCAATGGGGGCTCATAAATTAGACTGACTTCTCTCTGCGACTGTTTCTCCTCCATTTTTATGCATTCATTTATTCTTGTCATATCTTTCAGTAGCAACTCATAAGAGCAGCGCTGCTGACTAGAGATGCAATTGTTCATCTACGTAAGAGGAAACCTTCCCTTCTTGCTGCTGTTCTGAAGAGAATATCACAGTGGATTCTCCATGGCCATAAATGCAGGCCAGAGCCACATTCCCAGACAGGGAATCTTGATGGGACTTTATCCTTTTGTCTTAAAACAAATATGTGCAGAAGAACATGACTACAGTGAAGAGGGGAATATAGCTTGGGACAGAGATTATCTCTTCTTCTCATACTAGCAAATAAAGCATTCAAAGCACCAAAACATGAAAAACTGTCCATAACTTTGTGGGGGAGGCTATACAATTGATTCAAGTCCCTCCAGCTAACAAAACTCAGAGGCTCACAGAGAAATTTTCTAATAAGCATCTGAAATTAAAGCTCCACTGCTGACAGCAAAATTACAATTTACAGTTTAAAGACGCATTCAATTACAGTTACCCAGAGACAAAGAAGACAAGAAAAATAAAATAAATCTGGAAAGAAAAGGAAGGACTTCAAATTTGCATCAAATCTTAATCCAATAATCTTCCTTTAATTACCCATAGCAGACTTTCTCCTAAAGTGATCAGTTTTGCCTCAGATCTCCAAATCTTTTGGCCCAAAGCCAAATGTATAAGTGCTTTATCACTTGAGACTCAGAGAGCATACGTGTCCACAGGCCCAGTGAGAACATTTATAGCTGGTATGCTTGGCTGCCATTGTGGATTTGGTTTAATCCACTGAGAGTCTTTTTACATCTCTGACTCTGTTTCATGCTTTGAACCAGTGGTAAGATTTTACTGGATTACTCCATCTCTCAGGACAGAAAGAGTATTGTTCTTTAGCCAACTTCTGAAAGTTTGCATTTTAGCCTGTCTGCATTTTTCTTCTGTTTGTGTACTCTTTGTCTGATACTGGAAAATTTGCCAGTGCAATAAAGGTAAAGGAGCAACATGCATGCCTACTTTGGGCTTTCTTACTTAAGTTTCTTAAGTTTTTTATGTCCTAGCTCTCTAATATATTTGTAACAGTTAAAAATGTAGCAGAAGAAAAGCGCTCTTAGAGGTAGTCCCTTCTTATTCTTCTGTTGTGTGGTATTAAATCAACCTGATCATATGAGAGAGCTATGCAGACTTTCCCTTTAGGGGGAGAACTTGAAAGCAGTAGCACTTCTTGGTGCCAGGAATCCTTTCAAGACAAGCTCAAGCAGCAGTCTCTTGTAAAAGCATCACTCACAAAGGTGCCAGAAACCTACTTTTATTGGATCAAGTCACACACATCTGAATGACAATTCCAACAATTTTAGTCCTGTCCTGTCTCTCTGTGTTGACACCAGCAGTTAACATTATAGGCTGCTTTCTCCTCTGATGATGGTAAATCAAAGAATTAAAAAAACTGCTGTCATCAAAAATGCAACCAGTAAACAAAACACAAAGTTAAGAATGCTCCCAGCTGTAGGATGGACTGGAGCAGAGAGACATCATTTAATAACCACTGTATTAGCATGATCAAACCCAGTTCTAACATAGACCCATTCCTATTAGAACCACCACTGGCAACAGGCAATTAATTGTGGTTGGGTAAAAAATTGGTTAGACTGGTTAGATTGGAAGAAAATCATTTGTGCTCTCTACTCTGCTACCAGTGTCTACTGCATTGCTTTTGTTCAAGAGTTTGCTTTGCAAAAAGGGGAGGGATAACACCTATTTAACACAGCTCAATGGGACAAGTCTGATTTGCACGTGTATATCTTTTTTTCTTAATATATGCTTTTCCTTTCATATAATCAATAAAGCCGTTAGTACAGACAGAAATCAGAATCAGTATTTGTGAAATACGAAGATCCCAAGTTCAGAAGATGTTATACAGAAAAATTACAGACTGTATTTACACTATGTGGATATTGTTGACAACAATCAATCATTTAATCATTCACTTTTCAAAATATTTATAAACTAACTGCACAGTTCTTAACGTTTTCAATCTACAAATCACAGAACAAGCACTAACAAAGCTACTTTGTTTCAAAAGGATCGCATCAGGTTAGCTCAGAGCAAAAATTGTCCTTTCCTAACTAGGTTCCCTCTAGAAAAGGAGATCTTCATCCTTACTTCAGCAAATATGTTGATCAAAAAAGGAGTCACTGATTGCAAACTGGCTCTTACTGCTAAATTTCCTCTCACTAACAAAGGACTTCCTAGCAGTGATCTGTGATGAAGCAGCATACACTCTATTTAAGTAAAAGCAACCCCAAGTCTTTTGATTGAACTGGCTTTTGCCTGCTGTTTTTTCTCTCCTTTGACCATCATTGTGCATCCAATATTTTCCACATCCAAAACTGAAGCACATCAACTACTGCACCCCCTGCCTATGTTGTTTCATAAAGTTTTCCAGGTATCTCCCTTCTTTTCACTTCCCTTTTCCAGTGCATCTGTGCACTACCAAATGCATTTGGCATTCAACTCCAGATATTATTGCATTTTCAAGGTTATTATTATATTTTGGGTAAGGCATATGTTCATACCCAGTGTACTGAACGTCATACCAGTACTTAAGAAGCAGCATGAGTTGGTCAGACCATGGATGAGATGCAGGAAACAGTCTGAAGAGATTAATCATCACAGAAGATATTTGAGGTGCAATTCTAGTACAAATCAGTGGTAACAACTTTCTTATTCACCAGATGCACACCAAAATAAGATCAACAGAGATGAAATCAGAATTGGATTGTGGTAATAAGCAAGCAAGTTATAGCAGAGTCTCTTAAACCTAGTGTTATTTGTCTACCAGGGTAGAGCAGATGTACTTTCTCAGTATCCTGACTTGAGGGATGTTTCTAAGAAAGGACAGGGTTATATTGTGAACACCGTAAAAAGAACTATAGTGTAAAGCACTGTAGCATGCAGAGGGTAGTACTAGAACATACTGTTATGGTTGGCTGTACCTGTAAAATTCATGAAATTATTGGCTTCTTTCAGCTGCAGTACAGTACTCTTACAGTAATTTGTCACTCTGTTTTCAGCGGGGATAATGGACCATGCCTTTTTCTAGGAGCACATTATTTGGCCACTGGCAGCTCTTTATATTTGCCATGAGATCCCCAGTAGCTACATGTTCACCCTCACTGTTCCTCTGTGGGACACTGCAAGCAATAATAGATCTGTGGGGTTAACATTTCTTTACCAGAAGCTAATGGCATCTGTGATAATTGGTGTTAATTGGCCTGGCTACATCCAATGTGTCTGTACTGTTCCTTTCAGCATGCTATTCCTCCACTTCTGCCTGCACAAAACAGCATGACAGCACCACAGCCAAAATCATCTAGAAAAATACCACAGTCATTGCTCCTCCCTATCTCACCTGACACTGCTTAATATTGCCATTTTTATATGGCCAGTATCTAGAAGCCCAGTAATAACCTTTTCTACGGCTGGAGATAAATGCCATGTAAAAATGAATGAAAAGGAAGATTGGGGAAAAAGCCCCTTCTGACCTGAGGGCTGATATTTTTCAGCTTTAAAGTCCTCTTCTACCTACACCATAACATCAGTGATGAAACTACTCTTTTCCATCTTATTTGGAAACCCTAACATGTTACTGGCATTATTTTCTGTGAAAAGGGGTTAAAGTAATTAGAATTAGGAAGGAAATTGTTTTCCTGTCTAGTGACATGTTGTGAGATTTTCAAATTTTTCTCTGTTCTGCAGTGCAGCAAATCCAAAACATTTCTCACTACTTGGGAGAAAAGGTAGGGTGATTTTTGCTCCAAAATTATTCAGAAGCTTAGCATGCTTCTAACATACAGTAACACAGACAGCAGGGACCTAACCTCTTCCTCTCATACACAGCCCCCGTTAAAGATGTATTTTCCACATGACAAAGTCTTTCACTCTCTTTTCCATCTGGGTTTTCACCACATGTGTGGTCATCCTGATGTTAAAAATGAGACAACTCTCCTCCCCCCAACCACCAAAAGGCGTTTTTCATAAAGTGTTTTAGATTTGTTAACCATCATTTTTATAACAATTCTTCTGCGAAGCATGATGCAATGCAGTGCTCCAGAGCCAGAAAGCACAGGGTTGCTCTGGAAAAGGTATCTGATTTCAAGGTCAAGTTCTTCTCTCCCAAGGTAAGTATCATTTACACACTCTCCAGAACCAGCGGAGCTAAGCACATGTTTCACAAGGACAGGGGCAAGGTTTTTTTTAAAGCAATAATGAGGCACGTGCCAAAATGGAAATAACACCTTTCTTTTAACTGCTTGATGTCTAACACAAAAAAAACTCAAATCAAAATGAAGCCAAACAAGGGTCATCATGTTTAAGCTTAGAAGGCGGAAGAACTTTCCCCATTTAAGTTTTCCAAACACTGAAGTATGCCACTGCTTTTAGATACACAGTGTCTTTCAACCTGCCCAGAGTTACTCAGATGTTTGAAGAGGAATATGCCAAGAGATAAAAGCGCCAAAGCACTTTCCTGAAGTAGGATTTTACCAGTTCAGGAAAGGGAGAAGGTTCATACCCATCAAGTAGTGAAGTTGGCAGGCTTGGTGCCATATATGGCCACAGAAGAGACACAGGCTCCCGTAGAGCTCCCAAATTCCTCTTCTGTACTGGAGGCATCTCTCTTTCCATGACTTACCCTGGGAGTTGTGGGAAAGTGGTGCCTAGTCTTGACACCTGGATTCCTCATCTAGGTTGTGTTGCACATAATCATCTTTGTCTTGTTTTACAAATACCATTTATCTGTTACTCCTTTTAATTCCAGTAAAACAGAATACACTCATGTTTTGTACCTAGTTAGGTAACTCTGCTCACATTTCTGAGAATAGTACTTGTTAACTGTTGCAGCAAAACATTAAAGAACAGAAAAAATGAATGAAAATTTTGTCTGTCTGCAAACTTTAGGATATCCAGCTTTATGTACAGAAGTTTGCATGTTCTAAAAATCATCTTTTAAGCTTAACAAAAGACAAAGTCTTCACCTGCTGAACTTGACAAATACCTTCCCATTGCCAGCAACACGCTTTTGCTATAAAAATGGCTGCTCAACACAGCCTAATCACCAGATGCACTCTCCCATCCCTTACATTGACAAGAACACATGGAAAAGAACTCCCCTTAAGGTAGTAAAATGCCAAGAAAAGCAGAAGTAACTATTTAAGATACCATGTTCACAGATATTTCTTGTATTTAGATCTTCTCATTTATCTATATTCAAGTTAAAATTTTCAAAACTTTCACTTCAAGCCCTAGATACTGGCAAAGAGGTCATTGTCTGGAGGTAAACCCATGCATTTATCTATGTCTGAGCTCCAATATTAGAGTTCAGCAAAATCCTGAGGGAATAAAGTGGTAAAATTTCTGTAAAACTTTCTGGACCAGCTTTGGAGTCACAAAGCCTGAAGGAGAGTTGTAAAGGAGCAAAGGGATAGGCTGCTTTGTGTGAAGCGTGTAAGGGTGCCTTGATAAGATACAGCCATGATGCTGCCAAACACCATTCTTTGTAGGCTGTACACTGTGAATGAGCAGTATATTTCCTCCCTTTTTCTCATTATAAATTCTATACACAAGCAAAGTTGCTCTATTTAGGCATGTTAAACTGTGTTTGCAATAAAAAAAACTGAGGCAAAGGGCACCAAATCACATAATCATATTTGCCCTGCAATGTCTGTAGTGAAGCGATACACCAAATAACCAGGAATGAGTCTTTCGGGTACCAGCTGCTGAGTAGCCATAGCAGGGAACTATGCCTAGGCATATTTTCCTGCAATTGGGCTGCACCAATAAACTGCACAAATGGCAGCAAGCTGCCAGTCAGCACTTCATTTTGTTCCACTTGCTCTCTGAATTTCTTGGTGTTCTGCTAACAGAACTATGCCATAAAATCTTGCATGTCTTATAAGTGGTCAGAGGAAAACCTTTATGCTTTGGCTTTATTTAAAATCCTTGAGTCATCCTGTGACTACATAAGAACATGGCCAAGTTGTCCTTTTAATTATTAAGTGAAAGGACAATAATGTATTTTTCAGGGTTCATAGCATTTCCACAGCAGTATTCTGCAACACTTCAGTTTCTCTACAGGCAACTTACCTTAGCATGGATATATACAAAATTTGCCTCATTCTTAAAGATGTTTCCTGTGACCTTCTCCTGCATGTGGCATGTCTCGTACCCTCCCCCCACCTAAGAGCACTACTGGTGGCCCTGCTATAAGCTGTGCAGATGTTTCTACCCCATTATTGCAGCTTTATAGTTGCAAGAGCCTTCCTCGAACAGATGTTCTTTCTGTGTGCATATACCATACTTCCCACTGCAAACACTTTTACAACATAAACAGCAGATTGTCTTGCTTCTGTCGTTCAGATCAAGAGAGAGTAAATGCCTCATTCTAATGATGTGAGTTTTCTTCCCAGAGTGCTTAATGTCTTCCATTCTCACTGGCCCTGCTCACTTCAGGTGTTTCATTTATGTTTCTTGGGCTCTTCATCACTATCTTTACTCTAAAGGGTCTCCCTAAAAATATCCTCTTCCTGAATCTCTTTTACTGCTTTCATTCTCCTTTAATCCATTTTGCAGTGTACCCTTCCTTTTGTAGAAGCTACTCTGCCTTCTTCAGCTGTGCTCAATGAGGAGCTAATTTTAAAGGAGAGTACATTTTCTGGAGTAAGAATTAATACAAATCGGTGAATATAATTCCCACAAGTTGTAGAATAGGAGACAATAATTCAACAATGAAAGAAAGTTTGTATTGGCTAGGTATTGCAAAACCAAGATTTGAACACACCAATCCCTCTGATGTTTAATTGAAAGCCCGACTTGTAAGCAGAGTAATTTGTACAGAGTCCTGTAAAATTATGAAAACTAAATTATGAAAATTAAGATCTTTGGCCTCTTTCACAGTGATTACGATTGCTTTCAGAGGACATCTTTGTTCATGACTATTTCTGATTCCTGTGTTTTTAGCTTCTCCTGTTTTCGTAAGACATTTGTCAGTAATATAGCAGCAGTAATAATATAAATTTCATAACAATTACAAAAAGTAACATTTGTCACAGACTAGTAATACATCATGAAGAAGCAAAGGTGGGGAGATTCCTTCTGCCACAGCTAGTTTGCTTTGGATACTTGAACTGGATGGTTTAGAGATACCTGAAGCATCCTAATGACAACTTGTACAGCAGAGATGTGACAGGAGGCTGAGAGCATCTTCTTTGCATCTCTTCCAGCCTCAAAGTCACGGAAGATATCACTCTTGTGCTCTGCAACCTCCTGAAACACAAACTCTGTCACAGTCCTGATACCTGTGATAAAAATCCTACCCTGTGTTTCCTTATCATAATTTGCCTTTTAAAAAATCTTCTAAAATCACCTTACATCTAGCTTTTCAATCGACCATATTGTTCCATTTTTGCTCACACTGTTTTCCTCTGCATTCTCTCTGCTATAGTTCTCTTCCACATAAACACCATTCCACTGAAAAATACTCTGTCACCTCCTTGTATTAGTTTCAGTTCTCACATTACAACTTCCCTCTTACTCCTTACACAGATGGACTAAAAGCTATTTGGGCTGCTCACTTCCAGCTTCATGGATACAATGTTAGATGGCTGGCACCTACTATGCAGGCAGACTTTGAGGGTTTTGCAGCTAAAAGCTGTACTTAGAAATGGTGGTCATACAGCTTAAAAAGTAGATTAGGTTCTACTGACAGTAAAATCAGACTATGGTCATTTTGAATACAAGAATTAAATTAGTAGAGGCTGGAGACACAGCTCAGGGTTTCATAAAAAGCTCAGTGATACCCTCTTTTGCCTTTCTTAAAGCACTGTAAAATTAATAATAAATTTCTATTTGTTTGAAAATCAGTGATTTCTCTATCTGGTAGTCTATGAAACTTCCTACATCTGCTTACAATTACTTTGGAGATGACAATCTTGACACAAATAAATTTTTCTCCTTTTCAGTCTTTTTACTTATTCACAAATGAAATCTAGCCATTCTTTAAAAGTAAAAATATACCAGTGAATTAATAATAAAGTCTAGCTGTAAAATTTTCTCTCTCAGAAATGTTTATAAACCAATTCTATTAAGTCTTATTAACACCTTACAAAAACAATCTGCATTACACCCATCTACTTTGAGATTATGACCCTGAGCTAAGCATTAGCACTAGTTAAAAATTCTTTTGAAAAATAGCTGTTGGGAATAGTGTGTGTGAAAACTGAGGAAACACAGATTTCTACTGTCATCCTCTCTGCACCATGCCCATCCACCTCACTGGCATCCACCATGGGCCTGTTCAGTTGCCTTCCAAAATGCCCTGTGCTGCCTGCTGCACTGAGGAGCAACACGCCAGTGTAGCTCTGAAATTACTGCTCAGTTTGGTCATGGCTTGAGATGGTTCTACTTATCAATATTACCAGCATTAACTGTGGATTCCCCACTGGGTAAGGCAGTTCTACTGAGCTAGAAGTGAAAATTAGTATTGTGCAAACAAGAAATACTTGCTACATCCAGGTAAATGGAAAGATATTCCATAAGATCATCATCATGTTACTGTTGGAATTTAGCTATTATTTTTGAATACTCAGTTAGACCTTACTGCTTGTTATCATGTAAGAGAAAAGGCGTAATTGTATTTAACCTTTTTCTCCCCATGAAGAAAAATAAACAAGTAAATAATCAGATGCCATGAGCCAAATAGTTTACAGTACTTGTATTTAAAGAGTAGCTATATTTTCCTTGAAAATAAAGGAAGACTCAACTTACTCAAAGATAACCTGGAGTTGCTAAGAAGTCAGTGATGTCACCAACATTACCAATGTTTCTATCACTTCTTCAGGAAATAATGCTCTAATGGAAATATGAGAGGGAAAGTGCACTCACATATTTTCTCACAAATCTCACATTTTCTTAGTCAGTGTTTCTTCTCAGCCATCCTCATCTACAATCTCAGTTCTGTCAAATCAGAAGAGAATGAGCCTCATCTTTTCTGTATAGTGCTTCCTCTCCTGCCCCAGATTTTCCAGCTCCAATTTCAATATGAGATGGGTGTTCTCATATTTTTCAGGAGGACAGTAGATCAAGCTACATTTTCTGTCTGCTACACCCACAGAAAACTGGAGAAAATAATTTATGAATGAAACTTTATTTACCCAATTAAGTAAAAAATGAAACAAAACCCCCCAAAAACTAAGAGTGGGACCTACTAAATATCAAGAGCTTCAGTTTGCTGAAATACTGTAATGGATTGATGAACTGGAAATATTTCTTCAGTATGGGCTGCACGTAGGGCACCAGCATTAAGAAATTAAAGTCCTGAATTGACACCATGAGCCATTTGAAATCACATATACTACCTGAAGACTATAAATATGTTGAAATATCAGTGCATAAAGTGCATTGTATTTACAGTGCCAGTGTGCTTAATTTGCTTACTAATTTAGGAGAATTTAGACTTCAGCAATAGAATTGGCATGGAACTACCCAGTTTAGGAAACTGTTTTATCTGAATAAAGTGGGGAGTTTGAGTCTTTTCTTTTCCTTTTTTTTTTTTTCTTTTAAGTGAGGAGGAATGGGAGCAGCTGCCTAAAGCAGAAATTCTACAAAACTCATTAGCCATAGTAAAATTAAATTAGTGTTCTCCAGATAATCCCAAGTTATTATCCATGAATCTTTGTACAACAGTGCCCTGCATCTCTTTTCCTCTCACACATATCTGCCTTTGGATTGCTGTTTGGTGCCTTTTAGAAAGTCCATGGTTTAGCCATTGGATGAGTACGATCCCTGCAATAAAAAATTGGGGTGATTTTTATTCCACATCTCATCACAGCTGCATGAAATGCTTCTTCTGTAGCCCTCTGCTAAAACAGGAGACCAAATTCTCCAATATCTCCTATTCCATTTAGTTGTTTAGATCTGCATGAAAAGTCTCTAGTCCCTGCCTACAGTCAGGGAATTCAGAGCACAGCTAAAGAAAGCCCTAAGGCACCTTTTTGAGCAATGCAGTTATATTGGATGTTAATTATAGGGGTCCAAATGTCCCACAGAGCGGAAATCAAAACTACAGCTCAACAGAGCACTGGCACATCTTGTTCCTGCTCCCTTTTCCCAGCATCAGAAACTGGGTGAAATTCAAGGGTGTTTTTAGGAGGCCAGACCAATGAGATAATTCTCCTCATGCTCTCCAGTTCTCTGAGAGGTCTGGCATCTCCACTGCTCTCCATGCTGCAGAACTGAAGCTTCAAGGACTTTCCCCAGCAAATTACAGGAGGATCCTTGCATTCTCCTTGATACATGGGAGAACTGTGAGAAGGTTTTGGAGGATTTCAATAATTTCATGGTTTGACTTCATTCTTTCCTGCAACACGGGTTGACTACAACACCACATGAAGACAACATCTGAGCCCTAGCTTATAGCCAACATTGAGGCAGCTTGCTCAGTTAGAAGCTCTGCTACACTTCCAAGCTAGACACTTTGTAGGTGATTGGGAGACAATTGGAAACAACACTTGAGTTAGAGCTTGCAATTAACTCTGCGGTACAGATGCACTCCCAAATTCTTTGACTCACTTTCACTTGCAAAGGCAGCCAATAGATATTTTCTCAATCAAAGTGGTTTATTTTAATCTGAAAAGGCTTTTTGTAAAAAAAGTCCTTTGGATTCCTTTTCTACTGCTTGAATAAAAAGTTAAAGGAAAAATTTGGTTTTCAAGAAGCTGAGTTAGGAAATCCAATCCTGTTCCAGACTAGCAACAGTTGAGTGCCTAAAGGCAGTCTCACAACACACCATCTGATTAACTTAGAGCAAATCTGGACAGCTTTCAGAGAATACACAACTCACTATTCTCAGCCATGGGAACAGAAAAGTAAAAGGAGAGGATGCTTTCAAGGAAGATAATAAGTGAAAAAATTAATTGAAGAATCATCTACCAAAAAAAATTTCCCTTTGTAAAATGATGATTAATCAAAGCAAGAAACAGTCTGTGAAGGGGAGAAATGTTAATTCTGACAAATCTCAGCAATTATCACATTAAAATATTATAAAAATTTATTTATTTATTTTTATTTTAGCTGGAATCAGGTCAGGAAAAACTTCCAAAAATCTTACTTTTCATTTCCAGATCAGGGCTGTATGACACTGAGAAAAATGCAGCAAGAATAACGACATAAATATGTAAGTTTCTCTGAAAGCCAATTTTTACATCTCTTTCACTGATCTTCTCTGTGTCATTGTGAGGAGTAAAATACCCTCCTGATATCAAACATCTACATTAAATGATGGGTAGAGAACACCTGCATCCCCAAAATTGTATGAAATTAAGTAATCACCACACAAGGTTCTAGGCACCTTCTGCTCAACCATGTACCACTCACCACTGTTCCCAACCATATCACAGGTTAGACGAATGCCTCCAAGAAGCAGAGACATCAGCACAAATATCTGAGAGAAGTTTTTCCTGAAGGTATCCTTGTGGTAGCTCTTGCAGAGATGTTTTTTGAAGTCTTTCTGCAAAAATGAAGGAAGACATTGGCCCATCTCTGTTTCTTGTTGAGAACCATTACTTCCAAAGCAGTGCTAAACCATCCTGTTCTAGGTACCATCTGGAATTTACCATCATAATGCTAAAGCACATATTTTAGTCCAGACTGCACCAAACCAAGATGGCAGATTGTTTTTTTCATTACCCAGTGAAATAGCCTCTGTTTCTTTCCCACTTTCAGTCTGCAAAAGCTATGTCATAATATCAATAAAACTGGTACATCACTAGAAAGGCACAGTTCCCAATCCTTGCTTCATGTGCAGCATGTTGCCCACAAGACTTTCTGATATTGCCTCTTGATACAGTAAATTAAAAACTTAAAACCAAGGCCAACAGAGAGCAAACCTGTCCACAAAATGCAAGTTGCTCAGTATTGCTCCTCCTGGGATCACTGTTCTAGAGTAATGTGCAAATATTCTCAACAAATCACAGCTTAAATATCAGTTTGTTTGCCAAGTGATTCTCCCAACTCCCTGCTTACAGCCATGAGAAAGCATTTTATTTATTAATTATTATTTGTAATTTGGGAAAACAAATGGCTGTATTCCCAGTCAGTCAACTCTCCTATCCACATATGCACATTCCAGGAGCACAAGCTTTACCTCTGGCTTAGAGAGGTATTTGTTTCCCTGGGATCCTTCATTAAAACATTAGCAGCACATTACTGCTTAGCAGGTGCACAGACCCCATAGCCAAATGTTACTTGTTAACTGTGGTGCAACATTATATGGTCATAAATGTCTAGGTATTAATCACATGTTTTGATTTGTATCCAAAATTTGATTTATGCACCGGATTTCTAAGACTGTATGCTAAACTAACATGGAAGAGTGAAGGAAATCAATTCAGTCAGGCAGCAGAATCACTCTCTGCCATGAAGTGGATGTACCTGTGAGCAGGCAGGTCAGTTCTGGAAGAGCAACTGAAATCAACCACATCAGCAATGGGGGAGGGAAGGGAAACAGAAGCCATCTTTGACAAATTCAACTAACTTCTTTTCTCTGCTAAGGAAAAGAAAATAAGAACAGTTCACACCAGGGTTCAGAGGATAAGGAAAAATACAAGCAAACAACCTTCCCAAATCCAATTTCCTTTCAAATAAAAGAACAGAGCTGTTCCCACTAGAAGTGGAGGTCTCCCACTATTCAAAGCAGGATTTTACAACAATATAGTAGTCTGTTGGTACTTATATGCTAATTTATATATGATTCCGAGAGGGAACAAAGCCTTGACTGGCAGAAGGTCTGCAGACCAGTTTCACTAAGTCTCTCTGCAGTGCTATTTATTCCACTAAAAACACCCTGTGCTGCCATGAGGGTCAACAGTAGAAATTCTGTTGTCACTGCTTATACCATCTGATAAAGTGGTGACCCCTTGACACTCCTGCGTTGCTTTGTTGTGTCAATGAAAACACAGTACAGATCATGCTTCAGGCACAGCACCTCACATGGGACATGGATGCATCAAGAAGAGCGCTAAGCAAAGCTGCAGTAAAGTCGAAGACAAAAGCCTATAGAAGGATGCTTCTTTCCAAGCAACTGTGGCTTGATGGTTTTCTCTAATTTTAGAAGAAATTCCCATATGATTTGGCCTGTACCAAAGCTTAGGAATAGATGAGGATACTCAGTTGGATTTTTGCAAAATCCTCCTTTCATTCTTCTTTTGAATTTCCTAATTCCTACTTTGGCCTAAGGATTGTATTGAAAAGGTCATTCATGAAAACAGGTGAAAGCAGTACTTGCATCCCACCTGCACATGCAACACGGTAAGTAACTGGCAAGTGAACTCCAAATTAAGAGAGGAAAAAAGCATAAGATTCCACCCCAAGAGCAATATCTGAAACAATGTACTTCAAAACACCTGAAACAGGAT
Source organism: Corvus cornix cornix (assembly GCF_000738735.6). Taxonomy (NCBI): domain Eukaryota; kingdom Metazoa; phylum Chordata; class Aves; order Passeriformes; family Corvidae; genus Corvus; species Corvus cornix. The sequence continues at coordinate 94,468,660 of NC_046333.1, read as the reverse complement.
AACTGTACCCAGTTTCTCACAGAGATCCAAGGACTGACTGAACTGCATCTCACTACGTAAAGACCCTTAACTTTCCAAAGGATTCACTGTCACACTATACTCCTCATCTTTCATTCAGAATCCTATTTCCTGGCACTGATTTTACCTTCACCCACATTTTCAGTGATTTGCTGTGCTTTCTGTTATAAGGGAGGAACCCTGTTGCTGGCCTGAGACAGTACCCAGGATAAGGCATAACGTACACAAGACATGGTATATCCTTCAGCCTTGACTTCCACCTTCCCCACGCTGACGTTCATTTTCTTCCATAATTTCCAAGTCCCGTTAAGCAAATCACAATAATCAATTACGTTCAATGAAAATTTTTATCTATGACCTCCCTTTTGTGTGTGTGTTGCTTCCTATTAGCTAATGCCACACAATAAATTTCTTCTTGATATTCTTTTTGTACTCAACAAGTAGTCATAGTTTTGGCCAACCCATCTTTTCAATGTAAACCTTGCTCTAACATGGGAATGAAATCACTAGAGATCTATTATTTCTCGGAACAGGATATTTCATTTGCATAAAATATTCTGCACTTGACACAGTGCCAGGAAGAAACACCTAATGTCCATTCTTCATTGCACTCTTGCTGTGGCCTTAGGAACAGAAAGAATCACCATGTTAGACTTGTGCCTATTACTCCCGAGTTCCCCACTTCTTAGTCCCATCTCTGATTTATACTCCCATGACTCTCTGAGAGCCCTGTCAAGTCAGTGACCAAGATAATGGACAAAAAGGAATTTCTTACATGATGTAATTTCACATTAAACAGGATGGTTCACAGGTTGTAATAGAAGGTCAATAGCAGATATTATAACCCCTAAATTGGCTGGAAAAAAATGGTTATTTGAATCAAAACCTAAATAAAGTTCTGTACAAGTCAAGATAGCTGAAGGGAAGTGTCTCCATGCATGTCAGTGATACGCCTGGTCTAATAACCTCAAAGGAAGGCAGATCCCTACCTTGCTCATTTGCATAGCAGCAGGACTTACTGGCAGGGAATGGCATTAGCACTGTCTTCATATGTACAATGTCTCTTTTAACTTTTAAGTTGGATGGCTATATTCCAAAGTAAAAAAATTATCTAAATGTCATTAGTCCAATGGGAATGCAGAAAATGTACATTTTGGAGACAGATCAACTCGTTAAGCAAGAAAAGGAGACCAAGAAGAAATTAATTAATTGAATGGATTCATGAGTCCCTCATTTGTTATTAATAAAGCACTGAGGAATAAAATGTTGATGAGACACAGTCATTCACCTTGGATCAGTGTGCAAAAGGAAAATTCAGTGCACTGTAGATAGTTATCAAGGCCATATGCACAGCTTTTTGTACTGAGTTATGGATGCTATAATAAATGGTAGACTCAACATTGCATACGTATACTTTGCCTAGGGATGAATTTCACCCTAAAAAAAACCCGATGAGGCAAATTTTAGAGAAGAAGAGAGCTGATTTAATACAATGTATAGCATGTAGTCACTAATGGACTTTTAGTTATTCCCAAAGATAACTCACCCCATAAAGGGTTTCAAGTAATTCTTAACATTATTTTCATACACTTCAAAGACAATCAGTCTCTTAAAACTATTTCTATATTTCTCCATATTACAGAGCTATATGCATCTTAGAATATTACACGACTACCTATACACACTACTTTTCTGCTTTCATGGCCAAAAGTGTCCTGTGGTAATGACAACCACAGTATTGAACTTTCCTATTTCAGAAGTCTAATGTATTTTGCCTCAGCTCTTAGGTCTTCTTTTTTGGTTACTTATGTTTTTTTTTATATATATATATATATCCTGTTATTTATAGCAGTCTGGCTGCTGGTTTTTGTCTCTTATCAAATACTACCAAAATGAATATGATTTTAATGACTACACCATTGTTTGGTGTAGTCAAGGCCTGCTCTTACACAATGGTGTCCATCTCCAAGATCTGCTGCAGCCCATTCTCTGAAGAAAGCAGAATTTATAATTTATTGATATGCTAGAACTTACTTAAGTTACTTGAAACAGCCAAGGAGTGAAATCCACCCTTTAATACGAGGCCAGGGACAAGGCCTAAGAAGTGTTTAAGCTCATTTTGAGGATATGAAAGTGATTGGAGTGGTTATACAGGACTGGTGCAAGTGTTTCACACAGGTGAGGAGCTGACCATGTGTGAGCACTTCAGGAAATCACACCAGGTTCTGATTTTCCCCCAAATTTCAGCAACTACACTAATAATTCTACCAGGCCCTCACAGCCATGCTACAACTCAGGACTGTTTCATTTTGTCTAAGTAATCACGGAGAGATAAAACCACTCTAGGTCATGGTAGAAGCTCAAGTCATTAGAAATACCTCCTCACATCTTTAGTGCTATGATTGTTCCAAAGGAAAAAAAAGCCTCAAGGCAATTTTAGAAAAAGGAAAGAAGGGATAGATTAATCTAATCCACTTCTACTACAGATTTAAAGAGTACTCTGCTTTTTGCCTTTACTTGAAACCAGATCTCCCACATATCCCTGAAAGTATGCCATGTACTGTACCTGGTTAGGACCAAGCCTGCTAGTCTAGAAAAGTACTGGTTTTGTTCACTAAGTAAGCCCAGACAGTATTGAGTTACAAATGATAGAAGAAGAAAGGGGGAAGAGGTTTTTTTACAGCACAGAAAAAACTCAAGCTTCATTGCATCTGTTTACTGCTTTATTTCTGAATTTCTAAATCATTGGCAAATTTAAAGAAGGGCCAGCTAGTATTGGAAGAGATCCTGAATAGTCAGCAGTAGTTTAGTGAGATCAGTCAGGCCACAAAGCCATGCCAGAGTTGCTCCTCCCTCAGAAATGTTTGAGTCTATATTTAAACATCCTTGATCTGGCCACAAGAGATGTGATAGGGCTGACAGCAAGGGAAAAGGGGCAAAGAGGAAATTAGGGTTTCCAACAGAAGGGGGGGTGGGACAGCACTTCTAGAAAATCTGGGCTCTTTGGACATAATTGTCTGGCAATGTGTAGGTATTACTAAAACCCAGGACTATTTCCAGCACTACATCATCATATCCACTACTACTGTCTGCCAGTGTATTAGTAGTAAATCTGAAGAGCCAGGAAAATAACTGAAGCCTGTCTGCCTGCAATGAGGGTCTGGCCTCTGTGCTGCAGCAGTCAATGCCTTTCTCAGATTATTAAATAATCTGCTAAATATCTAAAATATTCCTGAGACAATAAATGTGCTTTGCTAAATTTCTGGGGGTGGAAGGAGGGAGAAGTCTGGAATTTGAAGACAAGAACAGCTACATGTATCAATGGAAAGTAGAGCACTCCTGGAAGTGAAAGGCCTCGTTGGCATCACTACACCAGCTTCACCAGCAGCCAGGCCCAACCTCGCAAAGGTGCACACTTTGTGCTTTCCTTTGTCCTCTGGCATAATAAAACTGCTGTAAGATTTGGGAGAAACTCTTAATACTTGATTCTCTCTAAGGTTGTCACACATCAAGTCAAGACCTTAAGGGTGTGAAAACCAGTGCATCTCAGCCAACCCTAAAAAGAATTGCCTGTAGGAAGGATGCTTAAGAAGAGGATGAAGTGACAGACATCAAATCTGGTGGATTTTGGGTAAAGGAAGGAAAGCAAAGCTCAGACTAAAGGCAATCCCATAGGCTTGTGAGTTCAAACAACAGATACACCAGTTTCTGAAGTGTAGTTGTGAAGCAAAAAATTTTTTAATTTTTAACAAGGAGCATTTTGCTATCCAATCAGACCTTTCTTGTGTAGTAGCAGCATCACTGGAAGAGAGATTGGAGCAAACCTAACCCAAAGTTAGCCTACTCTTGTCTCTGTTTAGCCTGTTCTTGTCGCAGTTTCAGAGACAGATAAGCGACAAGACACACTGGGTTCATGCACAACAGCCAACTTTTATGGAGTCCTCCTTTACTTATATAGATCTGAAGGTCCGCGCGGTCGATCCCTATGGGCTGAACCAGTTTTCACCCAGCCAACCAGCCAACAGCTGCTCGCGTCCCCACGGGCCTGGGCCTGCTCTCCAACAGTCCACACTGGTTGGATTACATAACCCACCAGTCAGGGTACTTATGTAATTTCAGTTATGTCTTCATTATTTCAGTTATAAAACAGGGAGTTCTAAAATGTGATTAATTGCTATTGTGAGGCCTTCAGGCCAGCTGCTGACCACCACAATAATTCCCCCTTTTTGTTTTCAAATAGAAAAGCAGCAGCTGTCACCCTGTCTCCAGGGCCCTTGGCTCAACAGGCCCAACAGGCCCAACACGCCGAGGCCCTTTCAGCCAGAGATGTATCCCGTTGTATCATTGGCAATGTAGCAATCATATCCAAATGCTGTAAAATGGAATTACCAGTGATACAAACTCTCAAAGTGGCATGCGGCAGGCTTATTAACTTAAAAGGTCCAACTTAACAACTTAGCTCTATGAACAGGAAACTTTAGAACCATGGGAAACTTAGAGCTCGAACACCTTGATGGAAGAAGGCGTGCGAGGCTTTTGCCTGTGCAGGTGTGTCTGGTTGTGGTGCTGTCCAGGCAGGGCTACCAGCAGTGTAGCAATGGTGATGATATCGCAGTGCTCCGAAGGGGGACGATGGCTCTGGGTCTCTCTTCTGGTCTCTCTTGCATCCTTTGTTGGTATAATCCTGGAGACAGCTCCAGCTCCAGTAATAGTGGCTTCTGCTGCTGTGGCAGCGGCGACATTAGGACTTCCTGGCCCACCGCTATTTCCAGGCATGACGCTTAAGCAGAGATTGGGTGCCTCTGATAGCATGTCTGTCTCGGGTAAATGGGGCCTTACTGTGTCATCAGTTTTAATCACAACTTTCCATCGATCTCAGTGGGAAATTTTGGTTTAAAATAAATGTAATTCCATTGCCTTTGCACAGTGCAGTTGAAAGTGTTACAGTACTGAACTGGACACCAGCTGTCATGGTAGGAACCACCTGAAACTCTATAACATACCAGTACTAGGTGCTGGTAACTGCAGGTGTCATTTCAAGTTCATTCAGGTATCATTCCAGTTCAAGTCGTTACCTTCCTGGAACCTAGATAATATGAGAGGCCTGTCTTTTGAAACCATCCATCCATAATGTACTGGTTTTTTCTGGGATAGAGATGATTTTTTTCATACTAGCTGGCATAGTGCTTCTTTTGGACTTACGATGAGAAAAAATTGCTAACACAGTAACACCAACATGCGTTAGCTATGGCTGAGAAGTGCTTACACAGTGTCAAGGCCTTTTCTGCTTTTCATGTCACCTCACCAAACAATAGGCTGCCGGGAGTGCACAAGGAGTTGAGAGCCAGCTCCCCAGCTGACCAAAGGGACACCCCATGTCTTGTGCTCAGCTGTAAAAGCTGGGGGAGAAGTTTTCCAGGCCTGCAATTTCTTGGGAACTGCCTGGGCATCAGTCAGCTGGCAGAGAACAATTGTGGGTGGGTTTCCATCCCTTGTTTTTCTTGTTTTTTCAGTTTGCTTCTTCTTCTTTTTTTTCTCCTTTTTTTTTAACTTAAACTGTCAACTCAACTCACACATTTTTGCACTTGTACTCTTCTGTTCCCAATCCCCCTCCCACCAGGGATGGTGGTGATGTGAATAAGCAGCTGTGTGGGGCTGAGTTGCCCACCAGGGTTAACCCACAACACGTGTCTAGGTCTGTCACTGGGCTCACTGGAGCATTCCCAAGGGAGCCCCTTAAGGCAAGGACAAGCCCCCTCATTCTAACAGGCTTACTCTAACTGTACAGCACTGTTCCCAGCACTCAGAGTAGAATGGTTTTTCACAAGCCCAGGACTTCTTCCTTTTCATCTGTTTGTACACTGATATCATCCTTCAACTGAAATAGCTTATCTTCCACATTGGTGTTTGTCCTTCTTCACTCAGGAAATAATTTAGTTTCTTGATCTCTCTGTGAATGCCAAGCAAACCAAGCTCTTCTACCTTCCTCTCATTTCACATGCTTTTCATGCTCCCAACCATCCCAGTAGCCATCCTTTGAACTCTATATTCACATTCCTTAAACATGGGACACCACAACTGCATGCAAGACTGTATGAAGTTATCTACCTGAATACTCTTATGAAAGTTAATAAAATTATATGTGCAGGGATTTTTACTGCAGTAAAAATCATAGCCATAAAAAGCAGTTCTTTCACATCTTTTCTTAGTGTGGCTGATATTTAATATGTGAATGATGGCAGACAGATGAAAAAAAAAGTAGGTGACTGAAACCTGGAACTACGAGGAAGGTTTTTAATAAGTATTTTTCTTGGTATAATTGTAGTGGATATTAACTAATAGTTATACTTCCTCACAGAAAAAAAAAAAATTCAAATAAGCCTAAAATAGAACTTTTCACCGAGAATATGTTAGTCACAGAACAGAGCAGGGTTCTTAGTAATTTTGTATGCCATCAGTGAAGAGACTTGCAGGAAAAGTATGAGATAAATGGTTTGTGGAGAACCACAGTTCCACGCCAGTTCCATGCAATTAAAGCCTAATAAAGCCCTTTTGAGAGGCCTCTATCAACACACCGGAAGATAAGTCCCATTTTCAGGGAAAAACACTAACACATCTCATACATGTGTGAACACTTTGTTCAGTCCCTTAACACACTACATTACCACTTACTAGTAAGTAACCATAAGAACTGAATAGGAAAATTTCCACCTCATACAAAAACTCTAAAGTTTTTCTTTAAAAATACAAAAAAACATAAAAAGCAAAAACCAAACCCCACACAAACCACCAAAAAAACCTAACCACAGCACAACAAAATAAAAAAAGACCTCTTACCACCTCCATGCTCCCCAGTTGCAGCATGCAGCCAAGAAGTGGCTGTGCTCACTCCAGCCTGTAGTCTCCCTTGCCATACAGCAGGCTCAATGCAATGCTGCCTACCTTCTCCAAGGAAGTCTCACAGCAAATTCTCAGCAACCACTTCCCGCTGGAGCTGAGCATTGAAGCCTGTCAATGAGGTTTCCTATTGAGGCTATCCTCAGAGTCAGAGAAGGTGATTATACCCTGATTTCATTCTGTGAGATCAGGGGCTTAATCAATGTTTCTCACTTCACTGGTGTAGCCTATGAACAGCAATCATGGGGCTCATGGGGGCGTTGGGCTTCTCTAAAATGAAGTTCTGGAGCCAGGAAACTTTTCCTAACAAAATCTTCTTGAATTGACTATACTTTCTGTCTCCAAAGTGTGTTTTCAGTGAAATGACATGTTTCAATGAAAGTATTTTTATTGAAAGGACTTGCTGGTACGCTTTGACGAGCATGTTGAACCATGGATTGTGCACCCATACAGAAGAAGCTAAAGGACCCAACATATTTTGTGCATACAAGCTGAAAGGAAGTTTCCAGCCACATCTTACCCTACTCTCAGGAACTCTCATTCCTTGCTGACATTCTCCAACAGATTTATACAAACATTGGCTTTAGCAGAAGCCAAGGAAATTTTTGGAGTTCTGTGTGAGATTTCACTACCTTAAGCTGACTGACCCTTTGCTCTAGACAAGGTCCTTTTCTTTTTACAGGGTTTTCTCCCTCTGCTACTCCTCTTCATGTAGGACAGCCCTGGATCTTCTCCAGCTGGGCAGTTTTCCTGTCTGGTTTGTGCAAGAGGAGAGACTATGGCCTTGCCTTCTCCTTTACACATCTGAAACTGCTTTCTTCACAAGAACAATTCTGCTTGGCTCCCTCATGAGCTATATAAGGTTGCAGTTGCTCTGAGAAGCCCTGGCCACCACGACTGTATTGATTTTCTGTTTATGGTATTTGTTGCAGATGTTATTCCTAAGTCCTCATTTCTTTCTGTAGCCCAGAAACTTGATGATAGCACAAGCCCTGCCATTCTTTCCAGTTAAATACATTTTCAGCCTGAACAGTTTGTCTGTAGAAAGAGAGACTCTCACAACCTTTTGAGGATGCACTCGATGCCTACTACTAATGCTTAGGGGTTAAGACTTTGTGGCAAACACCTGCCAACTCAGCTCCCAGTGCTACTTACATAAATATGCTTTTGTTCTTAGAATACGTTACACCAGGTTTCATAAAAGCACCCGTGTATGGCTATAAAAGATTTAAAAGATATAAATAATAACCTAGGAGTAATTTAAAGTTAGGATCAGCAAATTTCAAGGAAGGGATCAACCAACTTTGGTAATTTAACAACTGTTTAAAATACATTAGCAATATCTGGTTTAATCTTATGGTAATTTATAAGCTATGAGGTTTTGTAAGAAAAAAGTCACAGCAATATAGGAACATGGTAAATTAAGTACAAACCTACAAGTGAGTTTTTTGAAGAGAAAGTCTATCATTCCAAAGGATTGCTAAAGACACATGAGCATGAATATAAACAAAAAAATGAGCATACAAAAATATGTATATAAGCATTTCAAATAGCTGTTTAGGGCTGGTTTGGAAAGGAGCAGGTATATTTGATTTGTCCCTTCCATTTCTATTGAGTGCCACAGTATTAATGAAGAGCGGGTATGGAGAATTACCACACAAGCATTTTTCATGCTTGAAAAAGAACACAGTAAGCCCACAGTACCCCCTCTCAAGGAAGACATGTAAGGAACTAGGTATGCATACCTAGTGTCTTGTTGCATATGTACCTCACTATGTTGTGTCTGGGGGTTCAGCACTTTTTTTCAGCTTTTCTTACATGCTTTATTGCCACTAAGGCAAGGAGCCGAAGTGAGAGCTGTTCACCCTCCTATCTGAACTTGGGCAGAACCAGTTGTTAAGTGAGGTCAAAACTGTTAAGCATAGAAAATACAGTATAAGGAATCTTTGAAAGCATAGCAGGGTGGGCATACACCAGGTGCTTCTCACTGAGGTTGTTTTTCAACACCCCTGTTGTTACTTTGAAGCCAAAGACCTCATCAGGAAAGCGAATCAAGACATGTCTGTCTGCACAAGGGGAGCCGAGCTGGCCTTCTGCTCTAGCAAGAACTGGACGCTGGGCTGGTACCTGAGAGGAAGCCTCAGGCAGTTGTAACAGTGCCATGCTTTCATGTGCTGCCAGGCAGCATAGGGCCAGGTGTGCCCCACAAGACCTGGGCAAGCCCCTGTGCCCGGGGTCTGCTACACAGCACAGAATTTCTTGGCACCCTGGTGCCAGTGGCAGCCAACATGGCACAGACCAGCGAGCATGGCTTCTGCTTTAAACGGTGGTTTCATACATGGACATGCATTTTCATGGTTGCCCTTCAAAAGTTTCCACTTAAAACCATAAAACAGACACTTTTCACTGGACCCAAACTAGGACTAAGGACAATTGTCATGCTTTGGAGGGGTTTAATTAGTGACTTTGTCTTGCTTCTTCCCCTTTCCCATAAGAATAAAACTTACTGAAATCACACAAAACTTATTGAATCTTACATAAAGGGTCATGGAAGAAATCATGCTCTTCAGTTTTAAATTCTGTCTTAAAAGCCCTTTCCATTTTTGCAGGGCTTTATTTTACAAATAATGCTGAAGCTAAATTTATTCTTTCAGTATAACTGGTGTTAATGATTTAAGTAATCAAACAGGATCCTTAGCATCAGGAACCATGAAATCTAGACCTACTTTGACCTACTTCTGTTGTGTGACATTGCCTAAACCACCAAAGGGTAAAATAGGGAAGGTTCTCAAAGAGTAAAAAAAATATATTTATTCAAAGTTCTTTGAAGCAGAGAGACTTTCTGCACCCCATTGTCCCAGTCTTGGCTACATTTGCCAAGTCCTTCCACAACACAAGAGGTTAATTTGTATTCTGTGGATAATAAAAACAGCAAGCAAGGTAATACAAAACTGGCATTATACAAACGGACTTGGGGCTGCACAAGAAGAATATCAATATTATTAAAGGAAGGACTTGCCTTGTACTATATGTTTCCCATTAAAAAAATTCCTTCATAGAATTCTGCTGAGCTCAAGTGCTCTGGCAATATAAAATATGTTTTCTTCACTTTCAAAAAAAGTCAGAGGCAACAGCAAGACTATGTTATTAACAAAGTCATATGTCAATAAGAAGACAGTAAAGAAAGTAATAATATAAGTGCAAAACTCATAGTGCACATTTCATTGCTTTTAAACACACAGATTTGCAAGGAAATATAATATTCCTGAAAAGAGGATAGTCATAAGTTTATCTTTTGTGGGACTTAGACTGCTGAGAACATCTCAGGTTTGGACCCCAGAGTTCAGGAAGACATAGAAGAAGTTGCCTGACACATCTCTGCCAGCCGACTTCCTGACCTAGAAAAACCCCTGCAGGTTTTGTTCTGACTCTCTCTGGAGAAGAGTCTGCCAATTGTACCAGACTGCAAGGTGGTTTAATGATGTGGACAAACGGGCCTTTTATTTCTCCTGTGCTTGTCTGGGAAAATTTGGAAACCATACATTGTAGTACCTTTCAATGTTCCCGCAAACTGAATAGGGAGCTTTCAAAGGTGTACAGTAAGTTGCCAGAGGTTCAGCAACAAGACAAAACCTTGCAGCCTGTTATTGATAGTTTGCCTGCAAAAAAAAAAAAAAAAGGTCCTTTATAAACACATTTGAAAATGCAGGAAAATTGTTTTTCTTGCTGATATTTAGAATATGATTATAGAAGTACAATTTTCACCAGATGTATTCATAGCCTAAAAAGACTAAAAAATGCAAGAACGAACGTAAATTATTTCAAAGATATTAAAGTATCCCAGGCAGAATGCAGAGATGTTTTAAAAAGAGACTGATCTCCATTCTCCCTCTCCCACATCCACTGTTTTCTACATTTGCCCATGTATCACTTGTTCGCCCTTATCATCCCCAGAGAATACAAAATATCCTTTTCCAAATTTATTAGTATAAGTTAGACAAGAAACAGAGAAAGGAAGAACCCAAAGGAACTCCTGTAACTTTTATAAATATTCTTTTACAAAAGATAAAAGTTTATGAACTGAAAAGATGATACTGTCTATTTTTGAGCAGTTTTCTGGTCAATACCATTTTACATGTCATCTTCTCATAATGGATAGTCCTCCAACCACAGAATTGTTCCAAATATTGCTTTTACAGTTTGCAAATTACTTTGTGAAATTTTCTCTCTGTTGTAATGGGAGCTGTGCCTAATCCTCTTTGTAGTCGATAATCACATTTCCCATTAAAGTAATCTTCTCTCATACCCATAGGACAAGCTGGAGAGGAAGATTTCACAAGGGCATGTAGTGGTAGGACAAGGGGTAATGGCTTTAAACTGAAAGAGAGTAGGTTAAGATTAGATTTTAGGAAGAAAATCTTTACTATAAGGGTGGTAAAGCACTGGCACATGTTGCCCAGAGAGGCTGTGGATGCTCCAACTCTGAAAGTGTTCAAGGCCAGGCTGAATTGAGCTTTGAACAACCTGGTCTATTGCAGATGTCCCTGCCCATGGCAGGAGTTTGGAACTTGAGGAACTTTAAGGTCCCTTCCAACCCAAAACATTCTGTGATTTTATGATTCTAAGACAAACAAGCATGAGGTGGTTCAGGTCTATTCTCACAGCCTGTAGGATCCTTGCTGTTCAAAACAGTCAGAATTTTCTCACTGGAAGTCCTCTCATACACTCTTGCCATTCAACAGCCACTTAGACAGGACACAGGAAAGGGAACTCAGCTCATTCAAACTTCAAGTATTCTATTCCTTTAAGCCATAGTTCTTAAAGTTTAATGTTAAGTTAGTGGATTTTTATGAATGGTAACTAGGAATGACATAGCTGTCCTTGTCCTTCTATTCTCTATTCTGTCTCTCCCTCCACATGGAATTGTACTAGGGAATATACTGTCCCAGAAGGAAGATGGATCCAGAGATTCAATAACCTTTTCCAAATCATATCCTGTCCGAGTTCATAGCTCCCTGTACACATGCGCATTCTGGGTCCCTGTTTTTGCTCCATTTTCCCTCCTCTCTATACCATAGTTCCTCATCACTGGAGCACCAAAATTTTTGTTTCATTGAGAATCTTTGATTGGCCTCTGTAAGAAAACACCTGTTTTGCAAATAAAGGGTGCAAAACTGATTTTGCCATTGGTTCTGTTGCTTTCTTTGAGGCCATCACTACACAAGATAGGGATTCACATATGATAATGCTGACATTCAAATCTACAACTGAACTGTCTAAAGACAATCTCCAAACACTACCCCAGTGATTAATCAACTGTACATTCACATAGAAATATTTGATGTACTGCTCTATTCACCAGAGTCTTTTACTGTACAGTCAAAGGTTATTTGGAATTTATCCATTGCCACCAGGCTGGAGATCACTACTATTAAGCAAAATTCGACCTGGAGGACAGTGAAACTGTAAAAGGAATATGGAGTGTTTTGATTCATAAAAAATACTGAAAAGTAGGTTTGGGACCTAGGTTTAGGGAAGATTGTATCAGTCTTTTAAATTAGTCCCCCACAGTCACAAGCATCCAGTACGTGTGTAGTCCAGAGGGGTCACAAGAATATTTTTTCCTACTGTCTCTATACACCACATATCCTAATGTCTTATAAAACATCTGAGAAGGCCAGAAGTTACAGCTATAAATTACCATGGAAATGTTGCCATTATGATGGATCCCTATAATAGCACAAAATTTTCCTTTCTACTCATCTTTCTTCAGATGGACAGTTGCTTTAAAACTTGAGCATACATCTTGAGATCATGGAAAGGAAAGAAATGAAAGACAGACAAATACTAGGATTATACTGCGAAGATAGACTCAAAAAAAGCCATAAAATTCACACTAAAACTGAGAATCTCTACTCTCTCTTTTACTGTGGAAGAATCCCAGTATCTTTTCCTAGTATTTGTTATATATAACAGGGAAAAAAGTTCACTCTTAATGCCTTGCAGGAAAAAAAATGCACTCAACGAAAAATGTAAATTTCCAAAATAAAATAATTAACTCCTCTTTTTGATGTGTGAAAGGAAGTTATAAATTCATCTGGTCTTATAATTATAAACTACACATCTCAAAAGATTTCTGAATTTCCATGAAGCACAAGGACAGTATACTCACTGAAGAGCAGGAGTATTTCAGAGTCCCAGCCCCCCAGTGCCCAGAGATTACACTGCACTCCAGCTCTTACCATGCTCACACACCTGTGTTTCTTTTCCAAAGTAGCAGGAAACTGCATACCTGGTACCAGAAGTGTGCTCCTGTGTTGAATGTATTGTCCTGCAGATTGCATACAGACAAGAAGTCTTACATGGAAATCAATAAAAATGTTGATTTTTGAAGACCCAGAGAGTGACTGAAGCTACTTGTGTATAGCTTTTCACCTCTTTCAGCTTGCACAACTTTTCAAGCTGCAGCTGCACAAGACAAAGCATTTGATGAGACAAGAGAATGTCACTGCCATAAAATTAGAGCCTTTAAGATCACTGGTTTTCATTCTTGCCCTAAAGGAGACTAGAAATTGGTAGGAAAACAATGTTTCCACTGAGACCACCCTGGAGCCACACTTTGACCTGATGAATCTGCCTATTACTATCAATATAATTCCTTGTTACTGGAAGAATCAAAAAAATCACTACCTGGGCTCCTGATCCCTCTCCCAATTGTTCCAGGGCCCCAAAGTCTCTTTTGGTTAACCTCAGCCTTCTCTTTGTTATTTCTTCCCTTCCAGTTGGAACAACCAATTGCAGATAGTAATCAGACCTCATTGCAGTCTACAACTTTCTCGTGAGCGGAAGAGGAGAGGCAGACACTGATCTCTTCTCTGTGACAGGACCAGTGACAGGACCTGAGGCAATGGCCTGAAGTTGTGTCATGAGAGGTTTAGGTTGGATATTAGAAAAAGATTCTTCACCCACAGGGTGGTCAGGCACTGACCACAGGCTCCCCAGGGAAGTGGTCACAGCACAAAGCCTGACAGTTCAAGAAGCTTTTGGACAATGCTCAGACACATGGTGTGACTCTTGGGGATGGTCCTTTGCAGGGCCTGGAGCTGGACTTGATGATCCTTGTGGGTCCCTTACAACTCTTCTTAGTCTGTGATTCTGTGTTTCAGTGACTGCATAGATAACTGGTTTCCTAAATGGTGAATCTTACCCTGTCTTGAACAATCCTGCAGTGACCACCAGTCTTCTTTGGTTTCCACAACCTCGATACTGAAATCAAGTCCAAGGCAGATAATTTGGGAACTCCAAGAAATTAATCTTCGAGCCACCAGTTCAAACCATGATGGGCTGAAAAACACTATATGAAATGAGGTACTGGTCTTACTAATTTTCTTATTTGTGAAGTATTTTACATCAGAAAATCATTAGGGAAATCTGTATTAAGTTACCATACTTTTATTATACTCTCAGAATAAATGCTTAAGACCTAAGGAATCTTTACTGTCTGCAAAGAACCTCAAGAAAACGGGGAGAAAAAAATCACAGAATCACAGAACATGCTGAGTTGGAGGGGACCCACAAGGATCATTGCGTCCAACTCCTTGACCTGCACAAGACCATTTCTGTACTGAATATATTTCAAGCTTAAGAGCTAGAAAGAGTTGCTAGTGAAACACACTGTGCCTATCTGTGTCTCCTTCTGCAAAATGTACTTTTCCTGAAATGAAAGAAAAGTTTTGTTTTTATGGAATTTGAATTCATGTGGTCTAGTGATTTGCCATCAGGAAATATGTGCCTCTACCCTAACACTTAATGTGATAATTCTAAGGTGAATAGACTATTATTTTAGCAATAACAATTTTGCAATGTTTTATTTGAGTTTAAAAAATTCACTATGCTCAGTTTTGAAATGCCAGAGTTGTTTGAATAGCTTGCCTCGAAGTTCTTTCAGTCTCTCTTCCATATAGATTGCTCATCCACACATTCCCAAGCCTTAAAAAATAATTCAGAAAATATATATAGGGCTGTAGAACCAAGACAGGTCAACTCTGTTTGGTTAGCAGCCATTTCACTTTCACCACAGGGAGAACTATAGTACTAAAAGCTAATAACACAGAGGTTATTTACATGGACAACTTGCTGGGACCAGGAAAATTGCACTTACATGAAATTTTATTTTTCCTAAGGTCTAACATTAAAGCTCAGTTCGTCTTTATTTTCTTTTTTTTTTTCCCCCATTTCCTCAAACCTTGGTGGAAAACAGGCACTTACTGTGAAAGTAATCCAACCAGATCTTCAAAATCTTAATAGGCAAAGTGGATTGACCTCAGTTCATCTTCATGGAGCTTGGGACAAATTGATCAATTTACTTCCTAAATAATTATCATTTGAATATTGATTTTACCTTCCTAAGATTAGTACATTAAAAAGCCTGTATTCAGGAATGCTAATGTAATGCAGTTCTGCATGCACACATGGACTCACAAAAAACACAATATATTCTTTATATAGACAAGCCTCAACTGATACTGGGTAATGAGGATTTACTTATTCTTTTGTTGAAGAATGAAAAAAACCCAACAGAAATAAAAAAGAGAAATGGATATAGTTAGAGCTCTGGAGGGAAAGACTTTATTTAGCATTTAGATTTTTGAGGTTAGGCATTAAGATTATATGGATGCAACAACTGCAATCCAAAGTTTATCTTTTTAAAATAAGCCCATGGAAGAAAGGCAAGAAATTATTTATGTTCAAAAGGAGGGATCTAAAATGGGAAAATTAAAACACCATATAATTATTTCATAAATGTTTTAAGTTGCTAGTAAGATTCCAATGGAATACATTGATTGAACAATAGCTTTTGAAGTTTATTTGCAATAAATGGCACTTTTTTTATTCTCCAAAGGAGTCATATATTGATGCAGGGTGTACACTTGGGTGTATATCTGTCCATTTCAGTGAAGGTTGGAGTAACTTAACTGACATGGTTACAATTTCCAGGTGGATGAAGACTCATCCGTCCAGACTCTTAACCATACCCAGGTAGGCTCCATTCCCATAATCAACCTCCCTGACAGTCATTTTCTTTGTTGAGAAAAGCTTTCTCTGGTGCAGCAGATGCTGACAGATCTCCCTCAGCTTCTTAAAAGAAGAGGAGCAGAAGAATTTACTCTGGTTTGGCATCAGCTAGAGCATCTGACCCTCTGAATGTGCAACAAATGAAGAAAGTTAAAAAATGTGTATCTCAATGAGGAAATTCTTTTTTTTCTCTTCTGTATCCCTCTCTCAATTTCTCCCACTTCTTTTTGTATCAAAAGTTTTACATTTTTGCTTGCAACATTTTGCATTCTGATTCCTCTCTATGAAGGTTGCTAATATTTCTCCATTTGTCATCTCTTGGCATTTGTCTCTCCTGGAAATTCTCCATGACAGCTTTAGTATAAGTTGCTTTTTCTGCACTGTTTCTCATAAGAAAGTTGAAGTCTTTCTGTGCTTCTTTTTATAAGTTTTTGACTTCTGATTCCAATACCCCAGGAGCCTGTTTTTCCCACCTCTGGAACAAATATAAGCTCTGAGGGGACCCTAAAAATCCATCCAACCTGAAGATTTCTGTTTAGAGCCTGTCTCTGCAAGATGGGGTCTTGTCTTTTATCCTGTCCTTTATGTTGACTTTTTTAGAGTTCCCAGAGATAGATCACAAAGACGATGGCCGGGCTTGTTATAAAACTCATTAATTAGCTTATAACCCTGATAAGGGTCACTTAGGTTACTTACCTTCTCTGGTTTATAAAGAAAAGCTTAAAAAATATTGTTAATAATCATAATTTTTTTGTTGTTGTTAATGAGAAATGGAACTGTCTACCCTCAGGCTCTGGATCAATTCAAGCTCATAGCAGTAGTGTCTAAGTTGCCAGCAGTTTAATGGCATGAATTAAGTCAGTTTTTGGGGTCAGTCTTGGCTTTGGGAGATAAATGCCCATGTTAAAAAAGCCACCAAATACAACATTAATGGATGTTCAATCAGATTAAAGTTTGGACAGATGTGGAGTTTGAACCAGGCTGTAAAGTTATCCTGCCTGGTTAGAAAAATAAGGCCGTGGCGTGAAAAAGCTGTGGTGGTTATCAGCCTTTCTAAAGCTATTGGCTGCATTAGAGGACTTTAAAGCACTTCACACCTTGGTGCTCTTGTTATGACTGTCGCATTCTGTGCAAATGTACATATATGGTGTGTAAGTGGTTTTGGTCTTTTGTTTTCAATAGCATCTTCCTGGTCTGGATTCCCCTCTCCTTTTTATGTTTTCAGTACTGTTAGTATTTTATTATAATGCAATTAACTTTTTATTAGTTGAAAATTACCATAATGCATTAAAAGTAAAGAAATGTACACAGGTTAGTATTAAATAATTACACATACTCTGGACCTATCAGTTAAACAAAATGACTTGTACCTGGAAGAACTCATAGACAATATAGAGAAAAGTGATGAGGCAAAGTTTAAATTTTATTATTTATGTGCTTAATTAAAATATGGAAGAAGTATAATTGTAAGTTGGATTAGTACAATATATGTATTGCAACTGTAATGGCTTAAAAAAATATTTTCTTGTTGTCCATCGTGAAATTTCAAAGTTACTGTCCAAAATAGCTAAGTTTGGCACAAGATTCAGTTCAACTGGCACACTTCAGTCTAACACCTCAGGGAGTGTGATCCGGGGCTCTTAATGCCCCATCACAGAGTTACTCTCATCACCAAGTGAACCATCTACAACGTGATTACAACCTTAATCATTCTTCAACACAGGTTTCTCTGAGGATGACGAGGGAACAGAAACACTGATTCAAGTAACAGACATATTTCCACCAGTTGGTGTTTGGCAATGGTGCTGAGAACACCTCACTTTTTCTGTCTTTGGTCACTGGCATGATTGTACTTGCTAACACAGCATTGCCATTGTATAGCAGTGATACTGCCAGACACAAAATGATGCAACAAGCAGCTGAACACATCAGGTGAGTTCATTTTAATCTTGCTTCCTTTTCACTATCCCAACATCCTATCAGACCTGTTCTCATATAGCCAAACATGCCACGTGTAGAAAATGTGTGAAATTTGGAGCAGACAGGTTGGTCTTAGTCCTAAGAAGTAACACACTGAGTGAAAAATGCTGAGAGCCATTTATTTAGGCAAATAGACTCCAAAGTGACATTTGTATTTTGCTATCATTACTATAAACAGTTTTTCTGTTTTAGGGAAAGCTTTTCCTGGATGTTATTCTGAGAGGATCAGTCACAGTGCTTTTGACCTCTTACTGTACACTACTCCATTAACATCCTGTGGAGAAATTCTCTTTATATATGTAATTGATGCATTTTATGAGACACAAATCAAAATAGATAGTCAAAAAATAGATAGTATGGAGCTCAGGAAGAGCTGCCTGCTTGAGTACTTCGTTGGCATATTGCCTATAGTTGATAGTGTCAACTCAACATATGGCCCTTCAAATGCACTGATGAATCCTCTTATGGGAATAAAGTCAGACTTGTCTGTGAAATGTTTAAAGTTTCAAAGTCCAACAAATAAAGCAAGTTGTAACTCTAGCAAGGAGGAGACCTTACAGGCTTGTATGCAAACAGTAGCTTTCCACCACCAATATTTTTTAATAATTTCCACAGGCCAGTGTGAACAGCCTTGCACGTGACCTGAGCAATTGTTAAAATAGTTGCTACTTGAACACAGCCAAACTGTGCTACAAGCTGATTTAGTTGGACGAGTACTGAACTTCAAAAAAGACAGTTGTTAAGCTTGTTCTGAAGCCATAGATGTATCCTCAAATTAGGGAGAACTTGAAACAGTACAGAAAAGAAAGGATGGCAGAATTATGCAATTATAATTCTCATCTAACCTCCTGAACAAGATCCAACAACCACAGAGTGTCTGAAATTATATATTCAGTGTTCATATGTGGCAGTGATAGAGTAAAAGAATTTGTACTAGTTTGGCTTTTCACATCGATGTGCAAAACAAACACAGTCTTCATGCCAAGAAGTACAAGGGTATATGGCAGAGGACTGGGAACAGAAAGGCAGTCCTATTGCCTGCTCATCTGAATGAGGTAAAGTGATGGGCACGTGACCCAAAGGGCATATAAATGACTGAAACAATGACCCTCTTAAATAACAACTCTTTTTAGTGTTGCTATTGTTAAAATGAAACAAACACTGCTGCCAAAGGATTTTCTTTCCAGTATTTTTTGCCACTCCTTCTAGCGGCCCTCTCAGGCTATGAATAAAACTTGAAGAAGGGCAGTCTGGTGCACAAATGCTCTCGTTACCTTAAAGGGGTCAATGGTCAAAGGTGAAAAAAATTCATAGAGTAGTTATGATTAAAGGTAGGTTTTTATCCGCATTTGATAAAGACTTGTAAAACAGCCAAAAGAGATCCTGCAATTTTAATGTTAAGTGGCTTTTGTATTGGAAAAATGCCCAAGGGCCATGTCTAGCACGGTCACTTACAAATGACTGATGGGAGATCAATACAGACAGAGTGGGGATGCAGCTTTGTCACTGGGAGATGTAGTTAGTGTGTGATTAGCCTTAAGTAGCATTGATGTGGATGTAGATGGGCAGTAAAGTGCTTAGTATCCAGTGAGCATGATAGCTGTTTGTACACAAAAGTTAATGAAAGAGGAAAACCACATTATCATTAAACACTCAAAGGGGCTTCCCACACCCATTCGGGGATTTTAGGAGCAGATCAGTCTGACAATGAGCTGTTTAGAGCTGCCAGTCCCACAGCATTAACTCTGAATTTGGTTTTCTTCTATGAGGAGCAATCCCTCAGGACTTGGTAAACCACCTAGTTAAGTTCTGTGTGCAACCTGATTATAGGGGAACAAGTAAGCCCCTTTGCCTTTCTGAGGGACAGAAAATCCTGTAAAGTAAGTACAAATTGAAATTTAAGAGTGGAGAGAGGAAGCAAGAAGATACCTTGAGGAAGGTAAGATCGTCTGGCACTGATAATAAATTGCACTAAATCTTCTCTGTTCCTTAGTGTGGGGATCATTATGCTTAATCATATCCAGAATTTCTCACTAGGCATTTCACTTTTGTCCCCCTTTTGTTCAGATGCATTACTGGTAAACAGGGATTTTAAAATGCATTGGATTGTATTTTTGATAAAGCATTTTTACCCAGGGATGTGGTAGAGTTCCTATGACTGGAGGTTTTCAAGATGCAATTGGAAAGGGTACTAGATGATCTCCTCAGCTCTCTTTCCCATGAGAGTTTGGACCAGACAATCTTATGAGCTTCCCTCCAACCTGAGTTGTTCTATATTTCTGTGATGTTTCTAAGAAAGAAACTTCCTTAACTCACAAGCACACATACACATATTTGCACTCTATTTTCAAAACACAGATTTAGAGGAGGACCCATAGTTTTTAACTCACGCATGTTAGATTTGCCTCAATTTGTCTTTCTGGAGGGTTTCGGGTTTCTTTTTTCCTACAGGAAACTCTGTATTGTACCTCTGTTAAACAGCAAAATAACTTAAATAAGATACGAATCCCACTTGATATCAAATTTCAAACTCCCTCATTTGTTGCACAAAAGAGGAGACAATTACACTACTGAAGAAAGCGACTATGAAACAACAAAAAAGAATTTTGTAATTGCAAGTGTTCTGATTAACATTTACTCTTTTTTTTTTTTCTTTTTTGCTACAGAGAAAAGAATTAATCACACTCTGAAAAAGCATCATCTATGCTATCTTCTCTGACCTCCTACCCCGCTACTCAAGAGTATTAAAAGGTTTGCCTCAATTTTACTCACACGGTGTAAACTGGAATTATTTTATGGCTAACCTGATATTTCCAGGGCCATGGTAAAGCCAGAAATCTGTGGCCTAGGGTCATCACATGCCTTTCTAATGGACCCTCAGTACACAGTTAATTACAGGGACAATTGGGTATCCTGCTGTCAAAAGCCACTGCAGCACAGCACCAGTCAGAAAAGTTCCTCGCTCAGCATCTCTGCTGCATTCAAACCTGGACACCCTTTCAGGATTCCCACTAGAAGTGGAGATGACCCAGAAGAGACCAGAAGGCTTAATGTTGGACAGTGCACATGTAAAATTTGGGGGCTTTATAGCAACATCCATCGAAAATCATTATACCCCTTATTAGCAAAAGATAGTGCACACATCATCAGCTAATTAAAATTGGGCCAAACTACTAATGGAGCCACAACCCAGGTCATTGATTCCCAAAGCATTTCTAAGCTAAAAGAGAAGCTCTGTAGTTCAAATAAGGCAAAATCCCTGCTATACTTAGTCCATCCTTTTTAACTGCCTGAACTCGCTGTTGACTAGAACTCTTCCGACAGCATTGAACTGAGTTAGTAGCTCAGGCTTTCCAGTCATGGTTATTTCTTGCCTGTTTGATTGCTCCTAAGTGAAATGTAAAAAACATTATTTATTAATATTTACAAGAAGGAGACATCGTTTGTTCTGTGAAGAATCTATGTAAGCATACTCAGAAGACTAAACAATCTATTTTTCAAATTACTTTGTTCAATTTATCAAAACTGAATAGTTTGCCCAGGCAAGATTTGGCCAGTTGTCAGAAGAAGCATGGTTGTCCAGTCATTTTCCAATAGAAGCAATAACATATTGGTGTCCTTTGGAGTGTTTTGTTAAATGTGCAGTCAGCTAACACTCAGGAGTAAATATACAGCCCACAGCTGAGGCCTTCAACTCCACATTTCCAGGTTCACAAGTCCCAGACCTGTCACACATTTCCTTTTTGACCCTGGACAAGATATTTAATCTCCCAGTCCTCCATCTGTATAACAGCTAATATATTACTTGCCTTTATTGCTATAGACTGCAGAACAAGAACAGTGTCCAATTACAAATATGTTCAGTGCTGGATATGGTGGAGATGTGTTGATAGTTGAGGCCTCAGAAAGCTGCTCTAACAAAAAGCAATCAGAAATTACAAATTATGATTTTGTCATGTAGTTTCCTGACTGTATTTCTGTAGTCTACTTACCCAGATTCTCCTTACATGTGAAATTTGCTAGCTCCTGCAAGGCCACAAGGGCAGGTGAAGCTCGACCCAAGGTCTGTTTTCTTCTCCAGAGATCTCCGGATGTATTGGAGAACCATGCTGAAAAGGCCGCCCAGAAATTCGTAGTCTTTGGAATAGTCCTGAATCTTTATACCTTTGACACAATGAAGGAGAATTATTATTTGGTCCTCAACTTGCATGAAAAGTATTCAATTTGTTTGCATGGTCATATATTTACTCCACCGACTTTGTCTCCTAGAAATACAATGCTTGCCAGTGAGTTGTTTCTCATGACCTGAGAAGCTAAGCGATGTCTAATATTGATCAGTGGTTCATACATTAATGGAAATAGCTAAATTGAAAAAGATCCTTTTTATACACTGTGGCAAATTGTATCTGTTTGACTGGAGAGGGCAACCTTTTATTGAACTGCATGGTGGTTTGCTTTTAGTTGAGTTTATTCCTTTCTGCAAAGGATTTTCCCCTCTCTGAATTGTTCCACAAAAGAAGAGTTTTTTTATGTTTCTGCTGAACGTATTGTGTCTGTCTTAACAGCAACTCTCAATTTACCTTCAATCATCCCTGTGACGTAGGAAAAGCCAGATTGAGTTTCCTACTGAAGTGCAGTGCAATAGGGGACTAACTTATTACTACCCACAATGGGCAGGACTTTACTACACCTTTTCCTAGCCTTTTTTCAGGGATGAGGAAACAGCAGGTTTATCTACACCTCTTTTTATCAGGTGATACCCACTTCTGAAGTAGTGCTGCCTTCCACAGGCCTGGGAGATGTTGCCTTCTGCTGTGCCGTAATTATCCCTCCTCTGGAAGAGTTGTACAAATTTGAAATTTTTGCACCAGAGTCTCAGCTGTTTTTTCCCAAGTCCACATCTATTATCTGTGTCTCACTATTTTACTTCAGCATGCCTATATCACCTATGTCCTCGCTCCACCTCCTTCCACTATACTCTCGTGGTTTAACCCCACCTGTCAGCTCAGCATCACACAATCACTCAGTCACTCCCTGCAGTGTGATGAGAGAAAGAACCAGGAGGGTAAAACTGAGAAAGCTCATGGGTTGAGATAAAGACAGTTTAATAGGTAAAGCAAAAGCTACAGGCACAAGCAAAGCAAACCAAGAAATTCATTCCCATGGGCAGGCAGATGTTCAGCCATCCCCAGAAAAGCTGAGCTCCATCACATGTCCCAGTGACTTGGGAAGGCAAATGCCATCACTTCAAACATCCCCACTTCCTTCTTCTTCCCCCAGCTTCATATACTGAATGTGATGTCATATGGTACGATGTATGCCTTGAGTCAGTTTTGGTCAGCTGTCCTCGCCGTGTCCCTTCCCAACACTTTATGCACCCCCAGCCCACTCACAGGTGGGGTGGCATGAAGAGCAGAAAAGGTCTTAACACTTTATTAGCTCAGGTCAGCAGCAATGAAAGCATCCCTGTGATTATCAATGCTGTTTCCAGCAGAAATCCAAAATATAACCCATAGTAGCTGTGAATAAAATTAACTCTATCCCAGCCAAAGCTAGCACATACACTAACCAGCATCAGTAAGCTGGTTGACAGGAAGACAAAAAGCAAGCTTCATGGGACAGGGCAAAGGATAGCCCTTTATTCAGGCTGGATGAGAAGGAGCCAGGTGAGCCTGACATTACACAATAGACATAGGAGATTTTTCAGTTTAACAGCTTTGCTTATGAAGAGACAGAACAAATGGAGTTTGTGCAAATCAAGCTTAAGGTGAGCTGATAGAGCAGTTTTGTTTCTCAGGAAATGAGTGCACTCCGCTTGGCATCAGTCATTGCCTCCTGATCCCATCTTTGAAAGATCCCAACATTTTATATTTATTTACCAACACAAATTACATTGGCAGCCAGTCACTTCAAGCAATCTGCCTGGTCTGGTACAGCCAAGCATACAGGGTTTTAACAAAGAAAAATAAAAGATCTGTTCTTCCTATTCTGAGAGAGACAAATATAACCTACCCCAACCTCTTGGTCAGCCAGCTGGCACTGAATTACATCACACTTTAAAAAAACACCCAACTTCTTCTTTAATTAATACTTTCAATGTGACTAACTATTACAGAAGACAATTATTGGCAGTGCAGTGTCTTTACTTCAGCTAGATTGAATCTCTTTCTGTCTCTAACACATTTTTTGACACAGCACTGAAATGTGATGACCTCAAATGAAGATATATCTCAGCTGTGGTCAAGCTGTGTTCTCATTTTGTTTTGATTATAAATAAAAGAAGCAGCAGAGAAAAGGTCCTATGGTGGATCTGAGCAAGAATGAAGCATCACAAGCAAGTAGAAAGATGTTCTTTGTTCTATAGGGCCTCTTATTTCCATAAATTTTTCATTTGCTGTATTTGGTGAATTCCCATCAGCATTCACTTTCTCTGTTCCACACAGAATTACTGCCTAGTCATCCTGCAGAATAAATAAGTAAGAAACAATAATCACAATTCATAACAGAGGGGTATCTAAGAAAAGGATACCCCTTTTCAAGGATTTTCAAGGAGATGTGATTTGTAAAGAAGAAAAAGTGTCCCAGGGGCAGCATGGTGCAAGAGGTGAAGTTAAGGGAAGAACACAGTAATCAAGTTATTTAAAATGTTAGTTTTCAATTTCCCTATCAGTAAAAGTGTTACTGATAAGTGTTACTAAGTGAATGCTGTGAAGGTTAGTCAAGGAGTCAGCTTCTTGCCTTCGCACTTCCTCTGTGGCCCTGTGGACATCAGGTGAATTTTTCTCTGTACCAGAGAGGTTTGACTCAACATACACATAGTGGCTCAAATCCACAGAGCACTAAGCTTCATGCAGATCAAAGTGACAGCCACTTCTTAGCATGAGATGTGAGGTTTGTTGTACGTTGTCAAGCAAGACTCATCTCACAGTCACATCTCATTACTCCCATAGCCTCTTTCTCAAAGCACTTCATCTTCTCCTGCTAGAAGGTACTGGCTCTGTTCAAAAGGTTAAACTGTTGTTTCCAAAGGATCCAGAAGTACAAGTCTTGACAAGGAAGAGAGCTGCAACTCCCTGATAAATCATGCACTGCAGTCAGTCACAGGGCTTGCGAAGTACAAAATTAAATTGTGTTCACATTGGGCTGTGCTGACTCATAGAAATGCAATATGCATTGTTTTAATCAAGTCACATGTGTTAGGTCTTTTTATAAAATAAAAATTAGAGTGGGTTACACAGACTACGAATAAATACTAAGGAAAAGAGAGAGATCTGTGGAAATCAATCTCTCCTTTATATACTCCCAAATTATACTCATAAAGAAGAGGCCTCCAGCAGCTCTGTCAGTCACGATAAAGCTATCATTCTCAGATTTATTACAGGTTCTCTCCTCGTGTTTTCAATGGAAAACATCCTACAGGTGTGTTTGCATTACTACCAGAGCTGTATGAAGATTAATTATGTGTCTAGGAGATGAAATTCATTGACATATTTTCAAAGATCTAACTTGTAATCAAAGTCATGCCTTAAAAAGAAAAAGGGGGGAACTAGCTGAAAAAGCCAGAATGAGAAAAATATACCTCCAAGGATCAAAGAGTAATCACCATTTAACTCTTAGACTCAGTAATGTAGTCTGAGCTTTCTCCCTGGTGCATTAAGGAAGCTCTGCTTTGTGTTTGAGCTCTTTTGAAAAAATCCAAATTCTATTTTTTTCACTATGGCTCCCACTAAAAAGACATGTATGTGTACCAAAAGCGTCATTTCCTGTTTCCTAAAGTCCTTGAGGTCCTCACCTGGGACAGCTATTTTCATTCTATTCAGTCTAAACAGAGTGGCAAAATCAGGCTTTTAGGCAAAATAAGTTAATCACAGCTGTCAATCTACAGTGTTGATTAGATTATTTTCCTCTGTGAGGAAACAGTGCATGCTGCTTAATTTCCTGGAATGGGAAACATTGTTATTTTGTATGTCCTGCTCTTTCTCTCTCTCTCTGTCTCTCACTGATCCCTCAAGAGCAGGTAGAAACTGGACTTCTCTACACTGGGCAAAGGCTAGCAGACACAAGATCTCTCTTTTTCTGCACATCTGAGTTGTTTCCAGGAACACAGAGACTGTCCCTGAATTGTGGAGTAAACTTGCTTGGAAAGGGGAAATGTTTAAGTTCCATTCTGCCATGGGGTTAGACACATAAAATAGTAATCAGATTTGCTGTAAAATAGCTGTTATGTGTTTTAAAGCCACCGTCTTGACAAACATCATCTAAATAAGTTGCAGCAGTCCAAATGTATTGGGCTTGTCATGAGAACTGAAGGTAGACCAAGAAAGTATTTTGATTTACTGCTTTTCAAGGTCTTAGATGAACAAATAGAGAGTGGTGCTTTTTATTTATATTCTTGCAATTGATGCTAAAGTAGCACTTAGGCAACGAAGTATATAGGTTGCAATTGAAATCGAAAAAACTTAATCCCTAAACATTGTATATCTTTGTCCAAGTAAGGAAATGAAAAATCTAACCAATAAAATCCAAAGTGTCTGGACCTTATTCAGCAGAAAACCAAACTTTCTGAGAGCTGATTCAGTGGTATGGTGGGGTTGGCAATGCCCTGGTGAGAAAAAAAACAAGGCCCACTGCAAAAACAGACATGTACTTGTCTCACCACCTCCCTTCCCCTGCCTCATTAATCCTCCTGAATCTTCTTACCCACTAAGCCCTCTCAAAATTGCACAATTAAACACAGTCTGTCTCAATTCAATTCAAATAATCAGTAAATAATCAGTAAATAATAAGTTAGGAAAGACACAGAGTAAGTCAAAGAGACAAGAATGAAAGACTGCAAGACAAGTGGTTCGTTATGAAGGATATTTTAACACTGCCCAAAAGATATAAAATATGTGTGCAACAGGAAATCTTAACAAAGTCGTTCTAGCTGAGAGCTAGCAAGTTTTCAGCTCCAATATTAATTTATTTTTTTAATCTCAATCATCTTCAAAACAGCAAGATTTCAAGATTCATTTCCAAGGATAATTGACCCTTACATGAAAAGCCAATGGTAGGTTTTTCCAGAGTATCAGCAGAAGACATTTTAAAATAGGACTACGTAAGACAGAAAATATACGAGTGAAACTTACTGCTATTACCTCTACCTCCAGCCTTTACTAGTCTAGGAGTTATCTGTAGGCAATTGTAGTGGCAAAATTTTTATGTGGGAGACTGATGGGTCTCCTTTAATGAAGAAAGTTAGAAGTCTTTAGTAAAACTGACTAAAGGCAGCAGGTAAGCAGAAAGGCGTATTCTGCCACCAGCCAGCCCAACAGTTTTCAAATAATGTTTCCAAAGCCACATCTATTAGGACAAAAATTGAACATGAAAGTTGCTGCTCAAAACTTATTGTCATGGAACTGCTGTCAGTATTGACAAAACTCAAAACCAAAACAGGCACACAACAGCTTTGCAAGGGAAGGTGACAGTCATCTGGCAGCTAATCCATGAAGTCAGCAGGTAAATCCAACAGGCTAAATCTCATCATCCATCTGCGGGCTAAAATGATACAGGAAAAAATGTGACCTCTTACTGAATACAAGGGGTACATTTTGATCCTTCATAATGGATTATAAAAAAATTCAAATATATCAGCCCTCTCTGTCAGTAAATCACAAGTGCACATTTTAATATCGAAAGCTAACTTTGCAAGTGGGATACTTTCTCAACTCCAATCAGCAGGTGCAAGCTTTTCCATTAGTATTTTCTGCAATATTCCAAAAGTTACCAAAGGACTACACTGGCCACAGAACACAATGGATTCTTCTATCTCCAGTGCCTAGAGTTGCTTTCCAGCCAACTCTATAAAATTTGCTGTGCTCCTGTACAGACCTTTGGCAGGTACAGCCAACTTAAACAAAAAAGGATGATACATCCATGTCAAACATATTTATCAATTATCCTTATTTAAACAAAACCCCATAATTATATATGTAGTAACTAAAAAATTTAAAGTAAGAGAGAAAAATATTGTTTGATGTAGTGTTGCATGATTTTTGTCAGTATTGCATGCAGCTTCACTGTTTTGCCCATGTAGTGAAATGTTTTGTGGGTGTGGTTCTTTCACACAGCAGAACGGAAGAAAAATGTTTGTCATATTGAAAAATCTGATTTTAAAAACTAAACACTATCAGAGCTGCTCCAGGACAGATTGGGGATTCAGTATGGACAAACATATATGTTTATAAATCAAGACACTGGCTTAAAACCAGATTATTTTAAAAGCAATGTTGTGTTCCTTTTCTTGCTGTGTGGGATTTAAACTTTTATGTGTCATGTCATCAAGCTTTTTCACCATTATGGGATTTAGAAGCATCACATTTTGTAATGAAAACCAAGCTTTTCAGGTAATTTGGTTAAAACAATTAGGCCTTTGAGAAAAAAATAATTTATCACAAAATGGGCAATAATGTCCAAGTATGGAAAAATCTGACACCACATTAAAATAGTTCTTTAATAATTTGTACCTCAAGCTGAAATTGGAAGTTTCTTTAATATAGTAAAGAGTACCTGGGTTAATAGTAATTTATTAATTTCTCTACTGGCAAGGTAAGACTACACTATATTTCTACACTTTTAAAATCTCTTTGATCAGGGCAATAAAGCATAATCTAAAAATATACAATAATGTATTACTGTCTACAGAAGATTGTAACTCAGAAAATTTGGGTCTTTTTCTAACTTTTTTTTTTAATTAAAAAATAAGCTCAGTAAAGAGAGAAGCTGGACATGAGGAATGAATTGTGAATTCTGATTAAGATCACAGGAGTTCTACCAGAGAGAGATTTGCAAGTATCCAAGAAGTCACAGCAAACTCAGTGCAACCTACTTGTTCACAAAACAAAATCATATTAACCAAAGAGATGAAAATTACTAAATTTCAAAATAATTTCAAATTTTGCAGGGGAGTCAGTTTTATTGTTGCGTGAAATGTGTCTATGACTTACTTTATCTGTAATCAAAATTGTCCCTTTCTCTGAAAGTTTAAAAATATGTGATGGAAAGTTCACCTCTGGACAGTTTGGAGCACTCTCAGTAAGTTCAGAGATGACACCAAGCTGGGCAGGAGTGTTGATCTGCTGGAGGGCAGGAAGGCTCAGCAGAGGGATCTGGACAGGCTGGATCAGTGGGCTGAGGCCAACTGTGTGAGGTTCAACAAGGTCAAGTGCTGGGTCCTGTCCTTGGGTCACAACAACCCCAGGCAGCCCTACAGGCTGGGGGCAGAGTGCCTGGAAAGCTGCCAGTGGAAAAGGACCTGGGGTGCTGACTGGCAGTGGCTGAACATGAGCTGGAGAGTGCCCAGGTGGCCAAGGAGGCCAATGGCATCCTGGCCTGTAGCAGGAACAGTGTGGCCAGCAGGAGCAGGGTAGGGATTGTCCCACTGTACTTGGCACTGTTGAGGCAGCACCTTGAATCCTGTGTTCAGTGTTGGGCCCCTCAGGACAAGAAGGACATTGAGGCACTGGAGTGTGTCCAGGGAAGGGCAAGGGAGCTGGTGAAGCATCTGGAGCACAAGTCTTATGGAGTTGTTTAGTCTGGAGGAAAGGATGCTCAAGAGAGACTTTATTGCTCTCTATGAGTACCTGAA
Source organism: Corvus cornix cornix (assembly GCF_000738735.6). Lineage (NCBI taxonomy): Eukaryota > Metazoa > Chordata > Aves > Passeriformes > Corvidae > Corvus > Corvus cornix. The sequence continues at coordinate 94,439,064 of NC_046333.1, read as the reverse complement.
AGGACATTGCAGCCAGGTGGGGGTCAGCCTTTTTTCCCAATTAATAAGTGGTAGGACAAGAAAAAATGGCCTCAAGCTTCACTGGGGGAGGTTTAGGTCATATATTAGGGACAATTTCTTTACTGAAAGGGTTGTCAGGCACTGGAACAGGCTGCCCAGGGAAGTGATGGAGTTACCATCCCTGGAGGTATTTACAAGATGTGTAGATGTGGCCCTCAGGGACATGGTTTAATAATGAATGTGGCAGTGCTGGTTTAATGGTTGGACTTAATAATCTTTAAGGTTTTTTCCAACCTGAACAATCCTATGATTCTATGAAAAATCTCATGTTTTAGTAATTATAAAGGACATTATATCACAAACATGTCTAATTGATAAACTAAGCAAAAAATGAGGTTAAATTCAATTTTGTTGGAAGAAGAGCAGTGGCAATAACAGAAAAAACTCTAACTCTTTGGAAGGTAATCCAAGAATTCCAGATGCACCTAACACACCATATCAAAAGACATAAAAATACTTCTGGTCAAGAGTCAAAACTCGACATTTTCTGATAACAGAATCTTACTCCCTGGCAAGGTAAAGACAGTTGTCTTTGCTTCCTAGTGATATTCAAATTAAAAACTGACTTGATCTCCCACACCTTCATCAGACAATGCTTCCTCTAAATTTTTCATTTCAGTGGAAGTTTTGCTGAATAAAAATTGCAGCATCAAACCAATAGATAGAAAACACTCATCCTGTCTATTTCTTGTAGCAAACAGTTGGCATCTTGTCTAATGTATAATTTGTAACCCTTGAGGAGAAAGTCTGTGACTCTGTTACATGTTTATAAACTGCCTCCCATAGTATAATTCAGACCCTGTGATGCTACCACAATAGTGACATTTTTAAAATATATGTATATTTTCTGTTCCAATCCAGGGAAGTGCAAACTGCAAATAAAAATCCATATCAAATTCACATTCATTTGAATTCAAAGTGGACTTTACATTCCATTTAGCCCATTTTGCATAAACGAAACACAGAAGTAAAAAAGGTAAGGGATATGTAAAGCAAATCTGAGATAATTTCTTTCCCCTAAAATTCCACTTCTTCACTTGGGAGTCGATATTGCTTGGAAGAAAAGAAACACAAACAATTGATCATCCTAATAGTTGAATTGCAATCTAGAGGTCAGGATAATATTTGGAGATATTCATTGAACAAGCATGGTCTCTTCTTAATCTCAGTTATTTCTTGACTGTATATATCAAGCACAAAGCACAAAAGCCCTAGTAGTATAGATGTTCTAGAACTATTTTGTATACATAGGGGTCTGCCTTCCTTTGTTAAAGGATTTTAGTGTAATCACAAATTACACTATGATTTTTTGGTCTTTTATTTACACTGTTATTTTTTTGTTTTCCTTTCAAAAAGATTAGTATCAATTTCATAATATTTCTTCCCCTCTTGAGTCTGAGATAGTAGAAAAAATCTCCAGGGTCCATGATGTCATTTAATTAAACATATAGAAACTTTTTGCAAGGAGGCAATTGTGAAAACTTGTACACAGCAGGACATACCATGGCCGGGCTATATTATTGAGTCATTGACAATTGTTTCTTTCAAGCACTTGGAAACTGTTGTTGCATATAGCAGTATCACTGGCTTTAACATCACAGAAAGATGAAATATCAAAATAAATTTTAAATTTCTCTCCCTGAAGATATTGTATTACTAAGGCTGCATTGGTAGCTGCTGAATCAAGCATGGTGGATGATAGTTGCAGGTAGCAAAGGGTTCCTATGCCTATACTGGTGAACTGTTAGAACAATTCTTGATCACAGTGTTGCCTCTCCCAAGTAGCCAGAATCTCCCTTAGCCTTTTCCAAGTATTGTTTTCTCTCCAAGGACCTTGTGCCCTAATTCATTGCAAGTTCACTAATAGGCAGTTCACTAACAGTCACTGAGGTTGTGAGACCCCGCCTCTGTGCCAAAGAGTATTCCTAAATGTGTCAAATTTTCCAGACTAGATCTAACTAATTATTTCTAGACCAGAAGGTAATTTTGTTTCAGTAATATTTCTAATGCCAACCTGAACCTAGCAGTTTTGGATGTGATGGGCATAAGCCCAGCCCATAATTTTTGCACACACCCATGGGCAAATCCATGTCCATGAGGACAAGGTGCAGTAGCCTCTTTGTAGAAAACTGAAAGAAAAAGTGCCATGACAGTTGTTCCTCTCTCACACTTTCTTGGTCTAGTTATTTCTGGCCATTGCAAGTATTTGGGACAGCTCAAATGTCCAATTACACAGGACCAAAGCAGATCAAAGACTGGAACATTTCACAGCATTTAGCATGTTTTGTACCTGGTTGCAGAATTACTGTAGTAACTGTGGATCAATTCCAACCTCAGAGAGACTTTCAGTTTCCAAGTCATGAATTCTGCATCAAGGTAATCTATCAAAAAAAAAAAAAAAAAAAAGAAAGAAGTAATAACAATAATTAAAAATTGATTGACATGAAAATGATAGTACTTCTATGTATCTTCACACAACAGGGTTGGCACTAGTACAGCATGACTAAAACTTTGACATATATACCAACACTCTTCAAATCAGGGATGCAGGACAAACTCATGTTATCTGAGCATTTTAATATTTTCATTCAGATCTCATATGTTTTCATGTTAAGCACTGACAATCATTTAGCTGCAAATCTAGACTTGCCCATGGAGGTCTGAAGGAGGAGGGTTTCTGAACCTTGTGTTAGTCAAGACTTCAATGGGGTGACATCACTTTATATCAGGTGAGGATCTTGACTAAGAGTTTAAAAGGATGGTATAAAATAAGAAAGAGGAGAAAGCAAAATGATAGTCAAGGTTATGTGAACTCTTGCTACTATTCTTCTGTTAATGAATGTAGAGAATTCTTTTCTTAGTGATGAGGTAACTTATGACTAGCCTGGATCTTGCAGATGAAATCAGTATTACTCCTGGTAAGCAATAAAAAAACTTGCTGATAGTAGTAGTATTAAAGGAGAAGCAGCAGGAAAGCAAAAGAAATTGCGTAATTTGTGGGGATTCAAAACATACATCAGGGTTTAATATCTGAAACTGCAGAACAGATGCAGATGCAGCATTTAAAATTTAAACAAATACTTCAGAGGCTTCTAGATATGTTACAGTCTGTAGTTATTTTGCACACATTCCTACATACCTTCAAAGAGTAAAAAAAAGTTATTAAAAAAAAATCAAAACTTCACATAAACAGAACCCAACTGCTTCATCACTCATCTCTGCAGCAGTGGTATATTTCCCTTGAGTGTTTCAAAGCCGTACGAACAAGCTAACTCCACAAGGCAGTGTATTTTATTGGTCAGCTTTGAGGAGTTCATATCTACACATTCTGCTTCACAGAGATGCTGGCAGTGACCAGCCTCTAGCTCTGTCACAAGGAAGGAGAGAGACACTCATTTTATGCCCTCTTCTGATGCAAGGTACAAAATGGCCATGCTGTTCAATGTGATAACTATGATTAAATTTTTTTTTTTTTTAATTATTGTAACCGAGTCAGGGAATCAGAAATTGCTGTGATGGGAGTATTTAGAAGACTGATAAACCAACTTTAAAATAAAATTTTAGTAGACTGACATTCATTAATGACAGATCTGCCAATGGTTAGCTGTTACAAATTATCACCACATAGCTTTACACACACAAATCCACTAGTCCACTATATCCTGAATTAGAGGTGGGGATGTAATACTAAGGAGATGATGCACCAATGGATGCAGTGCTGGTGGTTGATAATTGAGGAGGTCAAGGTGATCAGGCTTGAGACACCTTTTATAGGTAAAGCTCCTCTGGAGGCCTGATACTTCATGCAGCTTGCCTCTCTCCTGAAAAGGGATCCCCTCTGCTCCCAATGCTGCTTATCTTTGTTTTGGCTTTGCCAGTTACCCTGATCCTTGTGCATTCAGTAGGATGCCCCACCTGTTTGCTGTTGCTTGTGCTTATCTTGTTCTTTTGTTCTTTGCCTTGCAAATTCCATTACTTCAGTTGTTGATTATATGTTTTCCCACATTTCCCACCTGCCTGCAACTACACAAGGTTCTGTTTACTCTTGGGTGGACACATTGTTCATATACTTAAATGCAATACTTGCTGCACATTGTTTTGCTGTGCAAACGTGTTGAACACACACACACACATATATATATATCTGTGTTGTTGGCTACACTATTTTAGTATGCTTCTTGTTGGGTTCAAGGCAAGCAAATAGGAATTCTATTCTAACTAATCCTATACTATAATGTGCATCCTGACTCTTAAGTACGGCAATAATTCATAGATGTCATAGCCTCTGGTTTGGCTGTAATGCCTAGAGTTGGCACTTGAAGTGACCTCAGGTAAAACCATTCTCTCTGGCAAAAATAAGGAAGTAAAAAGCTGTCTATTAGACAGCCAGAAGAATAGAATAATGAGCACACTTCAGTAGTGTGCTTTAAAATAGAATTACTGTACTTGTAACACCACTTTCTTTAGTCAGTACAGTGTCACTGTAGTGGTGGTCTGCACATTTACTGAAATAAAATCTATTTCAGAGCAGCAAAACAGACATTATGTGAAGACGACATCACACAAGGATTCACTATTCATAAAATGAATCTATTCTCTCTTGTGCTGCAGAAGCTGTTAAATTAAAGAACACAGTAGTTAGTATCTTTGATGTAGAAAAGAAGGCAAGTGAGAAGAGAAGGATAAGTGTTATCATCAGGCTGTCGAAGGGAGAAGCAGAAATAACAGATACAGGAATAGACTAATTTTGACTTAAATAAACCACTTTTTTCAGCCTTAATGAAATGATTTTTTAGCCCTAATGTGCAGTGGAGCTAGCAGCAGAGGCTCTCTGCTTTGATACAGATGAACAAGTGAGAAATGACATGCAAGTATGTTTAGGAAACCTGACATGACAGCTGGTTACCTAGTCTCTCTACTCCACAGATGTACTATTGCACTGGGGAAGAAAAGGCATCAGTCATACTCTTCAGCCAGAAGGCAGAGGAGGATCATTTCAGGAGAAGTTTTCACAGCTTCTCTGAAAAAAAAATGGAAGCCGTGCCAAGAAAAACTGTATTCTGGGAAAAGCCTTTTCTGCGAACAAAGTTCACAGCCAGGGTTTGCTATGGTGCCTGGGCAGGAGCCGTGCCGGGGAGCCAGGGCTACCCCAGCCCATGGGCTGAGTGAGCCAGGTCACCCAGAGCGCCCTTCAGCGAGGGCAGGCAATCAGCGGTGCTCAGTAATCTCATTATCATTCCTCTCTCCTCCGGTTAAACAAACTCTCCGCAATCAGCGGCACAGACCGAAGACGTATCAGTAGCAGGAAGCCAGGTGGGGTGAGGGGGTGTGCAGAGCACAGCAGGGCAGCTGGAGCCTCCCACCTGCCTCACGCACGGCCGTGGCAGCGAGTCTCCAACACCTCTGTGCCCCAAACCCTTGCTGCTGCAGGGCTTGCAGTGCCCACCACCCCATGAAGGTCCAGGGTTCCTATTACCCACAAGCAGGAAAAGGAGCAAAGGAGAATTTGTCCCCGGTACCGGCACCGGTCAAAGGATGAATGAGCACGGCATGTGTCATTGGGCTGCCTTAAAAGGCTGCCACTGACAGTGGTAGGAATTACTGACCTACCTCCAGTATAAACTTGGAGGGAGGGATGTGTAATGCATGCCTTCTGACTGCTCTTTTGGTGATCTCAGTCCTGACCCAATGGGTCTAGTCTGAAATTAGTGGGCTTCTAATTGCTTTTTAATTTAAAGCAATTACAAAAGGGGACACTACCAAACGTCATTTGTACTTGTGGGATCACACATGGCACTTAACTGGGAAAATATCATGTTAGGCAATTTTTTTCATTAGAAATCTTATTCTAACCACAGCAAATGCTGTAATACCTGAAATTCAGAATTTATATGGCAAGTTGTACAGGCATTTTTATCAACAGACATTTATATTGTTCAGAATATTGAAAGGAAAACCAGACTAAACTACTTAGACTGGCCTGAAACTTATGATTCATACTCTCAGCTTTGAGACATTGTTTTTTATTGTTTTAGCCACTTAAGAAAAGACCACTGTTAAAGGTTAACTGAGCCAAAGAGGCATCTAGAAAGAAAATAAATTCCTGGTAGTCCTTTATCTTCCTTCAGAATCTACAGCAGTGTGGAACATGACCTTGAGAAGCCACACTAACTGACACAATGATGACCACGAGCTTGCTGTCATTGCAGACAGAGATAAGTTGTGTCCTGCAACAACTTCTGAGTCAGTTCTCACTAGAGTAAGGTATTTCTGTGATTGAGAAAACACTTTGCTCCTGCCTAGGCACAGTGTAGTCACGGTCATCATTGCATTCGTTAACATGAGTTCTCAAGGACATGTTTTAACTTGTCATGCTGTTACAGTGATGTCAAGCCCACTGAGATGGGCATCAAGAGGGTATTTGTGAAGTACGAGGTCAGCTCCATCAAAAAGGACAGATTCTTCTGCAGCAGTTCATAACAGAGAAGTGACTTCTCTGGATTGCCACTTCAACCCACAGTGCTATCTAAAGTGACATCTTCATGTTGCAGCGTGAAGCCTGTCGCGTTATGTGGAGTGACATCTCCACAGAACTTACTGAAGCCCATGCTAATTGCAGCTCAATCTTGAGAAAAGAGTTTTGCAAAAACATTACTGGAAACCCTCTGAGGAGAGCACCAGCTAGCAGTGCTGAGCTCCAAGTACCAGAAAGCAGTTACTCCTATTAAACAAAAAATAATGTGGCATCTTCCCCCCGAATTAAAAGAACAGATTACCTTTGATCATAAGAATTCAGTGTACTATTTATCTGAAAGGAGAAAAGTCACTTCATTTTTCCTCTTGCAAATATGTCAGGGAGAAAGTAAATCTCTTCCCTACACTTACAACTGCTCAGCTTTATCCAAGCAAAAGCAAACACGTGGCTTTCTTCCCTGAAGAAAATGTGGAGTCTTACCTGATTTCTACCAGTTTGAGGCTGTGCCTCTATGACTGTGCCTTTAAGCAAGTGACCTTAAGCTCCTGCTGGTCCCGGAATCAAGGCTCACAGATTCATGTCTATCCTTTACAGCTGAGTAGTTCTTTTTCTTTGAAGGTCTCACCAGGGCTGCCTCTCTAATTCTGGCTTTGATGTCATTATCCCAACATGCCTACCTCCTTCCCAACAAAAGAGCCCAGCAGCCTGCAAACAGCCAGAATCCAAAAAAGTGCTGGAACAGAGGTTAAGGCTTACGAGAGACATGAACCAGTGTGTGTGTGTATGTGCGTGTTTGGGGGTGGAGTAAGTGATAATGTAACAGTATGCTTCCTTCACCCTGGCTTCCAGCCTTCGGAAGAGAAAGGGTGAAGAGGAGATACTCCTTCTCAGAACTTGAATGCTGTTACTTTATATATTCATAGATCATTACGAGATGCTCAGGAATCTGGTTTTGAGCACTGGCCAGTATTCTCAGATGGCCACATTTTAAATGCTTGACTCAAATTTTACTTTAGTTAATGACCCTTATACTGAAGTCACCATTTTTTGCTGGTTTAAGGC